>NC_086251.1:9563982-9894815 GCF_021018805.1 Prinia subflava
TTCAAAGTAAATACATTTTTAAAAGTTCTGCCCCAAGTTTTTTTTCCCTAAATATTTATGTATCTAAATATCTATGTATCTCATATTATGGAGTTTATGTATTTTTTTTCTAGTATTGCCTGGCCACTTCATTAAATGCAGTTATTTTTCTTAATCGTGCAAGATATTTACTTCTGAAATATCTTATACGTTGTTGTTCATTAATTATTTTTTGTCAAACTTACAAGTTCAGAAAGAATTTGCATGACTCCAGGAATATTAAAATAGTATGCACTTACTAATTCCTTTTTAATTCAGCTTCTATCTTTTCCCTCCAGTTTACAATATTCTTTTTTTTTTGCCAAACTGGCACATTTGAAAACTTTCTAGGACAAAAATGCTGAGTAATATTATTGTCAGTCAGCCTCCATAGCTGTGAAATAAGTACTTTTTTAATATAGGAATTCTTTCTGAAGTGTGATGTATTTGAGATTAAATGTTTGCCATCCATAAACTCCTTCACCCATGTATGTGCTCAGCTGTGGTGGATTTATTTTGTCATATTCATTTGATCTTCACTCAGGTTGGGTCAATATTTCTCCTGTTTAAGTGCCTTGGGCTGCAAAGTGTCCATGATCTCAAGAGGATCTCAGTACCCACAAAATAAATAAAGTACAAGGGGAAAAGGTGGAGCTAGAGTTCCTGCAAGGTTCATCTATTCCATGCCTCTCCAGAGCACTTTTCAAGGCGAGCTCTCAGTTCAGAGCCCAAACTCAGTCCCTGGCTCAGTTTCTGAGTCCTGAGTTGATGTGCCATTGTCAGCCCTTCGTTGCAGACAGGTTTTTCTCAAACACTGCTGAGCTGTAAGTCCAGTCTCTATGGTTTTACTCAGAAGAACTGTAATGAGTTTGGTGTTTGACAAGGCTTTTAAATTCAGCCTCAATTTTAGTAGCTGTTACTTTTATAAGATTCACTTCCTGTATCTTCTCTGAGTTCCTCAGTGATTATTTTCACCCTTCCCCAGTGATTATATTTCACCCTGCAGGGTCACCTGCTTTCCCTCATATTCAGAATTTCATTACTCTTTAAAAGACAAAATGAACACCTAGAAATGTAGCTAATTCTGATGACAAAATCTACTAAAACTTACAATTTTCAAACCACAAGTGACCTTTACAGTGTACTTCACCTGAATCTGTAGCCCCACAGAGGTTGCAAGGCAGGAGAGACATAACTGGAGAGCAGTAAATTCCCAAAATCCAGAATAAGTGCAGTGATCTTAACAGAGCCATGCTGGTTTGCACAGAGCTGATCACCTGTGAGCTGCAAATCCGTGTAAAAGCTGGGATTTCTCAATGCAGTCATGAATTTACACTCTGAAACTTTATTGGTGAGCTTTTCCTGCTGGGCTTTCCCTATTGATCTGCCTTCTAAAATATATTGAATTATGTCTGTCACAGTGTTTTGGTAGGCAAACGTTGCTGTTTCTTCTATGTTTCTTTATTACTTAGGAAATGCTCTGTAGTCTAAGGAAGTGTTTTAAATATTTTGAAACAAGAATGAAGGTTATTTCCTGTGGGAACCTGTGCCAATTCCACAGGATGATGCAAAAATCATGGCTTTTTCTCCAGTTTTATTAGGTTTCAACAGAAATGTTGATTTCTATGTCAGTGAAAAGAATACATTGAGTCTTGTTTTTAGATGAAAATGGAATTACTTTAAAATTAGTAGAGGCTTGTTGTTTTTAAGAAGAGTCCAACCTAGACTATGAATGTTCTTTAAAACACTGAATAACCCAACAGATATGAAGGTAACTCCCCTGAGTTCCCTTGTGGAATGATAATATTGTTTGCAGGACCTCCAATTTTTATTGCTAAATCTCAAAGGTCAGATATTATTTTAACTGGTTAGGCTGGAGGGTAAGGGTTCTCACACTAAGCTTAGTTAGGTGAACAAAAATAACATTTAAATTATTTTTTTTCTCCCCCCAACTGTGAATTGAGATGATTCAGTAACTATGGGTTTATTCTCTTTTAAGGAAAAGCATGAAATAATAGAAAGACATGTGAAAGTTCACTTATATGTTCTTGAGCTCCTAAACTGATATTTAGTCAGAGAACCTTAGGGATGACTACATTTAGAGTATTCCTTACACTGTCACAGATAAAATAAAGTGCTCGGTTGTGTTATTTTCTCTAGTCTTTGGCCTTTTTATCTTTGTAAAATGCAAATAATATTTACAAATACTCCCAGTGATCTCAGGAGCTGGATGAAACGTGTGAATTCTCTGCCAGAAGTCCATCTACAAAAGTAAAGTGCGGGGCATGGCTGCACAGAGGTGATGGTGTGGCTTTCCTGGGACAACCAGCAGCCACATCCCTTTTCCCATACATAAATGGCAGTTAGCAATAGCTAGAAACAAAAGGCCCCTCTCTCCCTCTCTGAATACAGTGACATTCATTCTCAGAGAAGCAGGGGCAGCTTTTTGAAAGCAGACTTCTTCAGTCCAACAATAACACACAATGAGTTATTGACTTGTTTATATATGGAGCTCTTTTCAGTAACTAACTCTGACTCCCCACAGTCTGGACAAATGATTGATTTCGTTGTTAGAAAAAGAGAAAGCTCTTGCACTAAACTCTGTAGTGCAAACTACTTTTTCCCCATTTGTTCCCTCACTGAATAGGACCTTATTAAAATGCACTTTCCAAAAAATACCTGCAGCTGGCCTCTATAAGCATGTTTTGTATATATAAATAAGTAATTTGTCCCACTCTTTTGTATGGTAACAAACCATTGGAGAATCTTGTCAACACAAGATATGAAGGTTGAGTGTCAGAGAATTTTGGTTAAACAGTATTATTTGTATTGATCTGCATAAAAAGCATAATTGTAAAGGTATTTACAGTAGCTGTTTGCTGTTTGGTTACAAATAATGACTTTTAAAAATTAATAGGCAGGATTTTTTTAATTGAGAAATTTCCTTTTGGCACCAGTTCTTAAAGTAACATGTTAGTCTGATACTTTTATATCTATAGTCAACTAAGCAGATATTGGAATAACTATTAATTGAGCTTTTAACTTTTGCATGTCTTTGTAATATAGAATTTATGGGAGGGTTTATGTTAATTCAATATGTTAATTCTCCATACTCATGTATACACAGAATTTTATTTTAAAGAAAATGAGCCCTATGTAATTTAATTACTATGGGTTGTCTTTAATAAGCAAACAAGTACTTCATTTCTTTTTCACAAATTTAAATACTAAGGCATATTACTTAAAAATATGCTGCAAATACTCCATAGCTGCATTTGCAGGAAGAATTTAATATTGCCAAAAAAGGATGCAGAGTTCTACTGAGACCTGCAATTTGTCGGTTACACATCACAGGCAGTTAGGGACTCATTAAAATGTTGCTGAAGGTGTTTTCCAATGCATTTTACAAACACATAGAAATTTAATGGATTAATGGAGCTATTGCCACACTACTGCTGATCCCCCAGGTTATTTTACTTGTGAAATTGTGTCAGCCAGGCACACAGAATGTGAAATGTGACTGTTTTGCTGCAACTTCACATAAAATCTTCAGAAATGAGAAGTCAGAAGGAGGTAAGGTGTCATAGCCCTTGTGTACATGTGAATATTCTTTGTGTTCCTTACAAGATGGAATGCTGGTTTTTGGGTTGCATAGGTTGCTATGTTTCTATTTCTGTAAAAAGAAAACTGGAAAAGTGCACATTGTGGATTACTAATCTTTCTAATCAATTAGCCTTGAATCTTGATAATTTCATTATTCTAATTCTTTGAATTTATCTTGTCACACCTTGATTTTACTAATTTACATTCTTTCTAACTTCTACGTATGCATTTCTTTTATCTGCATTCTTTTCACTCTTAATCTTTAATTTGTTTCCCCCCCCAAAATATATTTTCTTATCATACTTCCTTTTTTTTTTTAATGTATTTTTCCTGACATAATTTAGCTCCATCTTGGAGTGTTAGCACAGACAGGTCACCAGTTTCCACCTAATTGCCCAGACAGAGCTGTTTAACAAAATTAATGAGATTAACTTGATTTACAATATGATATTTAGATGTTCAGTAAGCCTCGCCAGAACCCAGTTAGAATTACCAAAGAAATACTTTAAAAAAAAGTTGCAAGGGAAAAAAATAACTAAATTTCTCTGCTCTTATCCATTTTCCTATGAACACCAGGTATAAGCATAACTTTTGAGAGAGGATGTATAAGCAAAGCAAGGAGTATTTTTTATAAAAATTTGCGTGTAGAGCAGCAATTTGCTGCAGAAATGAATGTCTGTCTTGTTATCTTTAACTGCTGTGTCTCTGGCTTGGGGGTGGAGATCAGGAGCTCAGAGCAGCATCATTTTTAGCAGCTTGGGGAGGCCTGGGGGAGGAAAAGGAAGAGCTATTCTTCTGTGTAGCTTCTGTAGCCTTTTGTGAGGACCCCCAGAAGCACCGAGTTCTCCTGTGATCTCAGCGCATGCACTCTTACAATTGAGTGGTCCCTCCCCCTGTGTGTGTGAATGTCCTGGGACAGAGCCTCGGCTGCACTGTGCTGGTGGGTCTTTTTGCTCATTCTGATGCCTTAAGTTTCAGCTCTCATGTTTTTCAGATTCTCTGATGCCTAGGGGTGCAGTTCTGGGCCTCATATTAAGTGTTAGTGAGCTCTCTTCACAGAGTAGGGAGACAAAACAAATCCTTTTCCTGCTGCAGACCAAGGACAATGGGTACAAGGTTTCAGGCCCAAAAGCACAAACAACAGTGGACTGTAGGGAGGAACAAGAAGGATGGGACTTCATAATCTGAAACTGTAGTTAGACAATTAAACCCAAATATGCAAATGGACCAAAACTTGCAAAAGTGTGAGACCCCATGACTGGCTGTCCATTTTGTGACCTTGTGTATAGTTCTGGCCAGGCTCTTGTCCTGCCCAAGGTGTATCCTTAAAGCCTTTTAATAAAGATCTACTTTACTCTCTTAGCTCTGTCCAGTCTCTGTTCCAGGTCAGCCTTCCCAAGGCATCAATTTAATAGAGTGACATGCAAATCTGGACTCCAGCCTTCACCACCAAAGGCTTTCAGAAAATCTGGGAACAGCAGCTCTCTGGAACTTTGAGGCTTTTATCTCTCCTGCAGCTTCAGGTGTTGGGCACAGAATCACACAAGGACAGCCAGATCCTGGTCTTTGGAAGGTATTATGCCAATTTGTTGGACAAGTGACACTCATTGGGCTGGAGAAAAGTATGTTTTCTATGAAATACAGCCAACAGTTTAAATATTGTTCACTTGGTACAGTCTCATTCAACAGCGATGCAAGAATAAAATTAAGCATATGCTGAAAAACCAGGACATTATATTTGTGTCTTTCTTTTCCACTAAAGAAAAGTAAGGATACAGTGTGTAATTTCAAAGATCTGTGACTGAAATCAACTCTTTTGGCTTGACTCTTCTTTTGTTTTACTTTGAAGATGTTTTACTTTATTTTTACTTATGCATGAAAGTGCAGGTCTTTGTGCTCTGAGATCTTTAAAAGTGCCCTTAGAATCTGTCATATGAAACCCCTTAGATCCTTTGCAAGTGCCCAAGCATTTTCTGATATTTAGAATCAGAGTTTTAGCAAAGTTTTCTGTCAAATGAAAGGCATGTCCCATATAGAGCTTTGTCAGCCCTTAACTGGTGCCAGGAACAAAGCATTTCTGTGCTAACAGGAATCATCTTTAACTTTTATATTTACTTAAAAGCTTACCCATCTGCTCCCAGATCTGCTGGTTTCCTTTTGAGCTGTAATTGCTGAAGGCCAGTGGGTGTACTGGTGTCAATCAAGCTGGGCACATAGAGAGCCCCTCTGCCTTTCTAGAGGTTTCATTTACCACACTTAGATGAATGCTCTGAATGCTTTAAAACTTTGGGACAGTAGATGAAATCCTGGTTTCACTGGAGTCAATAACTGATCCTCTCACGCTGATCCTGACTGGCAGGTGTCTTGGGAAGGCAAAACACTGCCACTGTTCAGAGAGGAAAATGCAGCTGTGAGGCCAATCCCCACCATAGGTAGGGCACAAGTGCATTTAAACAGAACCCCTGAAGGAGCTGGAAACTGGGAGTCTTAAACAACCCACGCAAAACCATTGACTACTGTCAAAATTAACGTGGTCTTAATTTTCTTCTTAACCTCATCTCTACTGCATATGACTTAGGCACAGCTTTCACCACTTTAAGTAGTGAGCACTGAAAAACATGTTTGGGATAGATGAAGTTTTTAGGCTATTTGTTCTGAAAAGGGTTTTTTTTTTATTATTACATTGCATTCCAAGGAACTCTAATAACACTTAAAAGATATCCATTTCCTATTTGATGCAAAAAAAAGAATGAATGCACTTAAAAATGCGTATATGAAAATGTACAAGAAGGTGCCATATGTGTTTATATGAAAATGTTTCTTACGGGTTTTTAATGTATGCGTCTACAGCATGTTATTATCATTCTTCAGCTGGAGCTTGCTTTTAGCTTTTAGGGGAAAAATCATTAAATATTCTTTCAATGATAACTGAGGAGTTGTGTTTAAGGCCCAAAAAAGTAATTATATATATTTTTTATCATAAATTTATATAAATTATATATATTTTATATATAATATAATTATATAAAACAATTTTGTTAACAACTTAGACAAAAAGAAGACCATAAAGACTATATTTGGAGGCCTGAAAAGTTATTTTTTGGCACTGAAGATCTTTGTGACCTCCTTGTAAAAATGAGACAATTTTCTACCACTCTCCTTAATGACCCCGTAAAATAATTGCCAAAAATAATTGCAGGTTACACATTTCGGAATCTTCAGATTTCCATCTTTTTTTGTGGGGTATTGTGCTCCACAGATGCAAAGGGTAATTTCTCAGAGAGAGAGACAGAGAGAGAGCAAGAGCTGTGCAGGGTTTATAACATGATAATAAAATGATAAAAATGTTATAATATGAAGCAATAACTTCATATTCTCTGTGCCTTTCTTAGGAACACACACACAGAATTGTCCTGGACTAATATATATGTGACCCTGTTTTGAATTTTGTCTCTCCTTGGCTTATGATTCAGTTTTATTAATGAATTTAATGCTGCTTATCAGAAATAACCAAATACCTTGTAAAGTCAGTATCAATATTGGCTGGCAGGGAAAACTTCAGTTCTTATCAAAGTAAATGAATTTATGATGAATTATGAATATTATTAATAATTTTTGTAGAATAATTATTCATATTCTGGAATGTCTCTTAAGATAATCCTTTTTTCTTTGGAGACAACTATTGCACTTCACCCACAATTTTGTTCTCTTTCTTTGTCTTCTTAGTTCCATATGGAGTGGTCTGATATATACTCTTTAACTTTCTTCTCTTTTTTAGCCTTTTCTGTGTACAACTATATTGAAGGTTGACTTCTGGCTCATATTACTCTTATGAAAAATCAAAAATTGAGTGGCGGCATTAGGATCCATGCTTAACAATCACAGATTGACTTTTGCTGACATCTAAAAGTGATAAAAAAAAGAAGTAAAAGCACTTGGTTTCCAGTTCTGTGTGAGAAGCAGGATAGAGCTGCTTGTTCTGCCCCCAAACAGAATTTTGGTAAGTGCAATTTCATTCTTCTTCCCCCACTGTGCCAGAATGGAAATAAATTTCATGACTCTTTTACTTGCACAGATTTCTCCCTCATGGCTTCGTTGCCTTTATTTTCATGATGAAAATGTAGAGTAAAGATTATGTCCTCTCTTTCCTTATCCCTGCCAGCCTACTTTCTGCCCATGTGTTTGGAACAAAGAGAATAAAACTAATCAGCGACTGGTTGGGAAGGGTGGGTGGGAAGCCTGAAATGAGGTGAAAACTCAATATATTCCAGTGTAGCTGCTCTAGTTTTGTTCAGTGTCATCCAACCCCGTGGGTTCATCCTTCCTTTACAGAGAACCTCCCTGACTGCAGTGTTTATTTCTCAAATAATCAAAAGAGATTTGGGTATAGGTCATAGTTTTAATATGTTCTGATACTTTCTAAAGAAAAGGGACATTTTCTTCAGATTTTCTTTATTTTTCTAATATATGATTCTTTTTGCTTATAAACCAATTTTTAGAACAAATTTTGCAACAGAGCAAAATATTTAGTATTCAGTTAAGAATTTAAGTAGCTCTTTGCTTTTGTTAGAACCGTGTTGCTATTCTAATTGCAAACATTAAACTTCTTTTCTTTTAGGGGGAAATGTAGTTTACAATGTCAAGATTCACTAAAAACTAATCATAAGATTTTGCAGGAAATATTATAATGAAAAGCTATTAAATCAAGCATTTTTCTTACAATATCTCATGCTGTGAAGTTGTCAGCAAATTCTATAAATGAAATATTAATACAAAATTGATGGCAGTTAAAAGTGAAGAACTATTTCAGAGTAGGTTTCTTAATGGCAAAAAGAAATAAGCCCTTCAGATATGATATCATTAGTAAATACATCTGATCAGAATGCTATCTGTAAATTTATATTAACATTCCATTGCTTGGAATAATTTAAAATATTTTTAGAATTATATCAGTGGTATTTCACTTCTCCAACAACAACTTATAATTGAGGTTAGCTTGTCTCAGTAAGAGTGCTTCTTGTTATTTACTAATTTCTAATAAATCAATATTTTCTTAAATAAAACAGACTCACTAAACATCACATGTAGACTTCAATACTGATCTCATTACTTTGGTAGAAATTTTAAATTATCTGCCTGAGGTCAGCATGAATTACTTTTCCAGTTCCATGTACTTGACAATTTTATCTCTTCCTGCTAAAAGGCA
This sequence comes from Prinia subflava, assembly GCF_021018805.1. NCBI lineage: Eukaryota > Metazoa > Chordata > Aves > Passeriformes > Cisticolidae > Prinia > Prinia subflava. The sequence goes on from NC_086251.1 coordinate 9,572,810, forward strand.
TGTACCAAACTAACAAGCTTTTATGACCCATCACTTATTAGCAGAAATATGGAAGTAGAAGACAAACACATTATTACCATAACCAAAATATTGCCCTGAACCAACATTGAAATGTTTAGAATGCCATGAAAATAAAAACAGAGCAAAAAAATTTATGTAGATGAAGGAGAAATATATAGTGGCAAAATATTAAAAATTATTTTAGTTCTAGATTTTCCAATAAATATTATTCAGTTAAAGATACCAGATTTTCTCTTTGGAGCTTATAAATTGATAACCTACATTTACAAATCCATTTGATTTATGATGATGTTGGGAATTACATGCAAAAGCCATTCAGGTGGTTCACTAACTTGTGCAGGGTATTTTAACTCCCCTCCAAAAGTCTTCTGGAACACTAAAAACCATGAGGTGGTGACAGGTACTGCATCACCCAGTGCCCAAGCACTTCCTACGGGTCACACATCTCCTGGAATTCCTTCAGGAAGAATTTCATCACAGAAGGGGTGGCTGGGCATTGGAAGGGGCAGCCCAGGGAGGCTGTGGAGCCTCTGTCCCTGGAGATGTTTAAGGAAAGACTGGATGTGGCACTCGGTGCCATGGTCTGGGTGCCAGGGTGGTGTTTGCTCACAGGTTGGGCTCAATGACCTCGGAGCTCTTTCCCCACCTAGCTGGTCTGTGACTGTGGGAGTGTGAGCATGGCAGGGAGCTGTTCACCTTGGCACCCCGAGCACCTTTAGCCTGTGGACAGCCAGGAGTGGCCAGCAGGAAGGGAGGAGCCCCTCTGAGCAGCACAGTGTGAAGGGGTGCAGGGTGCAGCTCTCTGACTCTCTTTGGAATTATGACATCCACTGCCCAGAGAACGATGGGCCTTTATTTTGTCTTCTGAATAACTACATCAGTTGTCAACATTTCATATGTCTTTCAATATGGATATTAATTTCAATGTCACTTGACAGTAGCCTGAATACAAATTCAGTAGCATTTCCATGTTAAATGATCAAGTTATACCTTTAAATAGTTCTCATTTTTGTAATTTTTCTAACTCAACAATTTCTTGTAAGTGTAATTTGAACAGAAGGCATTGTACCACACTAGAGGGCATATTAATTATTATATGTATTCCAAAAAAATAATAAAATGTAGATATATTTAATCAATCCCAGATTAGGTTTTTATTCACTAACAACTTAGCCATTCAACAAATGACCAATTTTTAACACAATTGGTTTCACTGGGATATGTGCTTTTTGCATATTAAAGGGTTTTAATTTAAAAAAATTGCAGAATCTGAACATTTGGACCCATTGTAAACAATTAATTGTGGCACCACCACAGCCTTATTTTTGATGGGTTTTTTTTCTGATTTCTGATTACCTATTGAGTAGTATATCTTTTTTACAATTAAAGCACTCTAGGGCCATGAAATTCAATTTCTTTCATTCCTTAGCATTCTCCTGTGAGATTCTAGAAGCTGAGTGCTGTTAAAACTATATTTTGAAACTATTTAGGCACATGAAGATGCAGATATAGGTGCACGACGTGATTTTCAAAATTTGGATAGCTATTCTCCTCTGCTGGGAGGGAAAATGCTCGAAACTGGTGAGAATGTCATCATGACTTCACTCATTAAGAAAGTCTTCCCCATGATTCCTGATGGTGTTTGTTTTGCCTTCTTTAGGAAACAATTGCAGCTGCTGAGCTCTGATCGTGGTATAAATCAATACTGCAGCTGGTGAAGCTTGGCTGATCTGTACCAGCTGAGGATTTGTTTCACTATGTGTAAACTCTTATTGCTGCTCTTACAATTGTGTCTCCTGCCCCTTGTTCAGGTTCCAATTGACAGGTTCAGTGCAAAGTGGCTCAGAGCACTCTCTGATAAGATGAGTGGGCTCTGGATAACAGAGCATTTAAACTGACAGCTGACTTTCCAGAGCCAAACTAAACGGGAGAGGCGTGAATGGCTACTGGTGGTAACAGATGGGCTTCATGTATTGACATAACAGGAGTACCTGATACTCCTGTTTGCTGTGGATTTGCAGCAGCATCAACAGACTTTGAATACCTTGCAGGATTGTCTTGAAACCAGCATATCATCGTCATCATTAGAATCTGTGAAATTGGAAAAATGGGATTATAAATATTTATCAGTCCAGGTACGAGAGACACAGGCATCCCTCACCTTGATGAACACGGAAGGAGAAAATAGTCTTAGAGCAGCAAGAAAAACAGGCTGCTCTCCTCAGGTAGAGTTTTGCAAGGCTGCAACACACAGGGCACAGCGACTCCTCTCACATCCGTGCCCTCATCCTGTCCCATGCCAGCAGAGGATATGGCCCTTCTATATTTTTAATGAGAAATGAAGTTTATTCTTTGCATGTGCTGGGATTTTTTTTTTTTTTTTTTTTGCTATGTTGTGCTCTTTTACCATTCCCTCGCCCAGCTCCTGTACAAGTGTCACTTCCATGACGAGTTTTCCTGGCGAATGAGGAGTAAAATGTGTAGGCTCTCTGTGGCACAATGAAAGCATGCGTTTTTTTCAACTTAGGCGTACGTAAGCCTTCTTTTGTGAATAAGACTCATAGGGTCAGATAATGTTTAAAGGGAAAGGCTTTATGTCTCTCAGGCCTGCATGTTTCCACATGGATGCTTCTACACACACACAGATTGAATTATGAACAGACCTATTAATGCTGGGATCACAAAAGGTCAAGTTTTGTCTTCTTTTACCTCTATTCAGAATTGCTTTTGAAAGGGGGGAAAAAAGGGATTTGCAGAAAAAAAAGATTCATGATGAAGAATTTTACAGGTCTTTTTTTTCTGTCCTTTAGCAACATCTGGGAGTTGGAAAAAAATTCTTATTATGTTAAATAGTCCAGGGGTATTGTATTACGAGATTTTAATATATCTCCTTTGGGTCACTTGGAGGGTTACCTAATGGAGTGACCTGCTACATAAGGAACAAAAACACCAAAAAGGAACTTTAGGAAAATATTCCTGCTACTATAATGGACATGTTTAACTGAAGAAAAATTGTCAAAGTATTCCAAGAAAAATCTTTAAATGTTGGTTGTCTTTTATGGGTTTTTTTTCAGGAAAACCTTACATTGATGTTGAACTCTTCCTTAAGACTACTCATTTGAAAAGTGAGTATTTAAACTTTAATATCCACATCCACATAAAAGCAGATGTTACAAAGTGTTCTGTCAGATCTCATCACAAGAAATATTTATATTATTGTCACAATTTTTTTGCTAGAAGAAAATAAAATAATCTTATTGAAGCGTACTTACTGTATTTTCGTGTTCAATATCCAATGGTGCAGAGTCCCGAAATAACTCTAATACCTAAAAATATATTCTCCTATATTTTCTCCTATATGTTCCACACAAAACAATTTTGAGAGAACTTGAGGAAACAGATGATGCTTTTAAGATGGCCAAAAAGTTAACATTTTACCCTAAAGCTCTCCATTACTTTTGGCACTGTTTTAGGTATGTGTGTTTGCATGTGTGCATCAGTGCAAATACTCGCAAGGACAAGTATTTAAGTTCATCACTACTCCCTTTTTGTAATGCTAAAAATGCATTTCTATGTCTGCTTACATTTGCAAAAAATGATACAAAACATCCTGGAGAAGAAAAATGTACAAGTGAGATAAAATTTTTGGGTGTTATTAAGGCTGGACATTATTCATAGAAGTCCAGAGAAACCTCTTAAAATTAAGGAAATAATTATGATAAAAAAAAATTAAATGCATTAATAGAAAATGTGATTCACATTGAAAGAATCACTGGCATAATTTTTACAATTTAAGAATTATCAACTCAAAAATGGATAAAATCATCTAGGAATCCCTATAGGCTGAAGTAAATGAGATTAATGGAAGGAAGTCAACTTTGACACTGTATAAAGTTAGGAAAGAAAGTGATAGCAAAATATTGTAACGCTGCTCTATCAACACCATCATCTGAAACTTTATATTTCTTTCCACAGGCTTAGGAAAGAAAGCTATAATAAAAAAAAAAGGATTAAGGCTTTGTCTTCAAAAAGAGTACAGATATTTTATTTCAAGTAAAAATTACAAACAGTGGCTCGATTAAGATGAAAATAAAACATTATAAAAACACTCATGAATAAAATAGATAAACAAAAAATAAAATAGCAGGATTTCAACAGAAGGCTCATGACATTTTTTTCCTCCTGAGTACTTAATGAAATTCCAGAACTCACTTTTGCAAGCTATCCTTGAGTCCTGTTATCTTATTTTGTGGTAAAGGTCAGTGTCAGAGACTCAGCTGGTCTGGGTTGGGTTGATGACTATGTAGCAATGTTCATATTCTTTTTGATATACAGGAATCTCGAGTTTTTTCTTAATTGATATATTTTACTTATAAGGGAATAAAATAAGGCATAATAATGTGGTAATAAAGAGGAAGAATCTGTTCAAGCAGCTGGAAAACCTTTATCTTCAATATGTGTCACACTGTCCTTTAAAAAAAAAAAGGCAGAGTAAATAAAACTGAAAAAATCTCATGCAATTCAGGACTTCATGGCTGCCTTGCTGGTGTGAATGTGGTGTTCTGTGTGTACAGACACCCTCTGCAGTGAAATCATGTGATTGCCCACACAATACACAGCTATAACTCCTTAGTTGCCATGCATAATCTATCCCATTTACCTCTCCTAAGCCATTAAAACTAATGGCATATGTAATCTAATTTTCTTTGAGTTAGATGCACAATTACTCACAAGAAATGAATTTAGGAACACAAACTGAGACAGCTGGAGGCATAAGTTCCAACACTCTGTGGTCCCAGTATTTTGTGTTTGTAAATGTAAAGCTCACATTCCCAAATAAGATACAAAGTTTTATGTTCCCATACTAAAACATAACTCCTTAGTTGTGTTCCTATGTTTAAATTATGTATCTGGGTGTTGCACCCCAGTTGCAGACTGGTTGCAGACTGGTAAGACTGCAATTCTGAAACCTGAAAGTTCTGCAACCAAAAGTTTTGAGAGCATTTGGGTTGTTCTTTTCTAAGTACCCCTCTTCTGAGGTGATGATGTTTGCCCTTTCTGGAGGCCAATTCCATTCGCATTTCTTCATAGCTTAAAAAATTGAACATTATGATGGTGATGATCACACAGTTAACATGCTCAGCTATATTTAAAGGCCCCAAGAATGTAAATTCTAAACTGTAACTACGTGGCTACCCTGTCTGTCAGATATAAACATTGCCCACTGGAAAGGCTCCCTTTATTTTGTTCTGAGGACTTGTAGGGTAAGCTTAATATTTGAAAGCATGGCAGTGATGGTTTTTACTGTATTTAGATCTCTTCTATTCTTCCTTGATCTGAGACATTCTTGTCCTTCCCAAATTCATCAAGAATATATATATAGAGAGGTCTTATTATAATGAAAATATGACATGATATATGTATAAAAATAATGAAAATATTTTAATGAAAACTGTAAGGATATGTGCTAAATATCATTAAAGAAAAAGTATATAAGTTCTCTGGAAGTTAAAGAACTGTTTTTGTTTTTAATTTGAAATTATGCCATTTTTTCTGTGAAAACAGAGATTGTAAATTAGAAATTCTGGAAGTAATGAATGTGTTTTTTCCAGTTATTAAAGATTATTTTAAGTGTATAATTACTGGTGATTTATGTGATTGCCTATAAAATGCAAAATAAAGGAGGAGGAAAACTGTGTTTATTCCTTGCCTTTGCTGCCCTTAATCATGGTTTTGTGTATGATCATGGCTCTTTTGCTATGGAGGCATAAAAACGTAACCATGCATCTATATTAGGAATTCATTTCTGTGTAGAAGTTACACATTTGAATTATGTGTCCTCACCAACCTGGAACAGTACACCCCCCAATAGTTCAGAAGGTTTGTGAGGAGAAATCTGATAGGCGTGAAGCCAACTTCAGCTCCCTCTGTAACTATTGCAGTTTAACTGCTCAGGTGAGAGGGTAAGTGATGACTCCAAAGCTCGGGAGTCATCTCCTGAAATCCTCCACCCCTACAGGCAAAGCAGGAACAGGGATCTTGTGCAGCAGTAGGTATAAACGAGGGTGTCCCTCAATCACAAAACCATTGCAGGATTTGTATCCAGAGCATGTTTCAATATTGATATGGTCTCATCACTTGGTTAAAAATATCCTGGCTTCTGTTTGGTAACACATACACATACACACCTCTATGAATTTGGAAGTGAATTTGTTCAAAGTTAGGCTGCATTCCTCATCTTTTGGGAGAAGGGCTTAGGGAGGGAGGGTTTGTAATAGTTTTTAACTTGAAGTTGTTAAAATATATAAAACTTGTCAATCCATTTCACTAATTAGTTTAAAAGTCAGTGGGCAGGATATATATATATATATATTTAAGCTACTTTTTGAAAAATAAATTCTATGAAATTAAAGAGTACTGCCCCACATGTTTTCCAAGGACACTAAAATAACTGCTTGAAGTTCATTAGTGTTCCTCAAACTCCTTAATACATCTGAGAAAATACAGTCTGTTAACCTGTGCTACAATCAACCTTCCTTTGACAGATAGATAGTCTAAGAAATTCTTTGACCAATAGCACCTTAGATGTGGGTATGTCTATCCTCTTTAACCAGTGGATAGCTGTGGGAGGGCTAAAATAATTCAGGGTAAATTTTGCAAAACAAAGTTTGCTCTGCAACGCTTAAAACAGTGTTAGACTTCTGCTGTGGAGTTTATCAAGCTGAGGTGAAGAGAATGGGAACATTTTACTGGGTTTACATCAACTTACAGACAGCGTGGAAGCAGTTTTGTAATTTGCTCTCTTAACTTTCAGCTTAGCCTGACTTTTGTTCTTTCAGCAGTTTTATTGCTGTAATAAGAACTCTAAATCTTGTTTCTGTAACTCTTGCATAATGGCAGAGCTTATGTCTTTGCTTTCTTCAATCTTCCAGTGAGAGAAAGTGGGTGAACATCCAAGTTTTAGATATTGTTTCCTATGGCAAATTATTGTACTGAGTAGTGGGCATTATTATTCACCTACAGGAGGTCTACAAAATTCCTTGTTATCCCTCAGGATATCAACTTGCCATATGATCCACCTCTTCCAGGAAAGCATAGTTCTAAAAGCAGAATTTTTCCTTTTGGTATAATTGCATTTTGATATATCACAAACTGTAGTTATTTCAGACTATGTTTTGAGGCAAAAGCTTCATTTTTTGACTTAGGAAGACAACAACAAGTTTTTTGCAGGTCAGAACGTGGCAGTGTTGTTTGACAGCTGTTTCTGGTGAAATTTCTAGAAAGCAGGTACTTAGTGAACACTCAGAAAATGGAGTTAACGTCCTTATTTCTGATCATAATGCTCTAGCTAAGCTGTAACAGGGAGTGGAAGATTTATTATGTGAGGTCTTCCTCAGAGTTAAAATCAATCACAAGTGCTCAGTTTTGGAATTTTCTTTCATAGTCTGGGTTTAAGAAACCTTTCAGAGAATAAGGAAATCTGTGGCGGTGCCTGTCAGAACAACCTGGGAACATCTGAGGAACAGAGAGAGCAGATGTTGCAAGTTAAATATCTGGTTATTTTGTTTGAATTATTACATCATGTGATTGTGGCACCTGCATAGCAACACAGACCAGAAATCAAACCTGTACTGTCATTTTTGGGTATTTATTGCAAATAAACACAATCCATAATCAGAGTTTATTCTTTATGGATATTCAGAATGAAATGTTGGCTGAAGCTAAAATATTTACCTAGCAATACACACATAGGTTTTTAATGTTTATGTTTTCCTGAACAAATCAGTAAGAAAATAAATCTACAGTTACTTTTTAAATTTTGAGATTACTTCAGTGTACCTCTGTGTTATGCCTGGTTTGAGTGTGGAGTGAATATTCTTACAAAAAGTTTAACACTCTCTGTCAAAAGTTTTTCTTTTTTTTTGTCAGGGGAAGACTTCTCATCCCAAAACTGCACAAGGAAATTACCTGTCAGCAGGTAACTTCAGCAGGCAGGAAACTTTGCTTTTTTTGTTTCTGTGAACATTTAGTCTTCGGAAGACTTGAAGTGATCAATTAGAAAAACCCACCATTAAGAGACATTTATGATTCTGTTTTGTTTTAGGATTGTATTCTCTTGAGGCATTTATAATGGGGATATTGTAATAGGCTGAAATAATTTCATATTATGGACAAGAATCCCGGATTGAATCAAATGTATTTTACACAAATATCAGCACTACATTTTTGGATCTATATTTATGCACTATATTTATGGATCACAAGAGAACCCTGCTACTGACTTTAGTAGTAATAGGGCTTGAATAGCTTTTGTTTAAAATATAATGTAGATGTTCATGTTCAATCACCGCATTTCAATTATATTTTTTTCTAAATTTATTAAAAATATATCCAGTTATAAAAGTATCTTCTATCAGACTTGTATGTTGCAACAACTAGTCACAACATACGTGTTTTCAGAATCTTTTTCTCTTCAGAATTTTTTTCCTTTGAAAATTAAGAAAACTCCCATACAAGGATTATTCAGGTAGCTAACACCTCACAGGGTCAATTGTTTAATAATAATAAAAAAATGAGTGTGTGAATGAGGAAATGTGAGACGAGTTGCTAAATGAGATGCTTATTTAATGGGTTCTGGTGCAAATTTGACCTGCTGCTCCTTATGCCATAGTTGTCTGGTTCATAGTTATTTCTAAGCATGTTACAAAATAGATGCAAGGTAAAAAGTTTACTTCACTGTGCATTATCCTCCCTCCAGTCCCCAGTAAATTCTTGTCTAACCACTTCCCCAACACAGACACATCTGGCTCTTCATCCCAAATCGTCACTGAATCGAGCATTGTGTGTGTGCAGACTGACTCTAATGAGATCATACCTGACCAAACCATTCCATAGGTGGAGCAGTGTTTGGTGTGGTCAGAAAAGAGGGAGATAAAGGAAGAGCACGGCTCCCAGAGCATTCCTGTCATAAGTGCTGTGCAGCACAGCCCCTGTAATCCTCTCAAGCCTGCTCTCACAGGTGCTGAAGTGCCAGTGCTTCTCTGGAATGCCAAGACATTAGCTCATGTCTACAGGGAATGGGGATCCCTGTAGGTCTGGGGAATAAGGGGGTTTGGCTCTGATTTCCATACAAAGCATCTTCTTTTGCGTGACATTAAAGGACAGTTATAGCTACTCAGAGATGTTTAGGTGAATTCCAAACACCCAGAAGTTGCAGAGTTCGGTACCAAACTTCTTAGCTCTACGTGTAGCAAGACCTGCACTGCTTATCTGGGATTTTCCATCAAGAAGAGGTATTGTTTCATTAATGTAATTATTGCACTGACTATACATTTTGATTAGCATTTCTCTGCCTTGCTCTCATTCTCTTCATCAATTACAATTGAAAAGTCAAACTTGGAACATATGAAAGAATCTAGACCTTCATTTAGAAATGGAGTTCACTTTTTCTGGTTTTATGCACATATAAATATGTGTTTAGATTTGTGCGAGGTGTATACTTATTTAAAAAAACAAAGACATTTTCTACATCCCACTTTCATAGTTTCCAGTTCTGAAATACATTGGATTGTAAACTGCCCCTTAGGCTTGAACTTTCACTTTATTAAATAGTTATCTCTGAAGAATAAACTTTATGTGTGGTCTGTGTGCCTGCTTTGGGTTGTGTATTTCACCTTTTAAAGAAAACTGTCCCTTAAACAAGTTTTACTTTAAATGAATTTGTTCTATAGGAAGGGATATAAACACAAAATTATGCTCTGCATCAGGGGTATTTGAAGAACTGCATGAAGTGTTTAAATTTTCTTCTGAACCAAAAGGTACATTTAAAATATCTAGATTTTTGTTGTTTTTGTTCTATGTGGTCATTGATATAGAAAATAATTGAGATCTTTTCTGAATACATTAGGCTTTGTCTAGCAGTAGATGGATCAATTTCATCTAATTTTTCTTCTTCCTGGATGGTGTAATCTGAAGGGGAAATAGAGATGTAGAAAGAAAAATTAAATTGGTTAGAATGAATATTTGTTTTCCCTCCCTTAAAAGAATAATCTTATTAACTGAAATGATAAAGGTTACAGAGCTCTCAGTATGTGGATTGTTGTGGCAATAATACAGCCATAATGACCCATGTGCTTTGCTTGAAGCACTCCCCAAGTCCTCTGCGTGGTTTTTGCAACAGCTCTATGTTCCCTCTGGAGATGTTCCTTTGGGTCTTTTGGTCTGGGCTGTGGAAGATCCTGGATCAGGGTGGTCCTAAGGCTGAGCACACCTCCTTGTTTTCCAGCCAGAGCCCTTTCAGGTTCTGAGATGTGCTGCTCTAAGGCATGGCTAGGGCTGTCTTTTGTGAAGTGATGCAAAATAAAATCACAGGGTGAGCACAACTGAAATGTAGTTCCCTTTTTTTTTTTTTTTAAAAAAAAAAAAGGAATCCAAAGTGTGAACATGGCATTTATGAAAGGCAGTGTTGTGCACAGTAATAATCCTTATCTACAGAACATCTAAAGGTGTCAGCATTTATTTTCTGATGTTTGAAGCTCAGTGCTCATACAGAGAAAGCTCCGAATTTGCATTGGCCTTGCATTGCTTCAGTCATTATGCTTAAAACATCATTATGAAGTTTTTTCATATGAAAAGGAAATTGTTGCTCTGAGCCTAAACTATGAGGCACAGAAGTTAAAATTTGCAAAATATCTGCTGTTTTCAAGGCATGTTAGACTCATGTAGTTGGTACATTTTAGAATATCTATCTTGTGAACAAGAAGCCTCTTTATACTTTGTATTTTTTCTGTATTTTACTGTATACAGTAGAAAAGTAGAAGTACTTTGTAAGTGAACTAAATATTAAGACTATTTTAATGCCAATTTTTGCTTTCAATAACAGTATCTATTAAGTTTTCAAACCCATCCTTACTTTCTTTTAAGCCAAAAAGTGTTGGATAAATTCTAGGATTTTCTCAATGTCTTCATCTAGCAAAGACTCACCCAGAGGGGCCAGAGAGTAAATGATGCTGCTGGTCCTGCAGCACTCCGTGCAGTTTGGTCAGTTGTGTTTGGCTGGCTCACGTGTGACCTGTGGGCAGAATATCTTATTTGTGGTTGGTGAACATCAGGTGTCTCGCTGCTCACAGGAAAGGAATCCAGTCCCAAGGCTGTAGGGTGATGTGGAGTATGGAAAGTGGGGATGGATAAGATGTTTGCCTCCATGGTACTTCTCTAGATCTAAATTAAAATGTAGATGCAGTCAAACTATTATCAAGAATTAATTGTATAATTTGCATCCTTAGCTGGCATATATTTTTCCAGGTATATGAGGGTGACAAAGGCACAGGGGAAGTACTTCTTTATTAACAAGAAAGAACTGGGAAATTATTCTGAGGATCAACCCAAAGCTATTATGAAAAAACTAAGTAAGTGATGACTTAAAATTCAAGTATTTTATTCAGAATTAAGTGATTTTAGATTTTCACTCAGAAAAAATGTGTTTTTACAGCTTTGGTTGTTGATCCCCAGGATTCCCACAGGGCTCAAGATGCAGGGCCTATCCCATGGAGATTCCCTTGTGCAACTGGACAACTGGACATGTGCCAGGTAGAGCTGCAGGACCCAGACATCTGAGATCCAGCCATGACACTGATGTGCAGGAGAACCCTCAGAGGAGCAGTGGCAATGGAACCAGTCCCTGGTACAAGCTGCGTTGGCATTTCTTCTCTGTGGGCAGTTAAGGAGCATAAGTGCCCTAGCCCCTCTCAATGTGCCTCTGAGTCAGAGAGCAGCTGATTTATCTCCTGTCATGTTGTCTTAGCTCATTCCTGACATAGCCAGCATATTTTGTGCTGAAAACAACATGTAAAAGAATCTCTTTATTCTGTCCCTTGTCTGACTAGATAGTCATAAAATATCACTTTCTTAATGAATTGGAATTTTGTATCCAGGGATGAGTGTGTTCAGTTTTGAAAATGTTTGTATTTCCTTTTGTCCCTCTTCTGGCAACAGCTTTTACAGTGATAAATTATTTACACATTCATGATAACCATAATACTTTCTTCTTGTATGTGGTAGTTCTGATAGTACTTCCTATTCTGTAGCCAGTTCTCATGCAGAGACATCTGTAGACTACAGAGTCAGTCAGATTTTGTCAGTTCAGGCACAAGGTTGGTCAGACTGCAGCGTCTGTGTAAATTTCCATATTTTCTTTAATCTTTCCTTAGTCATTGTTAGATCAGTAAAATCTGGCTCTAGGCAAGCCCGGTAGAATCTACTTCAATCTGATCTATGCTCAGGTATGAATACTGAAAAAACAGAATTAATAGATATATTGAAGACTTACAGTTTGGATCAAATTGCTCTTGAAACACCATAATTCATAAGAGCTAGATAATGATCATTCTAGCTGTATGTTAAAAATCCAACTGCTTTGAAAGTAGTTGATAGAATCTGTCTCCATTCCTGGAGCTCTTTACCAAAAATCTCTTTAAGCTCATGACAAATTTCACTTTTCCTTCTGAGAGTGTTGATTGCCAACAGTATCTGGGTTTGTTTGGCCTAGGGATGGTGATGTGAAGAGTCTGCACACTTAGACAACCTGTTTCAAACTGAACGGAAACCCAGAGCTTTCAAATGCTTCTCATATCTCAGAGGGCAACATCATTTGGAGACTATCAAATCTTAAATTGCTCTTTTTGGACAGAGAACAGGACAACCACACCGCACATCCATGATGTGAAACTGTTAAGGGCTGTTTAGGAGTATGGATACCCCTCACAGAAACAATTTTAGATGCTTTAAGGGACTGTTCATCATCCTCAGACACTCAATTCAGAGACCAGAAAGGTGGCTGTGCTCAGAATTTTGCCCAGAGATTCCTATATGAACCCCAATGTCTACTGGAAGTACAATCCTCCCCTTGGAAAGATACCTGCTACTTCACAGTTTCTGTGTATTGAAGAATCCATCACAATAGTACGTACTCATTTAAGAAAAAACAAACTTGCTGCTTTGCTTTTCAGATTACGCCTGATTTGTTCTACTTTTATCTGCTAGATTAAACATTCCTTTTTATGGGGAGCCAGTGCTCCACTCAGAGTCAGTGCAGCCCATGCTTTTTCAGATGCATAATCCCACATTTTACAGGAGGAGTCTCCGGGGACAGACCCCTTGTTTTTCTTGTTAAAACAACAGGGATTGCTACCTATCAGCCCTTTTGTTCCTGGGATCTGTGAGTTTATTAAGGTTCAAAGGAAAGATTATTTATTTATTTCCTCTGCACATAAAAGACACATAAAACAAGTTGTAAAAATAAAGCAGGACCTCTATGATCTTATTTACACTTTGATCTTTTCTTGATGGCTTCTTGAAGTTCATGTCAGCTTCTTTACTATTCCGTATGTAACACGCACGATCTTCCCCTCCATGTTTTCCTTGCTGGTGTGTTTGCTTTTATCAACATACCCTTGATTTCCCCTCACGGTTTGCTCCAAGTTCTTCTTACTTTTGGTAACATTTTAATGCTTGCCATCTTCAGTCCTACATTCACTGGAAAAAGTCAGCTTTGTCTAGCAGGCAGATAAGGAAGGATTGGACAATCTCATACCTCCTCCCACTGGGGAGTTGCTTCTCCTCCCCTTTCATTTCTCCCATCTCTCCACCTATTTTCCATCCCCTTGTTCAGAGTACAGTAATGAACTGGACATGCCTCTGGAGGTTTCAGTGCTTGGCATTCAGATCCTCTTCAGCTCAGGTCTCAACTCCAGTTCAAAGTACCTGAGGGTTGGAGCCCTCTGCCCATAAATGCTGCCTGATAAAGCTTCAGTGTCCTCCCACCCTGAGGTTCCAAACTTCCAGAGAGGTTGGCTGAGAGCTCTGTGTCTGTTACTGATTAAATATGATGTCCAGGATTTCTGTAGTCACAGTCTTTTGGCTGCTATTTGGAGATGTGGCTGCCATTCCAAATGTTCCATGTTGTTTCTTTGTTTGGCTCAGGGATTTCCTGTGCTAGATGTAAATTTCTCTCCTGCTTTTTTCCTGAATTTATTTTATCATAAATAAAACTTGTGATAAAATAAATACTTGTTTTTCTTTTAAGTCTTGGACCTCTAACAATTAATCTGGCAGCCTTGAAGTGGTACTTTTATGCTTTTCCTATGTGTGTCATATATCCCATTATTCCAATGTTTTCATTATAATCAGAATAAATATTTTTGCATGGAAATTATTTTTGCATTTAAATTTATGGTGCTATCCTCCTTATTTAAGAGACCATGATGGCTGGTTGGGTTTTAGTTCCTGCTAATAGCAATGAAGTTCCTGATATAAACTAGGAAGCTGTCTGAGCTGTTTATTCTCAATAAAAAAGGAGAATGATGCAAAATGTCTTGTTTATTATAAAACCAGTGTGATTAGTCTCAGGCTGGTGTTTATCTCAACCTACAGATTACAGAAAAATCCTAAACCTAACCTAAATCTTTAGACTGGATGACTTCTAAAATCTCATTTCTTCTATATGAACTTAAATTGGTGGCTGAAATAGCTGTTGTGGTCACTGAAATTTAAATTGGCACTCTTCCATCCTCTAACTGGATGGAGGAAAATGCACTATCCATATTTTTCTACTTTGTCTCATATATATATATATATAATATGCAAATTAGTGATTCAACTAAACCTAGAAATATGTTTGTAGAAAACCTCAGATTTCAAACAATAAAATGCATGTTTTCATATTGCTACATGCTGGAAAAACAAGATTAAGTGAACAACAAATGAAACTTCAGCTATTAGGGTATTGTCTTTATCTCTCCATGGTCAATCATTATATACTTCAAATATAGATTTGAACTTAATTAATATTGTATAATTCATGAGTATTGGAATACCAAGACATTTGGCATAACAATGTGAAAGACATTGTACGGTGTCTAGTAAATCTCCAAAATTTAATATCCAACATTTCCCATCAGAATGTGAATTGATTATTTAAAAAACCAGAAGCCTGTTTTTTTAAAAGGTATGTGTGTACATATACCCTCCATTCTGGAGCTCAAATGAGAATTGATATTTTATATATTATATAAATTTAATATATTTTTTCTACCCCAAAAGCCTTCCCACATTTGTTTCCGATGTGCCTCTGCTGAGTATGATTAGGAGAAAATTTAATTAAGTGGTAAAATGGGGCATGAGTAGATAAGATGGGCATGATTACACACGTATATTTCTTTTAGTGACAAATAAGTTTAAGTAGTCCCCTGTCTTTAACACCTCATCTACATATCATTTCCCCATTTTCTCTTATTTTAACTAAAAAACTTCAAATCATCAGTTTTCCAGCCTGATTCATCACATGTCTGAAAGAACAGTGATGAAGGTGAAGATGTGAAGAACATATTTGAACTCAATCTATGGGTATGCAAAGCAGGAAGGGAGATGAGCATCGTGGCTGAAGAAACTCAAATTATAAATAATCATGCTTCAAGGGGGTGTGGTAGTTGCAAAGAGATTGTCTTTTGGTCAGAAGAGAGTGGCAAAAGGAAGAGGATTTAAGATCCAAAGAATCATCCTAGAGGATTTAAGACAGTCACAGAATCATAAAATGTTTTGGGTTAGAAGAAATCTTAAAATTGATCTTGTTCCATGGCCAGGGACACCTTGCACTATCCCAGGCTGCTCAGAGCCCCATCCAGCCTGGTCTTGAACACTTCCAAAGATGGGCAACCAGAGCTCCTCTGGGCAACCTGTGCCAGGGCCTCCCCACCCTCACAGAGAACAATTCATTCCCAGTATACAATCTGAACGTCCCCTCTCTAGGTTTAAAGCCATTCTCCTTTGTCAAGGGTCCCTCTCCAGCTCTAGCAGCCCCTCTCAGGACTGGAAGGCGCTACAAGGTCTCTCTTCTCCAGCAGGCTGAACACCCCCAACATTTCCAGCCTGTCTTCCTCCCTCCGAGCATCTCCTCTGGCCTGGCTCCCGCAGCCGGGCGCGGTGTCCCAAGGGCAGGGGGCAGCGCCTGTCACCGAGCGCTGCTGCAGGGTCCCCGTTGGCGCTGGGACAGCCCTGGCGCTGGCGGCAGGGCGGGATCTGCCGGGGAAACGCGGTGTGGGATGGCAGGTGCAGTGAGACCGTCCTTGTCCCGGGGCTGGGCTGCCTCAGGGAGCCAGGCTGTAGAGCCGGGCCTGGCGCTGTGGAGCGGGGCTATAGAGCCGGGCCTGGCGCTGTGGAGCCGGGCTATAGAGCCGGGCCTGGCGCTGTGGAGCGGGGCTATAGAGCTGGCCCTGGCGCTGTGGAGCGGGCCCTGGCGCTGTGGAGCCGGCCCTGGCGCTGTGGAGCGGACCCTGGCTCTGTGGAGCGGGGCTATAGAGCCGAGCCTGGCGCTGTGGAGCGGGGCTATAGAGCTGGCCCTGGCGCTGTGGAGCCGGGCCTGGCGCTGTGGAACCGGCCCTGGCGCTGTGGAGCCGGCCCTGGCGCTGTGGAGCCGGCCCTGGCTCTGTGGAGCAGGGCTATAGAGCCGGCCCTGGCGCTGTGGAGCGGGCCCTGGCGCTGTGGAGCCGGCCCTGGCGCTGTGGAGCGGGCCCTGGCGCTGTGAAGCCGGCCCTGGCGCTGTGGAGCGGACCCTGGCGCTGTGGAGCCGGCCCTGGCGCTGTGGAGCGGACCCTGGCGCTGTGGAGCCGGCCCTGGCGCTGTGGAGCCGGCCCTGGCGCTGTGGAGCCGGGCCTGGCGCTGTGGAACCGGCCCTGGCGCTGTGGAGCCGGCCCTGGCGCTGTGGAGCAGGGCTATAGAGCCGGCCCTGGCTCTGTGGAGCCGGCCCTGGCTCTGTGGAGCCGGCCCTGGCGCTGTGGAGCCGACCCTGGCGCTGTGGAGCCGGCCCTGGCGCTGTGGAGCGGGGCTATAGAGCTGGCCCTGGCGCTGTGGAGCCGGCCCTGGCGCTGTGGAGCCGACCCTGGCGCTGTGGAGCCGGCCCTGGCGCTGTGGAGCCGGCCCTGGCGCTGTGGAGCGGGGCTATAGAGCTGGCCCTGGCGCTGTGGAGCCGGCCCTGGCGCGGTTCCCGCCCGGAGCCGGAGCGGGAGCGGAGCGGTGCTGGCGCGCCCCCTGCCGGCCCGCCCGTGCCTCACGGCCAGCTCCCTGCCCGGCATTCCAGGGAATCCAGGGAATCCAGGGGCCGTTTGTCCCGCCGAGAAGCAGAGCCGGTTTATCACAGAAGTTAAAATATCGCCTTCGTAGTTTATTTTTTATTATCATCATCACTGTTGGATTCGGCTCTTAATGAGCTTGAAACCGCCAGGCCTGTCCCTTCCCGCTCAGCTTCCTGTAGGGAAAAGGGCAGGAATTAAAGCTCCGCTTTAATCGAAGAGTGAGAAAAGAGAAAACCATTTAAAAATCGTGTTTCTTGTGGTAGACACTCCAGGTAGGAGCTAAGTGTGTCTGTGGCTGTCAGCAGCATCCTCGTTGTCAAACTAATGCGAGGGGAAGTTTGATAACCCCCAGGTAAAAGCGCTTTGATTTTGATTTTAAATTCCAATAAAATTTTAGAGGTCTTGTTTGAGGCAGGATTGTTTGCGGGATATGACATCTCTGTCTCTACTTTCTGTCTTAATGCCTTGTCATAGTTCTTGATGTCTGCCTGTCAGCACAGCGAGAGGGATTTTTTCATGTCTGAATAGTCACCTTAATGATAGCAGATGGAAACGCCACGGGGGGCCCGAGCCCATCACACTGTCATTGTCACAGGCTGCCCTGACCTGCTTCCACTCCTCTATTTTTTTGTCCCTTTTTAAAGGAGAAATGGATGGTAATTGAAAAGGATCTTAAGCAAGACTTAGGAAGCTGCAGACAACACGATTCCCCACTCTCTCTCTCTGTTTTCACAAATAAAGTCTTAACCTCTTAAGCACCAATAAGAGTAGAAAGCAAGCTAAATTGGTAAAGCTTTATGAAGATTGGCCTACCAAAGATTTTTTTCTTTCTCTCCTCGGGATACATCCAAGCTGTGTTACATTCTTATCATGGTTTATTTCCTTCACTATATCTTTTATTTGCAGAGATTTATCTATTTCCTAAGGACAAATATATAGCCATTATCAATTCTTTGTGTGCCATGTGTCTTGGCAAGAAATTTCTACGATCATGTCTAAAACTAGTTTTGAAGACTCATAACTTGCGTTGTTTCCTTTAATATTTTAGGATTATTTTTTATTAGGATTCTATAACCTGATTTGCAAAATCTGTGTTAAGTTACAATCAGTGAGAAATTAGGTTTTTGCTTTAGTAATGATTTTTAGTTTAAAAAAGCCATAAAATCATTACAACTTTAAGCAAGTGATCTCTCAAGGGAATAGTGAAAGAAATATTTTAGTTATGTACAAACTTCTTTGTAATATCACATGATACTAAAATATTCTTCATATCTGTAGAGGAAAAATTATAAGCTCTCAGTCTTACTGGATCACAAATAAACTTCAGAAAACCAGGACTGGCTTTTTTACAGTGAAGAGACCAGTTCTGAGGTGTGAAGAAAACTTGAAAACTTTGTACATGGATTTGAGTGTCCCTTCTGCCATACAGAAATAACATTCCTTTTTTTTTTTTTTTTTTTTTTTTTAGTTTTAAATGTTTGAAGTTTTTAGCCCAAATACCTTTTGAAATGTGTGTTTTACCAGCCTCAGAACTGTTCAATCAAATAATTTAGTATTTTGGCTGCTTTCTCAAATTGAAATGGAATCATATACTAATTATCTTCATTCTTAGTCAGATGCTGAATGAAAGTGAAGAAAAGGATCAAAGCGAAGTTAATTTCTTAAAATCTTGAATGAAAGAAGTTCCAGATGCAGGAGAAGCAATTAAATAATTCTGAATAATTTTGTAGGGTGTTCCATTTAAATGAAAATGACACTCTATGAGAGGCACTTGCTGGTTTATTATTGTGAGGAGTTTTTTTATTAATTTTTAGTACTACAGTGAAATGTCTACTTGTACTGAAATTAAATGTATTAAGTGATGAGGCACTTTTGAAAAAGCTCCTTAGTACCTGTCTGAATCCCTAGGCAATGAGCTACCTTTAAAAGCCTGGCTGTGATCTGGATATTTGACTCCACCAGTGATCAAGCTAATTGATTTTTTTTTTTTAAAAGCCTATCCTAAATCTAGATACTCTAGATTCAGTAATACTCTGGGTAAAATCAGAATAAATTAGAATGGAAAGTGAGCTAAAAATTACTCAGTGGCAAATCTTCCAGTCATTGTTCAAAAAAGATTCTAACTGAAACATATATATATTTTATTTTTATTTTTTTTTAATTATTTCTTACTTGATATAAGTCAATTTGACTTTTTCTTACGTTGGGAAAGGATTGCTCTGGTTATTCTCTTATCCATATAAAAATATTATCTCATAATTCAGTGGAAAAATCAGTGTGGACTATAACATGATTTCTAATGAATAGTTATAGTATTCTAATTTCAAAAGCAGTTTTTCTCTCTCTCTCCTCTCTCCCATAAATTTACGATTGGTTTACTCAGAGGGAAATTCATGTATTGAGCAATGACTTGTTCTATTTTGTACAATTTATAAATTTATATTTTAGATATTTTGCTGGGGTTTTTTTAGTGTGTTATAAAATTATATTTCAGTCCATTGAATCTTACTATAAAGTCAAACTGACAACTAATACTGGCTAATTTCACCACAGTTAATTAAAAGTGGGTTTGTCGAATGTTTAAGTTAGGCTGTTTTTTCAATAACCCTGCAGTAAAAAATCAAAAATACCACATAATTACAAGGAATAAAAGAGAATTTAAAAACAAACAAAAAGCCTCCTCACCCAAAACCCCGAAGAAGCTCCCAAAACATTTACTTTCTGATTATCTGCCTGAAATACCCGAATGCACAATAGGAAAATAAATGCCAGTGTGGTGGAAATCATTTAGGCACAAAATACAATGAAATGTACACAGTGGAAAATGTTGAAGGATTTCATAGAAATTATTTTCATAGAAATTATTACAGGCCATATTATTATTACATATTATTATTAGAGAAGGATTACATCAAAAATTATTTTTAAAATTTACCTGAATAATACTTTTCAAAGCCCTGACTTGCATCTGAAACAAGTCAATGAATTTTAAGACAAGCCTCTTAAAATATCCTTTAATTAAAAGAGAACACATTGTTCCTACCTTTCTAACAGATTCAATATTTTCAGATATATAACTGTGCAATAGGTCAGTGAACACTAACAGTCTTGAGTGGAAATTTCTTTATTGTATTCAGTAAATAGTGTTAGAACATTCATAATTTCCTAATTTATAATATTTACAAATCATAAGTGGTAGCAAATGATCACCTTTACCACCAGTGTAAACACCATCACAAGGTTCAAATATGTCTCTTTACAAACAGTTTTCATTCTGACAGTATAAATCTAGCACAAAAGTATAAATCACATAGAATTATTCCCCACAATTTATAGGTTAAAGAAGACAGAAATCTGGTGGCTGGGAGGGTGTCTGAGTTGGAAGCACCTGAACTAATCCCAGACAAGTGTCAGGTTGTGAGTTTTCTGCCCACCACATAAAAATGCAATCCAGGTGTTGGTATTTCCTCTCTTAATTCACTCTGCAGAGCACTCACTCCATGTGGACTGGCTCTGTATGGATAATCTCATTACTGGCTTTGCAGCTGTTTGATTTTACTCAAAGGTCAGCTTTGATGTGATTTCTATATCCAGGTCTCCCTTAAATCATGTTCTGAGGATGACCTTTGGCAGAGCAACTGAGGCTGGAAACGGTGATGTTACAGTTTATTTATACAACTTTTCTGAGCCCTAATTTTTATTTGCTGATTGGATGTGACAAGTGCATTAATTCCTACTTTGTCAAAGTTCTCTGATATAATAGAGTAATTGGGCATAGAAGAGCAGGGGGGGAAAGAAACTTAAAAGAAAAAACTCAAACACTGAAAAGCTAGTCTTGAGAATGAATTTGCCTGTTGGAGAAAATTGGTGACTGGTAATAATGCAATGCACAGCACAATGCAACTAATTTTTATACAATATGCAACATACACTGTGTTGTATACAATGCAGCATATAAATATATATATATATTTTTATAAAATGTATACATATATATTTATATGTTGAAACAGAGAAAAACTAACCTTATAACAGGGTGTGTCCTAAAATAAATAGGAATACGATCTCCATTCCTGGTTACAACAGTTTAATAGGTTATTTCAAGTCAGTGCTTACTGGAAATTGAGAAAGAAAATGATGCTTGTTTTGATGTTTGCTAAAAGGTAACTTAAGTAAAAATTACCAATAGGATAAACCTGCGGCTACAGGAGTTTATTAATGCCTTACGATGCCTTATGTGCGCTTTTGTCCCACCTCGATCCTCTAAGTGCTTGGGCATCCAGGTTCTGAGCAGTCAACACTGGGCATTTCATCAGCTTTCCTCACTTTCAGGACAATGCTTCTGTGGTCACAACAAGCAGCCATAAGGGTATGTGAGTTTATAGAATTAGGAACTATATTAAATACTATTATAGCTATATTTTGAGTCTGAAGTACTAGCCAAGAAAGACAATTATCTACAACATTAATAAACTAAATTTATCTTTAGGTCTTTCATTGCTATTGCTCACTTGCTGGATTTTTGAAGAATAGGTGAGGTTTGCACAAGCAAATTTGGTTTTTCTACAAATATTTAACCTCATACTTGTGTGTGTAACAAGTAGTCACAATGTTTCTTAGGTACAAATTAAACTCATGTCAAATAAAGAACAGGTACTGAACTAGAATTGATAACTAGGGTGGCATAAAGTAGATATTTACTGTGAGTTATCTGGGCTACTTCTATATTTAACTGAGATGAGTACACATTTGTAAAGTCCATTTCTGGACAGGTTTCCTGCAATGCACTCAGTTGGTATTTATTTCTCATCAGCAGCTGGAGAGCTGGCTTGGCTCAGAGGTTGCTGTCTCAAGTGATATGAGATGAAACTCACTTCCATGGCTGTTCCTGACCACAGTGGAGGAGCCAGCTGACTTGTCTTGGAGGAATGTCTCCAGTTTTGGTTAGAAGGTCTCTACCCAGCAGCCTGTCATGGTGGCCACAGCAACACAATCCCTTTTGGAGAAATTCCTGGTCTGATTCCATAAACGTACAACTCAGTAGGCAGCCCTGGCACTGCTGGGTCCCATTTTTGGTGGGGCACAAGGAGGGTACAAGCAGAAGACGAAGTGATTAGTACTTCCATTACTTGAAGACTTGATTTTATCCAACTTCATTTTGGAAATCGAATAGTAATTTGCTCAGCAATTTTTCAGAATTAAAAACTGGTTATTGTGCAGTGTTTTTTTTTAATTTTATCATCTCACAGTGATCTAATCTATCTCAGAGCCATTTCATGATCTGGAACATTTGAATAATCTAAGTTCAAATATGTTATACAATGAAAGGAATAGCTAATATAAACTTAGAAATTGTGCTTGTATGTTCTGGCTTTGATATTAGAAAAAAAGATGAAAGGATCCAAGAGTTATGCATCTGGAATGAACACTATATCATAAACTGCGATGCGGTGTCTTCAAGAGGGACCCTTTGAAGCTAAATTTAGGATAAAGGTGCCAGATACAGTATATTTTTATCCTTAGAAGCTTGAAGTTCAGTGAGGTACAGAAAATACTAAGAGGATTACACTAAGAGGGGAAACGGCTCCTATGTGTGCTCTGGATGTGTGTACTTTAAAAACGTCTTCAGATTTAGGTATTAGAGCTGAGCCCCTGGCTGCTACTTTTAATCTTTCATTGGCAAATAAAGCCTATCCAGCAGAGGAGAATTCAGGACGTATAATCCTTGTGTATAAGCCTGGGATTGTAGCTAACCTTGACAATTACAGCCTGTTGTCCTTTTATCACTGAGGAAGATCATCTCTAAATCAGCAAGCTGGGACAGACAATCATCAGATGATGTAATCTCTCAGAACTTTATCAGATGTTTGGGCATTTTTAGAGAGGGTGAGAGTTGGTTTTGGGGTTTGGGTTTTGCTGAGTTGAGTAGTATATTTCTGCTAAGATTTAGAAACATTGTTATGTACACTTTTGTGTTCTTCATCTGTTGCAGAATGTGGAACAATTTAAATTTCTCCCTGAAGCTTACTAATTTCTTTCATTCATACCAGGAAATTTTCAGTGTTTTGCATAATTCAAGTCTGATTTTCCATCATGCTGTTGAATTTTATGTATAACCAGTCAAGGCATTCTGAATAGGAGAAAGCATAATAGAGGAAAATAATTGAGACCCATTTATGAGTTAAACACATTAAGTAGAGCTTTAGTCTTTTACTATGAATACCTTATCAAACAATTTTTATTAGAATTAATTTTTGTTAATATTAAAAAGTACAAAAAAAATTTTACTGCCTACAGTTTTGATTTGACTGCACTGGCATTCTTTTTGAAGCCTTTCCCCCTGATATTTTGTGATATTAGAAGGATTTGCTTTGCGAAATAGTGAACAAACTGTTTTTATTCTCTGTTTCTTCCATGTAGGCTTTTATTAGATGCCTTATACTCATTTCTCAGTTTCACAAATTAATTTAAGAGAATTTGATGTTTATCTTAAGGAAAGCTCAGAAGTGTCACAATGGCACCCTGTCTGTGATGTGTGATACAATGGTTTTGCTTGGCACAATAAAACAATATGCGTAATTTTTCTTGCTATTTGCAAACTTTTTCAGCTTTGTTTGCAATTTTGACCATTCCATCTCATCTAATTCCCCTGTAATTGATGGGATGCTACTCTTGAACAAGCTGTAAAATTAATTGAAAATTTTTAAGCCCCTCAAAACAAAGTTAACGGTAATTTTTGAAATGCCCATGGAAGGGTGACAAGGAGACATGACTCTACTTCCACTGTGTTTGTACTCTTGCTGGATTTTGGCTATTTCTCTCATAACAATTAGGGTGGATTCTTCAAAGTTGAAAAGGCTGGACTAATTTGAATTTCAAAGAGAATTGAATTTTATAAAGTGGCAGTTTGTGCTAGGCAAGAAAAAAAATTTCTCAGGCTAAGACAGAAACAAGATATCGCAAAGTGATATTCCTTAGTTTAGTTGCTATGAGGTAAACTCTAGTTTCTCTAATTTTGCCAGTGTGATGACTGTAAAGGTCGTCAGGGGAAAAATGATCTTAAAATGTTTTTAGTGTAAATAAACCTCCCTTTCCCCCAGTATTCACACAGTAGGGGACAAGGGAGTTGGCTTTGTTGGGTTTTGAGGTTATTTTCCCTGTACTCTGATCAAATGACAGAGAAAGCTTTACTATGCTGGGAAGGAATGGTGGTGTAAGGTGAGGACAGAAAGTAGTTCATAAGGAAAGACAGAACTGAAAATTTCTAACTAATTTTTCTTGAAAAAGACATGGCAAAAAATAACACTGGAATTTCAGGCAATTTACTGTCCTTATGAATGCCCTTTAAATACCACAAGGAACAGAAACATAACTGAATATCAGACAATTCCTAGACTACAAACTTATTTGAAATTGCTACCACCACTATCTGATTTTAAACTTTATTCACTTAAAATACCTCTTTAAAATTCTTCAGATGTTCTGGTAAGTTACCTATGTCAGTAAGTTTTCCCAGGGAAGGCTAAAGTTAGCTCACTTGATTCTAGGATTCTGTTCTGAATATCTTTTGTTCAAAATCAGGATTCAATTATTAGATTTAATTTCTAAGGGTTTTTCCCCTCTGCAATTCAATCCTGTGTTCCTGCACATTTCATTGGGTGGCTTTGGAACACCTAAGGGAGCCTTGCAATACCTGTGAGAGGAATCCACAGGCTCTTTGGAGGTCAGTGCTGGGGGAGGGAAACACAAGTTTTGAAAGAGGATGTTTAGTGATTGTAGGATGAAAAGTGATCCCATTAAGGATGATTAAACATTGAAGCAAGGCCATAACCAAAAGGGTTGTGGAATCTCAGCCCTTGGAGGTTCTCAGGACCTGAAAGAGCTCACCACTGAGCAACGAGGCTTGAAGTCAGGGCTGTCCCAGCTCTGAGCAGGACTTTGGAGTAGATAAACTCCTAAAGTTCCTTGCACTTTGAATGATTCTGTGACTTAGTCTTTCTTTTTTTCCCCCTCCCATTTCTCACCACAGCCTTACAGAATTTTTTTTTTGATGAAACATTTTCTGAAGCAAGGGGAGCTGATGAGATCCTCCATTTCCCCATGGGCTTTCTACTCTGCTAGAATGTGGATGGGGGTAAAGCAGGGCCTTTGCCATACCTTGAACTGGACTGAACATGGACCAAACAGGGAGAATTACTAACCCAACAGGGAAAATTGCTGCCTGTTCTCTCAACTGACAGCAGAAGGAGTGAATTTGAATGAGAGTTGAGATTCAAATTCTAGGGAGAAGGGTCAAGACAGGGTCCAGATAGCAACTTATCTTGGCAAGGACCCTTGAAGAAGAGAAATGGAAAGAGATGGAAATTGAAGAGGTGGAAATGGGACAGGAATTACCACTGCTTTCCTCTTCTTGACTTCTTGCTGAACAATATAGCAGAATCAGATGCCATAAGTTGCAAATGTGAAGAACTTCAAATGAACTCTTGAAGAAAAGGAGAAACCTGCCTTATGCCACCTTATCATGCACTTTATTGAAAACAAATGTAGTTAACCTCTTTGAAAGCTTGCAAAAGCCTTGAAATATATATTTGTGAACATTAAACAAAAAACCTGGGGTACGTTTTTATAAAAATTTCTACATGAAAACGAGGTGATATTTTAGCATAAAATCAAAATAGTTTTGTGATTTACTTTTTAAGAAGTGTTTTACATACTAGATATTATTAAAGCTTGCCTAGCCCACAGTCAAATGCTGAAGACCTATTATTGATGTTGTGAATACTAATTGCTTCCACCACATTATCTTTGTTGTGAAGCTTCACCTACTGATGAATGTAACCAGTCGCTGGATGCCAAATCAGCCCTATCAGGTTCAAGTCAAAGGTCTGGCAACAACAGAACCTTTCCTCACTCATCAAGTGCATTAACATATTGCCAAGTTCCCTGCTCCATGTGAGCTCCTGGTGCTGGGGGATCCATCTGAAGGGAGGTGCTGATACTGTGAGTAGCACATCATTCATTCAGCACAAGGAGTATTTACCCAATTAGCTGCTCTAGCCTGAGATGTTGTTACACTAACCATTATTTGGAGTTTTGATACCTGCCAAGAATAACAGCACAAAACAGCTTGTTTTGTGTGTGTGTGTGTGTTTGTGTGATGTGTGTACACAGCAAGTTATGTGTCTAAGTGATTTGCAGATTTTAGTTAAACTCCAAGTGGCTCATTTCTGCTGTTAGGAGATCTTTTGTACTGATACACCTAAATGGTGTATCATTCTTCTTGTTGACCTCACATAACTGACCATCCAAAGTCCACTCCTGAAAGCTCATGTGTATGCTCTTTTTAAATGTACTTGTTTTAGTTGCATTTTCCCTGCAGTTTATGGAAGGACATTCACAGTGCTCTTGAAACACATAAAGCAAACTGGATTAGTTTCCAATAATCCTATCAAATCTGAATATTGATAGATTTTTGAAATGACCTAAGCACAATCTCTTTTTTTTCTTTTTTTCTTGTTTCCAGTTAGAAGCAAAAAAAAAAGGGAAGCATTTACTGAAGGATCTAGTGCTATTGGCAAAATGACTCAGGTCATTTTAGTAAACTCATGATTTTAGTAGATGATTTATTTGATAAATTTTTCTTTGGAAGAGTTCATCTGGTAATACACCTCTCGTTGTGGTTCCAAAATACATTTCATTTCATTCTCCAGTTATGTTGTCCTTATCAGACTTGAGTGTGATATTACTAATAGTCTTTGAGTAATGAAAATTCTAATATTTATGTTTAAAAGCTTCCTCTCCCCAAGCCTCCCCCTCACCCCCCCAATGCCTCATTACTTCAAGGTCTCCCTTTTCGTCTTAATATTCTGCTTAACAGAGGTTCACCTGTCTTCTTTTCTTGCACAAAAATCTTTATTTATGGAGTCATGAAAAACAACCCATATACAAAGCATGTAACAGGAAGATGAAACAGAACATAGCACTCTCAGAAGTTGAGTTACATCAGCACAGGGCAGTCTGAAAGCTCCCTTGAACCCACCTAAAATGTGTATATGGAAAACTCATGAAACCGATGCTTTTATGATTCTTGGTATTTCCTGTTTTGGTCAAACCAGCAATTCAGGACAAACTTAAGATGTTTTTATTTCTGGCCTCTGGTAGGAGAAGACAGTGTGAATGTTTACATACAAATCTTTATCAGAACTTGTAAAATCATGTAGTCCAGTTCTTGGATATGCTGCTGAAACATTTCTTTTCATGCTTAATTGAACAAAATGATGTTTTACTGGCATTCTACAGTCCACAGTAAACTTCAATTATAGTTGTTTTTATCCCTTGCTGTTCTGTAGCCTGATGTTATCTGAAATATTTCCAGGTGTTTTCATACAGCAAAATTTTCTTAGAAATTAGAAACTATCTTCACAGACTGACATTCTCCTAATGTAACCTCTTAATTAGTGCTTCAGAATGGTTATTTATGGTTGTGCACAAAAAATATACAAGCAGAAAATGTTCTTAGAAATATGTGTGTAGAAATATCCCCCAGTATTTCCAATCTAGAACAGTTGTTAGTGGCATTTTCTGCTACAACTTTTTAAGAAGGACTGAAATGTGGAATGTTGACACTTGTCACTGACAGTGTCCTTTATAAAAATAATTCCCTTCTTTCCTAATTTTTCTCACCTTACAGTCAGTGTAGTAAAATGAAGACTAAACAGTTTAATAACATTATTGCTATAGCCATTCATATTTTAAAATGGGGTTTAATTTAAAAATATTTTTGAGCTGTTGACCTGCAGCCAAGGTTTAAGTGATCTAATTCTGTAGTAAATGTGAGCATGCAAAGCAAAAATAGTTCAAACTGGACTTTTGGCATGTTTTACCAACATTGTTTCAGACTTGGAGTAAAACTTTATATTGGCTCAAAGACTATGGATTTGTTGCAATCTTTGCAGTTCAGTGAACTTTTTTTTTTTCTGTGCATACATATTTCAAGTAAACTCTGTAGTTATAACAAGTGACACGTTATGGACCCTAAATCGTTGCACTGTGAAATATGCACAGAAAAAGGACAAATGAAGATATCAAGGGTCTGTTCCATTTCTCACTGAACTGTAAAATGCCACCCTTGTTGTACAGCAGATCACTGGTTCTGAGCAGGGCTCATTGACTGCTAAGTTGTGGATAGTGTTTCACTTTCTGCAACTGTTAATATCCTGGGTTATCCAGGCATAATGACCTCTCTATTTGTGACACATTGTTGAATTTTCTGGTTCTTTTAACTTATTCAAACCCTTTTTTTTTTTTTTTTTCCTTCCTTCTTTTTCTCCATTCATTGGAAGGCTGGAAGGATTCTGAATTGAGCTGCAGTTCAGAGCTGCCTCGCTGTTGATCAGCCAGTTGCAGCTGAAATACATGGTGGTGGCACATCTGTAAATGAACACAAACCTGAAAATGTGAAGGAAAGGTGCTCTACATCTGCACTAACCCTTCTTTTCTATGGGGTAATGCATGTGTTTTGGATAATATTGGTGTATCTGCAGTATAGTTTGGTTTCATTAGTTCTGATATAGTAAATAATCCATGATACAACAATCTATATTATGTTATAGCTGACATTTAATATTAAACTGATGGGAATGAAATTCCAACTCTATAACTAGTCACTAAATTACAATTACATCTAAATACCCTGGGTGTTAAATGTTTTAATAAAGATATATTGATAAAAATTTGCATTTTTAAAATTTGATACTTCAAAATATGAAAAGGAAACAGGGATTATATGCGGTGTACAGCATTTGGTTTCAAGACCTAAATCCAGACCTGGCTTCCTGTGAGCTTATAAGGATTTGAATTTAGTGGAACTATAAAATTTTATCTCAGGCTTGGACCCATGCCTATCTGTTCTTCTGTTGGTTCCCCTCCAAAAGAACAGTATTTATTTTGTTTTTATTTGCACGGTATATTCTGGATAGCTCCAAGTTTTATCTGGCCCTGTAGCAAGCAAGTTGCATTTTTGAGGGCTGCTTTAGCTGCCTCCAACAAGGAGTAGAGTGTGTTTGTGTACACCTGCAATATGTCAGGTGCATATATATTTTGCTCATCTTCAGCATTGCTGGCTCTCTTTTATGTAGTGTTTTCTATGCCTTATTCTCCCATTAAAATCTGTAAAATCTTGCCAAATTTCTCTGTTGTAATAGAAGAAAATACTTGCTGCTTTCAGGGAACTTTGAAACCAGGGCCCCATATATTGAGTAATATGGAGGATCTAATATTCAACCTGAAGGCCTGAAGGGTTTTTAACTTGTTATTGTATCAGTCAATATATTTGTTTCAAACATTGGAATGGTCTGACTTTTTTTTTTTTTTTTTTTTTTTTTTTTTTTTTTTTTTTTGAAGCCACTATGATGTGACAAAATTATAAAAATATTAAAAAGGGAAATATTCATTTAGCTATTGATGTCATATCCTTCGAGAGCCTGAAAAAAATCCACTTTTTGAAAAAGCCACTCTTTCTTTAGTGCTCCTGTAAAAACACCTGCAAGTATTTACAACATTAACTCTAACTAGGCCTAGGCCATCCCAGAACAGGCAAGGGAGAAGATCTGTTAATAAATTAGACCTATTACCTTGTTCAGCATGACATCATTTGCTAGGATGGATGTGTTCCCAATGGCACAGCTCCAAGGGTCACTGTGCCTTTTATGCCTGGACTTCCCAGAAAAGAAATGGCTGCATGGGATAGGATGAATGTTTTACTAGACCATTGGGCACATTGATTTTTATTTTCATGGATATGTAGATCAAATTGAAATAACCTAAAGGGGCTGATGTGATACCCTGGGACCGTTAGACATGTCAAGATTGTAGGAAGTCTGCATCCTTGTGCTTCTTGGTACTCCCTGTAGAAAAATAGCGTGGGGTGTCATTGAGATCTGTCACTCGCTGACACTTAGGGGAAAAAATAACCCCCACCTCTGCCAGACATTCTCTAGACATGTCCCAGCTGAATAAGATTGTGTGCTGGGACCTAGTTTTGATTTATTTACATTTAAAGCAAGTGCTATGCAAGTCAGACACGCATGATCCCGGCTGGCTGATATATCCTTAAGCAACTGTCTGCATATTGGCATGTGAAGAATTCTTTCTTGCCTGATGTAGGACACTACTTGGGAAATGTGTTTTTGTAAACACCCTGAAACTACAGGGCAAGAACAGCTTCTATTTGAAGGCTTGGTAAAATTGCATCTATTTAAGAAACCTCTGTTCAACTGTCATGTTAAAGAAAAACTATTTATACAACCATAGAAGATCAAAATTCACAGAGAACAAAGAAATCTGGAAAACTGAAACTAAGAAAAAATAAACCAGCATAAACCAAATCCTTTTTGAAATTTGGATTTTTGTATTTGCCAGATATTTTAAAGACTTTTTTTTATATGAATATTTTTTCACCCAAGACTCAAAAAATTTTGCTATATAAGTTATGTAGATCTCAGAGAAAGTAGGAATATAAACTGTATTTTAAACATCAGGATCATAAATATTGCTGTATCTGTGCAGTGCATTTCATTTCTTGAAGCTGCTTTGCAGTTTAAAAACATTTAGGTAAAGTTATCTTTATATCATAAAAATTCAGCAGATATGTCTATGGAAATTAAGTTTTGTGACTATCTGATTTTTTGTTCAGCTGATATAGATAAAAAAATATTTAATGTTACAGAGCTTGTCACACTGACAGCAAAATTTCAGTTTTGCCTCACTGTCAGGAATACCTACTTTGTGTCTTCTCCTGAGCATGTCTTGTTCCAAACTTTCACATCTGGGATAAAAATCTTTTCTGTCTTTTGGTATATAAAGATCGGTTGTAGTGAAGAAATTACTAGAAAAACTAGTCAGGGAAAACTTATTCATTTTATCTTGTTTGACTCATGAGCTGATTTTCACCTTTTCTTTAACCTATAAATAAATAAAATTTGGACTGCTTTCAAGAACCTTATTAAAAAGTCTTAACATTCCGATATGTTAGGCTTTCAAAGCTCTGTAATATTTTTTGGTAAATCTTCAGAGACAGAGGCAGTTCTGAAGTTGAGATTATTATTCTAGGGAAATGCATTCCTTTCTGATATATCTCTTCTCCCTGGGATCCAGTGAAGAGTAGAAACGGTTCAAAGCTCTGCTGGGCTAAGTGCAGACTGGGTATGAGGAGGCATTTCTTTGTGGAGAGGTGCTCAAATGCTGGAACTGCTTCCTAGAGAGGCAGGTGATGCCCCAGACCTGTCGTGGTTTAGAGGCATTTGGACAATGCCCTTTATCATACGCTTTAATTTTCGGGCAGCCCAGAAGTGCTATGGGAGTTGCATTGTAGGTAATTTCCAACAGAACTGGTCTGTTTTAGACAGAAAAAAATATTTTCAGAAATCTTTTTTCTTAATTAATATGGTTTGGGTTCAAATGCTGTAAAAGAGTAATGGGAAATATAACAAATTTGAACCTGATTTGATGTTGCTATTGCTGCCCTGAAATGAATACATGGACTCTTGGAACTTTGCAGAGATCAGAGCAGGGGCCAAAAAGCCCTGATTTGTTTATTTCATTCTATTATATACTTGTAGAAAGGTGACCGTGGATTGGAGGGTGGAATTCCCACCTCTCAACCACATTGGTCAAAAAGACTGTGAAATAACACCTCCCTCCTATCAAGAAGAATGCAAAACAATGGCAGTGTTTACAAAAACCAATCTTGTTTGCATGAACAGAGCGTGAGAACTAAAAACTTCTACCTTAATATGAAAGCTCAGAAAACTAGAAAAATTCATGGTAACAATTTAAAAATTCCAATGTTGTCAGTATCATATAGAGCTGGAAAACTGTTCTGGTTGAGGCAGTTTTCCTGGTTTAATTTGCACTGTTATTAACATTAATTCATTTTCACTCCAAAAAGTCTTAAGGCATGCGTCATTTCCCAGTTCTTTTTCAATAGAATAAGCTGCAGAGGACTTAATTCTTTTCCACATCTGTATTTACTACGTTAGATGCTTATTTATCATGTTAGCTTCAGAAATCAAGTGTTCTTTCCTGGTGAAGGTATGCTATTTGAAGTATAAATACTGTTTTATCTGCTAATTGATTTTTGAGCTCAGGTAAAATGTGGAGTTTGGAAACAGTATAAATATTACATTACATTTGTATTTCCCAAGTAATGGATTTTTGTTGGTTTTTCGTTTGTTTTTGTCTTCCATTTTTCAAAATGAAGCTTTCAATGAGTTACTATTTTGATGTTGTGATGTCACTGCATTATTTGTTGTTCATGTTATTTTCATAAATATTTTCTATTTCATGAGAAAATAGTAACATACTGTGTTTTGTTAAAACCTTTTAAAATTGAACACAACCTGTTTATAATTTTAATTGAGATTTTTTGTTATTTTGGTCTTAATGCTTTGTTTCTTGAATTGCAGTGCTTTTCTTTTTTATTTATTTCAATTATGTAGCAAAAATGGGCCTTATTCTTTAATCTGTATAGTAACCTGTGATGACAAAGGGTCAGTGTTCCGAATTGAGGCCGCTCTAAAAAAATCCAAAGAGTGATTGGCATCTAAAATCAGTTGTTTGCTTCTCTGCTTTTATACATCTTTGTTAACAAAAGCTTAAAACATATTCTGGGATACAAATTAAGAGCACTGAGCTCAAGCTGGATATGTTATTAACACCTATTAGCAGTTAACAAGCACACAATACAAAGAATTCATTTATTGAAGAAACATGGCCAAACTTTAGTAAATAGTGAAATGTTCTTTAGGTTTGATTGTCCTTACTCTTGCACAGTTGCAGGAAATATTACTTTTAAAATAGATTGTTGATTAAAACTCAAAAATTTTCCTGGAAAAAATAAATTGCTAAGAGGTTTCTTTCCAGTATGTTTGGTCAGAGTGAGTGTTTAAATGGCAGTGAAACTCCAACAGCCTGAAGAAATAGTGACCATGCTCCCATTGTTTTGTCTGTTATCTGGAATTGTTCCAGAATGATCCAGATCAGTAAAAAAAAATTAAATTGACAGCTGCACAATTCTCTATTTCTCTATGCACACTGATTGTTATTTATACAAAAAAAAATTGCAGTTTGCATGTCACAAGGAGAAAGATTTCTGAAATTTCTGAGAGTTAATAACTGTAACACTGTTTGGTTCTTGCCTGTGTTTCTTTTTTTACCAGGAAAAATGGTAACAGTTATAGCAGATCTCTTTGGAAAATGGTGTGTTTCTCCATATATTTCACATTCACTTTATCTGTAGTGTCATGTTATTTTAAGTTGCAGCATATGTAGGCCAACAAAAGCTGACATAAAGGAAAGCAGCACAATACAGGGTAATGATATGTGACACATCCAGATTGAGAAAGAAACTCGCTTTCTTGGAGCAAATACCTACTGCTTACTGTGTGTGCCATGACCATACCCTCCTCTCTTCATACTCTCTACTCTGTGCAGTCAGGAAATACTTATGTGGAAATACATTAAAAACTACTGTTTTGTTTTGAAAAAAGCCAGTAAAATCATCAAGTGTTTTTGAGACATTGATTCTTCATTCAATCCTGAGATTTTTTTTTTCCTTATTCAAAAATTATTCTTATGCAGCAACAACAAATTAATCTTGATATTTTCCCTTACATTTTAGTAAAAATATTAATATCTAATATTATCCATATTTGTGAAAGGTCAAGTTATGTACTTTTGTTCAGGTAAACCTTATGGACAACTTAAACAAAATACTAGTTGATAAAAAGTAAATTTAAAACTACAAATAAATGGAAGTATAAGTCAATTATCAGTTCTAGAAAGCAAGCAAGATAAGCTAATCAAGCTCTTTAACATGCTCTGAATTTTGGAGAATTTTATGTATTTCACAATAAATTGCACCATAAGGGTGTGCTGTGAAAGCAAAATATGTGCTAGACCTGATGGAATATATTTTGGACCAGAAATAAAATTTTCCAGAATACAGTGTTTGCTTAAAGTTAAACAACCTGGGAAACGAGTTTTCTTATCCTGGGAAAGTTTGAGTCTTGTGTTGCATTTTGCTCTGGGAGTTTGCTTTGTTTCTTCACTTTCCTGAAGAAGAGAGGTTCCCTGGAACGCCTGTGGGAGTTGTGCAGTGGAAAGGAAGGCAGATGCATGGTCCTGTGCCAGGCAGACAGGGATTCCCAGCCCAGCTCCCATGCTGCTTGCATCCTGGCACAGGTGTGCCACACAGGGAACTGGATCTGAGTGCAAATATGGGTAATAACTATAATTTCACTCTGTTCATTTGAACTTGTGTTCTGCTTGCATTCATTGCATGGCTGCCAAATGCTTTCTTCTGTCACATGAGCAGCAATGCCACAGGAAAGGTGAAAATGGATGGAAAAACCACCCAGAATCACTTTCCTTATTGGCACTCATGGTAAAGGGAGTGTGCAGTGCTTGTAGGGGAAGAATTTGTTTAAAGAAATGCAATCTTACCTCATTATTCATGCAGACTAGTTTGAGAATTTACTATGAATCTGAGTTTATTTACTCAGAATTAAAATGTGGATGGAACAATGAAGCAGAAGATAAATGTCTCAGAATATATTGTCTATACAACCTGATAAACAGCAGGGTAGTCACTGCTATTGATTGGTGAAGAATGTTTTTCCTTAAGAAATAAAAGCACCCCACTGTTTATTGTATTCTTGCTATTGAAGGGATTTATTTTAAAGTAAAATATAAGTGGTCCTAAATTGAAAATAACTGCACTCATGGGAAGTCTGAGAGAAGGCTCAAGAAAAAGTCATGCAACTGAAGCTAAACTGTTGGAATTTTCCAGTACAAATCAAGATTAAAACAACTAAATATTTTAATATTACCAGTATTCTTAAGATACAAGGGAAAAAGTCTTGTCAGAACTCAAAGTTTTGGTATTTTGCTTTCCACTTGAGCTTAGAAGGTTCACTAAATCCATGGGTTGCCCATTCAGAATTGGCTTTGAAAAATATGTACAAATGTTTAATTACTGTAGTATTCTCCACCTTATTAATGTAATTACTTATGTTTATTCAGTAATGAGTGATGAAACAGAAACATGTGGCTTTTCCTGTACTTGTTGTGCATTTCATTCTGTGACCGCAAGGTTTTAATAGATTATTAATTTCAATTTGTTGAAGTGTTACCTGTCATTTTCATAGCTTCTGGTCCTGGTCTAATTTAGTCTGCCTAATATCTATACATTTTCTATTAAAAAATAGTATAGGTGCTCACAGAACCTTAAACTTAAATTCCTATTATAAATAAAAAATATTTCTTGTAAGCAAGGGTTCTGCCCGTTTCATTGTGAGGGCAGTGGAGTGAGCACTGCTTGAGCTGAAGTAGCAGCTGAGAATATGCCATAGTGCCTTTCATGGACTGAGCTAAAGAAATAACATTGAACACATTTCCACGGTACAAAATCTGGATTTTACAAGGCTAAGTAGATGAGATGGTAATGCCTCAAATTCAACAGATCATAATTTGTGAATGTCTGTCTTTTTTTATTTGAGACATTTTACCACATAAGCAAGGATCAAAAGAGCATTAATAAAGAAAATTAACTTAACTGAGGAATTAAACCAATAAAATTGACTCAGGTTTCAAAACCATCAGGAAAGCTTTTTCTGTATGAGACATGTCTTGATTTCAGAATATGCCATTTTAAAGTTTTTTAATGTACTACATGGAAATGTACCAAAATGTCAGCTTTAATTAAATATCACCAAAAGACAGGGATACAAAATTTTATTTCTTTGTATTTATAAGCATTTTCATTTTGAGAGCTGTTGGTCTTTATTCTTAAACTGATATATATAAAATTAAAATATTTTGGTTTTTCATTTTAGTACATATAGAAAGGTCATTATTTAACCCTGAAAACTTTGTGAAATACCAAGTTCTGTCCAGGCAGGAGCTCCTGTGACATTGGTACATCAACAGCCACTTTTCCCATTGTTCCCTGGTGTTTAGACTGTTGTGATTCTGCTGATGCAGCTGATGTTTTTCTTCATTATTCCTCTGCCTTTGTCCTTTCCTACAGGCTTACCCTGAGTTTGTCCTGACCTACCTAGAGGAGCTAAATGAAAGAGAGGAGGTGACCCAGACAGAAAACTGTATTCACCATGGGGCCTGGTCTGCAGCTCATCAGGAGATAGACAGCAGCTCAGCAGAAGAGGTCACAGTATTAAGCCAGAGGCAGGTCAGAGACAGTCCTTTCAAAAACACATTTTGAAAAGAGAAATACCAGTGTGGAAGTCATCCCATTTCCTTTTAAAAAAAATAATCTATTAGATTTTTTAATTTAATAAGGTATTTATATGTTGGGCAAATAATAGTTATATATGGGATAATAGAGGAATAAAAATTACATATATTTGTGTTTCAGAACAGTTTATGCTTATAGCCCGCATAGGACAAATTTTTGAAATTTCTTATTTTCTATGTGGAAAAACTCAAGGAATGAAGAGAAACAAACAAACAAAAAAAAAATCACCAAACCACTAGATCTCTAGATTTGTGCTTCTTGATGCATCTTGACATAGCTATTTGTATTTCTGACATTTTCTGCTAATCAACAGCCTTGCATGAAAAAGTAGACACACATTATTTTAATTAGCAATATATAAATTACATGGTTGTACTTTCATCTCTTAGGTTCTGCAAAAAAATGTCAGCAACCCCAATCAGAAACAACTTTCAGGACCTTTGGACGCCCATTTAATGCCTGCAGATCCCCTGGGGGAGACTACACAGCTGACAGTGGCACTGGTGAGGAAACTAGAAGAGAAACATCCTAAGGCCTCAGCTCAAAGGTAAGCCACTGACAGAACTGATATTTATTGTTCAATGACATTAGATGTTTTCCTTCAGTTTCATGTAAGATTGATTTCCTGGATATTATTGAAATATCTCAGAAACCCTCTGGCTGATAAGCAAACAGGGATTTTGACCAAAATTAATGAAAAGGGGTGACATTTATGTGCTTCTTTTCTTTTCTTTTTTTTTATTATTTTGAAGATTGATGTGAATGATGTTTGGTAGTAATTGCAAGTTTACTTTTAAATTTTTTATCTACAAACCCCACATCGTGCAAATTACATAAAGAAATAGGACTTGTATCAACATTGTGACATATTTTGTGACACAAGACTTAAATTTAAATGGTAAAGGTTTTGTTAGAAACCTGAAAGTCATGCTGAGCCAAAATACTAAGTGACAGTCACTTTCAATGTAGGACTGGATTTTAATTTAAATAAAAAGATAGTAGAATTCTTAATTGCTTCTACTTGCAGCAGGCAGAAGACTTGATCTTTAGAAACTGAAACTGTCTTTTACAAATGGCATTTGGCTAGTTGTCTTTGAGGTTTTGGGTATTTTTAGAGCAAAGCATATTAAAAATGGAGCTCCCATACAGATGAAAGACCACAAGACATCACTTGCTATCAGGAATAAAGCTGAACTTCTA
Source organism: Prinia subflava (assembly GCF_021018805.1). Classification (NCBI taxonomy): domain Eukaryota; kingdom Metazoa; phylum Chordata; class Aves; order Passeriformes; family Cisticolidae; genus Prinia; species Prinia subflava. Next base: position 9,610,469 of record NC_086251.1, read on the forward strand.
AAGTTGTTGTTAATGACAGGAATTTGCAGATGATTCAAGCAACAAGAGGGTTTGGTTCATCTAAGTTTCTGTAACTCTTCCCTTGGAAGAATTCCCCTTAGAGGACCCATAGATTGGCTCCTCCAGTCCTCGTTCAAGGACTACAATTTCAGGTGTTTCCTTAATAATATTATTTTACAAATATCGAGTCTTTTTGCATCTGAAATGTATTTGAAAGTGTTGGCTCTCAGTAGCTTTTGGGGAGCTGCATAGGTAGAGGTAGCTTACCTGTATTTTGGGTAGTAGTATTTTTATTTGATGAATCAAATAACTCTAAAGCTTTGTTAAAAATAAATTATTAAACTACTAGTGAATAATCTTGAATGCTCAAAATGCAAACTCAATTTGCTAATGTTGACTATATTGACTCTCTCAAAAGATGCCATCTGCAAGGTAACGTGAGGATTGCTCCTCTGTGCTTTGAGTATGGATTTTTGTGCTTTAAAGATGTCTTGTGATGTCAGGGTCACTAAAAGCTATTTAACTTCACTTAAGTACAATGGAATAAAGGAATTTTCAACTAAATGTCTATGCTTTTAGCCTCAGATAACAGGATATAACTATTAAGCTAAAAATCTCTTCTTGCAGAACAAACATACTTGATTTAGAAAGCTTTCTGCAGTCAAGATCTTCTGTAAGACAAAGCACACTTCTGTAGCCTGGAGCATTTTCTTGAACTTGAATTAGATATAGAAAAATACATATTAATATCAAAATAACATTATTTTGTTGTCAGAAATATTTGGCATTAAATACCAATTATAACTAATTCAAAACTTCTACAGTTACCACTGTTATGGGAGGTACTGAGGGATTTAAATTCTCTTCACTGCAATTTTCCAGTAGATTGTGATAAGTATTAATGTATTCTGTTAAACAGCTGCCACATCCCATTCTGTAGTTTGTAGAATCCTTTCAGTGACTGAAAGGTGATGTAAGATTAGGAGACAAGATTTTATCTCTGGTGATTTGAAGAGCTGTTCAATTACCAAATAGCAAAAAATTCTGCTTTCCTTCACAAAATAACATGAAAAACTGCCATAAGCACAAATGAGGTACGAACTGTGTGTTAGAGGAAAATATACCTGTGTTCTAGAACTGTTTTGGTTGGTCCAGCTACCTGAGCTGATAAAGTGAAGATTACGGTCACTGTTCCCCCAAAGTTCAACCGGTTCTTGTGAAACTTGTTTGGTAATGGTCCCACTCAACAGGTTTGTAGATTTTTGTAAAACTCTAGCTTACTGAGAGGGAGGGAGACTCAGCTGCCCAGACACAGGTGTTTAGAGTAATTTTGACGTCTTAAATGGGGTATCACCAGGCATCCAGCTGCTTTGGAGTGCTGCAAGTCTCATGCCAGCACTGTGATGGATTTGTGAGAACGAAGCAGATCCTTTGGGTACACTGATAGTCACAAATAGTCTCAGCCAGTGTCTCCCTTTAAGCTATTGAGTCCTGCCCTAAATGTTTTTCAACTTTGTTTCATAGAATTTTGCATTTCAGAGATGTCATTCTTAGTGTTTGGTTTGGTTTCTGAGGAACAGCCACCCTCTCACAGTGAACCACAACAGCCAAAGAAAACCTTATTCTATAAGATGGGATAGGGAGAGCACTATAATAGGGTTAAGTTTCAAATAATATAGTTAATTAGATTGCAAGGCTGTTTGCATAATTTTCATTCTTTCAGACTTTCTTTCCTTATTTATTTTTGCTGGTTGAAGGCTGTAATCAGTCCCTTTCTTACCTTCACCGTGTTCAGCAAATTGCACATTATCCTTTGATATGTGTTTAGATAACTATGTATAAAGGTATGTGTAAAGTTAACAAAGAAATGAAGTGTCTTGTTTTTGGGTTTTTTGGGGTTTTTTGTGTGTGTGTGTCTTATCTTAGTGATCTTAGCAAGTTCTTAGTCTCTTTGCAGACATCTTATTAAGTGTTCTTTCCAATGTTGTTTATTTAATGTATCTCACAATTTTAATACTTTACACAATACATGATGCCTATAAGATAGAAAAACATGAGCTTCATCTCTAATTTACCTGACTGAATCCCTGAATTTCCATATGAAAGGTGAAAAGCTTATCCATTCCAGCAAATACCATTGAGGGAAAAGTGACAAGTCCCAAACAGACCAGAACGCAACACAAGGTAGTTGCAAGACATGGAGGATCCGAGATGCTGCAAAGACTTGGCTTTTAGGACAAGGCTGGGTAGAGCTTTGAACTGTGTGACTGTGATTTATGTACTTCCCTCACAGCACAAGAACTAATGGCTTAAGTAACTAATGACCACTGATTTCCTTACCATCCTTATTCTCATTCCCACTGTTTGTGTGAGGGAAAGGGATAACACATTGCCTCCTTTCACTTAAAATTGTTTGGAATGGACACTTTTATAAAAAAATCATATTTATTATCTTTGCTGGGTCAAGATAATAACTTAGTGATTTAGGCATTGAGGAAATGTAATTCCTGTAACTTCTGGTAGTGTTTTAAATTACTTCTCTCCTTGTGATTTTACATGTTCCCAAGGAGGAAAGTAAGAAAGTGCTCTTGCATCAGCTACAACAGATTTGTGCTGTCCTAGCAGTACATTTGGGAAATGTTCTTTTAAGATGTACTGGTCACCTTTCTAAAATTAATCATCCATTTTAATGCAGTTTTGGTTTCAGGCCTTAGTGGATCACTTTGTTTCTATAAGTAAGCTTGGTTTCACAAGTTTCTGAATTCTTGGTCTCTAACCCAGACCTGCCTTTAAGTACGCTCCAAGTTCAGTACAGGCTAGGTACAAACACTCTTGGATTTGAGTCAGAATGCTTATGACCTTGTCATATTAACTACTAAGACGGATCCAACTGGGACCCTTGGTTTCATTTTAATTTTTCTGAAACACTTGGACAAATTCAGTTGTTACATTTTTGTAAGACTTGCTAGTGTAGGGAAAATGACTAAGGAATAGCCCCAAGGAAATGGAAATGTTATCCCACTTCCATTGTTACAGCTAAGCAAATGCTTGACCTTGATTCTGGATACTCTGTTCATTTGTTTTAAGCTCAGAATGGGCAAAACATAGGTAAAAGTCATGATCTATGTCTGCATTGTAAATTGGTTACTCCATGAAGACAGATAAGAATGTATTAGAAGCACTAATTTATTACTGGAGTATTTTAAAAATCTATACACATTGCACCAAAATAAAAAAGAGACTGTGCTTTAGACTGTATTTTCTGCATTTTAGAAGTCTGTGTTCATCTTAAGTAACCCCTCAGATTTCTATTTGAGGAAAGCCCTCTCTTAGAAAAACATCTTTTCACTGAGTTGCAATGATTTTTCATGATGTATCTGCCATGTAAGTGTTCTAAAGGTTAAAACTCCGAATTGGTGACAAATTAGCTTTCATTAACTGCTTTAGTCACATCTTGACAAAATTATTCTAATAGCTGTATCTGCTACAGTTACAAATCCAGTTCCCTGCTTGTCACAGAGAGGAAATGTCATCTATCCATCTGAAAATGGAGGTATATTAAACATCACATTCCCATCCGCAGAAAGCATTTGCAGATATTTGTTTACATTAGTTTACTAATTTGAGCAGCTTACCTTTATTTAACTGGCATCAGAACTGGGGGGCTGAGGGGGTGTGGGGAAGTTTGCAGCAGCCGACAAAGCATGGTGACCCAGCTTGTCACCCAGTGACCTGTGAGAAGGAAATAATGAACTGTGAGTAGCTGTCATCCTAACTGCTTCTGACAGTTTGGCTATGGGCACATCTGTGTTAGTTGCATGGAAAGGCCTTTGTTGTTTTCCCACTAGTGACTTTGCAGACCGCTGTGGGCTTTGCTGGCTGCCCTGCTCCTACACTTCCCCTCCTTTTTCTGTAGTAACAGCAGCTGCCACTGATAGAGCTGACATTTCTTTTAATGATTTACTTGGCATTTATATCACTAAAGACAAGAAATTAAATTAAAATACAACAGTCAGTTATTGTAAATAGAAAATATATATCGTAAATAGAAAATATTTTCTAAATCCACATAAGATCTGTTGCCGCTATTCATACAATCATTCTCTTACCTGCATAACTTGCAGCAGTGTTCAGTATCTGATACCCCTCCATCCCAATGTTTTGCTTAACTATTTCGAATGAAATATTGAGTTTTATGGTAATAACATTTTAAATAATCCAATATACAATGAAGCTAGTCAGCTTTTCATGGCTAAATGATATATTACAAAATAAACAGCATCCTTGCCTATTTATTTACTGTTAAAGGTAACAATTGCTATTGCAGATTGACCAAAGGCTGCATGTCTTTCCTGGTAGAGCAGTGCTAAATGTTGGGTAACTTTGCTCACATTATGAACATTTCAGGTTAAATAAAGGCATCCCTGCTCTCATAATGGGGTTCTTAACTGATTTGTGAATGATGATTGTTAAGAACAACATGAAATCATGACTTTTGAGAAATGATGGCTAAAAATTGCTTAAAAAGTGTAAAATTGTTTCTAAAAAGTGTAAGGTTTTGCATGGTTGCTGTACCTTTTTGCTTTTAAGTTGCAGTATGCTTGGAGTAGGTTGGTACAAATCACTTTGCAAGAGTTGAATATTCAAGACTGCACTCTCTAGACTGAAAGAATACCGTGCTGGAACTGAAATCTTTTTAGTAGTAATTGTTTTACTGCTGCATGTTTGTGGGGGTTTATGTTGTCTTTTTGTATTTACATGTTTTTTTCCTTATTCTCTTTATCTGATTCATGCCCTAAGTTCAAGCTGTCACATACAAGGAAAAAGAAACTTATATTTTACCTCTGAGGACACAGATTTATGAATTGGTTCCTTTGAAGGCTGTGTGCAACCTGCTCTAGAATACAGGTCACAATCTCTTGCCTAATTATGAGGTGATGGAGCCATTGGATACACACAACCAAGGGTCCTGTTTCTCCATTTTTGCTTCTCACCACTGCTATCCTGTGCCCCTTCTTACTTAAACGTGGTGCAAAGGCTTGCGGTGAACAGGAGGAGTGCAAACACAGCAGAATTGTCCAATACATCACATATAGTCCAGAGGAGCATTGCAGATGCCTTCCAACTTGTGGCATTTCTCTGTAGTGTGTGAGGCAGTTCATCTGTCCCACAGCTCTGCATGAAGCTGCTCAGCTCTACAAACATTTGTGAGAGGAAGGTGAATGCATTGTCAAAACCTGAAACGATACAATATTTTTTCTGGTGAAAGCAAATGAGAGCTCTGGCATTAAAAGCTTTTTTTCAACCTCACTGAAATCTGTTATTTCTCTTAAGTGGAGTTAATGCCACGGGTCCTTGTTGAAGCCATGGAGTTGCAGAGAAACATCCATCAAATCCTAGAACTTGCTTATTGTTTGCGAAGAAATTACCCTGCTATCACATTTATTTACATCTATCTGTATGCATTTAAGATAGTTAAAGGCATTATTTTTTTGTACTAAACTACTATTCAAAAATAATAATGGTGTATTAATACATATTGAAAAGTTGCAGAGATGGTGGGCCTCAGCTTTTACACATTTTGACAGTTTTATTTGGAAACCCTATTCCTTCTTTTTCAGAGATTTTTAATATTCATATGAGTTGCAGGTCCAATGGACTTATGGAAACAAAAAAATCCATTTGAATAGAATTTCTTTATATGATTTAAGACTGTTATATAGATAATGCATTTGAAGGGAAAATGCAACTTTTATTTGCTGGTTGAACACTCACTCATATAAATTTAGTTTTTTGCTATCATTGTTTTAATAGAATGATCACAATTAACCACCAGTTAAAAATATCAGCTGTTGCAAAAGTGTAAATCAGTCTTAAATTCCCAAGAAAGTTCAACAACTGCCTCTTCCTGAGGTATTATAAAATTTCAAAAATTTCACAAAGTGAAATGTCTTTCAATGGCAGTTTTTAAAATTTTTTCAGGATATAATTCCTCCACAGATAAGTGTATAAGTCTACATGAACTAAAATATGACTTGATTAAGTAGCAGTCCAATTCTTTAACCTCCAAATATTTTTCAACCTTCAAACAATTTTTCATCATAGCTCTGTACAAAGTCCAATCATGTTCACAATTACTAGTTCAAAGGTAATTTCCTTAAACAGTATCAAATACTCTATTTTTCTTTCAGATTAGCTTCAAATAGTCAAATTCTTTTTAGGTAAATTGTACTTGAAAGCTTAGACCTTTCTTCATCCAGGTTCATCTATTTATTGTGATTATTATCAGCTGATAATAAAAACAAACTGAATGAGTTAATGACCTCGAGTAAGAAACACCACAGCAGGAACTGAGTCACTGAAAACAGAACTATGGTTAACAAAGATTGCTGCCTTTTTAATGTATAATATGTTGGAAGACAAGACAGATGGGAAAAAAAGAGAAGGGTTTCCGGGTCAGGTATAAAGCAAGGCACTGCTGAATCTTTACTGATCTGTCAGAATTGAAAGAGATGTACTATTTTTGCCGTGGTGACTGTGGAAGAGAATTCTGCTCACAAACAATCTCACCATACACTTGTTATTTACTTGCATTTAAAGGAACTCTTTTCTTTCCAAATTAAAAAAAAAAAAAAAAAAAAAAAAAAAAATCAAAACCAACACAACCTCACCCTTAAATTCCCTCACTATTTTCCATGCCCTCATACAGAGAGGGTGTGGAAAATACTGAAGAGGTTTAATTACAAAGAAGGATGGGATGTACAGAATACAAAATAACTAAATCATAAATAAATTTAAGATTAGTGCACAAATACTCTCCTGAGGTGTTTTTTGCAAGTTTCTGTTTGTTTGTGAGTTGTTTTGTGGACTGTGTAGTTTGGGGTGTTTTCTGTGTGTTTGGGTTTGTACTTTTTCAAAATAAGATTTTGTTTCTGGGCAAAGTGATAGAGAGAAAGAGAAGTGGTTTTATTCTTAGCTTATATATTGAAGTAATCATATCTCATTATCCATATATAATTTAATTGTCAAAGGTAAAATATGAGAATTTATCCTAAATTACAGGGAAAAGTAGTTATTAGCTTGAACAACAGTTATATCATAGTTTAGCAAGTTATTCTTGCTAAAAGTATGTGTATCTGGAAGTGACAGTGAAACTCTCTGAGGAACTGGGCTGAATTTCTTTTGAGATAAAGCTTTTCAATGCAACAGATAGGATGCACTTGGCTTCGGTTTTTTGGTGGGTGTTTTCTTTCTTTCTTTGATGGTATGTGAAAACTGTGAGACCTAAAGTGAAAAAAGGTTAGATAATGTGTCAGTGACTGAAATGGAGAGAATCTGATAGGTTTATAATGCAGTATGTGACAAAAGAATTTTATAGGAAGGCTTCATGCCAGCAATCCTCATGTCAGTGAAAAGTCTTGGGATATTAAAATTGAGAAATGCTGTTTTACTCACTTATCTTGTTACACCGAGCATAACCCCCACAAACACCCTGACAAAGATAAAACTGACAAATGCACAACCAATCTTCCCACTCCCAAAGACAAGAAAATTAGTTCTGTGCTGTTGGAGCACAACTCAAGGCTTCTGCAGGAATAATAGAGATTAATTTGTAATTTTTAAATTTGTGATTGCCCCCTGTTCCTCCAGCCATGTGTAGATGGTGGAAAAGGGCATGAACGGGAAGAAAGAGGGAGGTGAGCAGGGAGTGAAACCAAAGGCAGGCTGAGATTTCCCTCCTTGCTATGTATGGTCTATGCTCCCCCAGTCATATTCTTAAAATGACAGAAATTAGAGAGGAGAAAGGTGTAACAGGCATTAAAAATCTTTTTAAAAGCATAGAACTGTTTTCTACAGTATCTTCCACATTATCTGATTCCTTTTTAAAGACTGAAGGAATGAGACTTCTATCACTTCCCTTGGGGGTGTCTTTTCTGCAGTATAATAATCATCTTCTCTCTTAGGAATATTTTTCCTGACATTCAGCCAAAAAATATTGTCTGCTCAATTTACTCCCATCACTCCCTTTGTACTACACAGGTTTGCACCTTTCCAATATATTTGATAGGAATTTATCCCACTCAATGCAATGGTGGAGCTTAGTTTAGTTGTATGTGGTTATTTTGCAAACCTGTTTAATGAAGTATACTTCTATCTAATTACTTGTATTACCTTGGCTCACCTCATTCCCAGGGGAATCTTGTACTTCATTCCAAGAGTGTTTACCAGGAAAAAGTTTGCATTCTGAAATACTCTAACCCCTTTTTTTGCTGCACTCCAACTTGTATGCCTTTTCTTTTACACTATGAGTTTGTTTGAGAGGCAACTCCAGTATTTAGGAGGTTTAAAAGAAAGTGTTTTTTTCATTAAGCTTATCTTAGGTTTCCAAACACCCTTGGAATATGTGGGATTCAAAATTCAGTACTCTGAAGTGGGGTCATCCCTCTTATCAACAGTTTTAAATAGTTTTCCATTGGACAATATGGGACCTTAAACATTTGTATGATATTCAAAGTGAATAGTAAATAGTAAAGACTAGTAAATAATTGTACAACCTCTTAATAAAAACAGTGCAGGTCTTTTTAATAGGCCTGGGCTAATATTTTATTGTTTTATTGCCATTCAGTAACATCTTTTGATAAACTGGATTTATTTTCTGTTAACACAAACTTTGGCCTTAGCACATCTCATTTTTCTGACCATGAGTTCCTATGAGAGAACTGTACCTACAAGGAGAGTATTCCTAGTGCAAACATATTTGTTACAACTCAAAGTTTACAATTTACGGTTTGTGTCAACATAATAGTAAGTTTTTTATTACTCTCCTCTAACTTCATTATTTAGTGGGTAGATTTATTTTTTTAATAACTTTACTTTCTGATCTTTAAGAATTTGCTGCAGCTACATGGAATGAAGCTAAGAATAAAGATGTGAGCTGCTTTCTTTTCTATAAAATAATATCAGGTTTCCCACAACTTTAGGAATTTCAACGTTTCTTTGTTGTTGACTAATATCATTACAGCTGTTTATAAATGTATTAAAGTGACATTGTGCTTTCAGATGCACTTTTATTTGATTGCTAGAGTATGGAATTTTATTTAAAATGTCCTCTTATTTCAGCTTAGTATTATGAGCTTCAAAATAATACTAGTTTTTGCTTTCAGATAAAGCTTAGTTTAGTGATCTCTTTTTTTATCATTTTCATCCCACTTTGAAAATGGTTAATTTATTTGCTTACCAACAGAAACACTTAGCAGTAATAACCAACTGTCAACACGAAGATGGTGAGTTAAAATTTAAAATGAGACAACTAGAACTCCTCTGGAATCTGTTTCCCCTAAAAAAAGCATAGAAATTTCAATTTACTTGGTTATATACCTTAATTTTTATTAATGAAAGCCACATCAATTTAAATAAGATAGATGTTTTATAGTTTCATTATACTAATATGAATTGATAATGAAAATGAAAATGTAAATCTTTTTATTTTGGTAGACCTCCAAAATAAATATTGAAGACAGATGTAAAAAAATTGCTAACTAAATAAGAAAGCTATCAGAACTTTAGCTTTCTTTTTGAACTCTGTGGCAGTCATTTTGAAAACACATTTTTCACAGTGGAGCTTTTATTCCTTTTTCATTTGACTTTGCCAGTAGGGACCTCTGTTCAGTGTTTCATCCAAAGAAGACACCTTTGACAGTGTGGTTGCTCTTCCCCTACAAGCACTGTGCCTCTGTGTCATCACTGAATTAGAGCCTAAGTTTTCATGTTGTCCTTCAACCCCTGACCTCTGGCCCAGAGGCAAGAATATTACCAGCACAGCTATGCTGGGGCAGAAAGCAGAGCGCACGCAAAGATGAAACAGTCTGGAACCAGCAAAATCTAAACAGTTCTCTGTATTTTCCTGTGGAAAAAAAAAAAAAAAGCAAACCCCTCTTTCTTTTGTCTCAAAGCTCGAGTCTGACTTTAGGCAGCTTTGGCTTGTTCACTGACCCAGGAACAACTACCATCATCCTATTAGTACCCTGAATGTGAGATAACCGTACCATGACAGTGTCTTGAACTACAGTGTATACATATGTTTTGAGGCAGATGAAGATAATGTGTTTGGATTTATGAGGGAGGGAGTGGTGGTGTCTCTTCATGGTGATAATTATGATTATTCCAGTCCATTAAAAAGAATTTTTAAAAAATATTTTGCTTAATGCATAATGAACCTACAACAGAAATAATTCAAAGGATATTTTAGTTGTGTGTGTTGGAACATATATATTTCAATTTGCTTCATACTGTTGAATTGAAACATTGCAAGGATTTATTAGCATAAGAAATTTAAAAGCCCACTGTGACTTGGTTCAAAAATTGTAATCCTTAAGTAGCTGCAGCATTATCTGTCAAGTTATTCCACAGGTTAATTAGGCACTTGTTCCTTTCTTTGTTCTGAAACCTGTACCAGCTTGCTCCATCTGATGAACTGCTACTTCTTAAATTGAAATACACAGTGAACAGCCAGGCAGTCATCTCTTAGTCTTCTCCATGCTCATCCACTGCCATCATAGTCCCTGCTTTCCCATTCCACACTGAAGAATTATACTCTATTCAGTTTGTTAAGAAAGCACTGCACACCTCTTGTTGTGTCTCTTTATACTTTCTTCTAGTTTCCCTCTACATTCTTTTTCATATGGCAAGAACCAGAAATGCTTCTGGTCATGGATTTAACAGTAACATAAGGGTGTTTTCATTTTTGTTCAATGTTTGTTTTCTAAAAAATTTCCGAAGTATGGTCTGCTGTCCTGGCACTGGTCTGCTGTGCAGGTAAGACTTCCATGGGACCTTCTTTTATTGCAATATCTGGTTCTTCAGCATGCAACTGGAGTTAAATAATTACAAAGCTGTATAAAACACAGTAATGTGTTCTGAAGAAGCATAAGCCTCAGCAAAGAACAAAGAACTTATTTTGGGGTTGTTTCCCCCGTTTATTTATGAAGATTTGTTCTAGTAAGGATGAAATTTGGTAAACACTGCAGAAGAAATATTTCTGCACCATCTAGCTAAACTAAAACTGATGGCTGTGTATGCAGAAAAGTGCAATGGAAGCCAGGAGAAGGGTAGTATGAGACATTGCAGAAAGCACTCCTTTCTATTTTATGCCTCTCAAAGGGGCTGCTGCAATGTTTTGGAAATACTTCAGTCAAACTGAGCAGTAGCAGATTTATGGGACTATCAGGGCAATTTCCTGGAATCAGAATCCTCCAGCACATCTGAAGTGCCAGAAAAATAATAAAATATGTCAGTTGAAGAAGTGTCATTTAAGTTATCAAAGTATCTCGACTAAACTTATCACTGGGATCTTTTAAATCACTGGAAAGGAATTTTCTTAGTACAAATGAGTTAGGTGAAAACCCATTGTATAAAACAAAGGAGCTGAGGGTTGGAATTCACATTCAGGCTTAGTTTACTGACTTTCATTGTATGGTTTTATTGCCCAAAATATTCATTTTTCATAGACTGCAGATGACATTTTACATCAATTTATTATCATTGCGGGAATTTAGTGTTATCCTTATAAAATTAAGCCCCAAGGCCTCAGTCTTTTTCTTTATGCTCTAAACTTGTCTGGTACTGCAGAGCAGTTGTGAAGGTGGTGAATTTGGTTCTTAGGGGATCCCAGAGGTGCTGGAACACTGGATGCTTGCATCAAGACTGCTTTTGCATTTTACCTTTGTTCTGTGGGGTAGCCTGGCTGACCTATAAGGACTGGACAGAGCTCCTGACTGAAACTGAAAAGTGGCAGTGAGGTGGAGAAGGATGGGGGCCTTTCCATTTTCTGTTCTGTCTCCCTTTCAGTAGGAAGTGGCACTAAATTCAAATAATGCTAGACACTTCAACACTTCTAATAGCCTTAAAATAGGGTACGTAAAATAAGACATATTTTCTTCTTCCAAATTCTTTGGAAAGATTAAATTCCTGGGGCCTTTCCTGCCCTATTCCCTGATTTTAATATCAAGCGTGCTTATTTTGGACTTTGCAATATATTTGTGGTAGAACAGTGTTTTCTTAGCTTGTTTATATCATAATCTGCCAGGATTTTTACTCATTCTCCTTTACTTTAAGGAATGGGAGGTTAGGATGAAGGAGAAACATGGAAGGTGTTGGATCTAATCTCCAATAACAGGACTGGGTGACTGAGAGGTGTTCCACGAGATTTTTATTTTGTTACCAGTCTCAGTGAAGGTAGAGACATAAAAGATGGTAAAACTCATGCCCTACGAACAGAAGCCAAAGTTCTCTTTGTTAAAAGGCTCAGTGTTTTAGCCAATAGGCTAATGCTAAAGGTTTACAAGTGTCTATTTAAGCCAATCAATAAACACTACACGTATACTTTACAGCATACAATAGTTGCTTGTTTTATATTTTTTGCAGCTCAGAAACTTTCTATGCTCCAAATATTTCAAGGCCTAAAATTCAACTCTGTTTCAAACCTCTGTCTGTGTAAGCTTATTGCAACACTGTGAAAATTCTCTGCTTGTTCAGTTCCCACAATTCCCCCTCTCGGTACAACCAAAAAAACTTCTTTTGCTATTTTTGTCAGTTATTAACTACATTGTGTTGCATAGTTCATAGTTTTCTCATTGAACAAAACAGTGTTACAAGTTTTCTACATAATGTTATATTGTTAAACTTTAAAATACTTCACTACCCTCCTTAATATTTTGCTTTTTAAGGCATCATTTCTGTTTGCTTTAAGTGTTTTTGTTTTGAACTACAGTAATTCTAATGCTGTAAAAAATCTGGTCTGTCCTAAGGACGTAAGTCAAATCCTGTAGTGATTTCTGTTTCTTCTTTTGATACGTCTTACCTGTCTATACATTTGCATGCACCACCTCTGGGTCAGCAGGCAACTGCACAAGACCCTGTGTTCTCTCTGAGGTTCTGACAATTCTCTGTAATTTCATTTCTCATCTCTCTCTCTTGGATGATAAAATCTTCTTTGATGGTTTATCCATCATCCATTGTACACATTGAAGTATACAAGGCACTACCGTTAATATTGCTACTATAACAATCAATACATACAAATTTATTTTGCAAAGCTCCCTTAACCAAGGTGCAAAGCTCCATCCTTCAAACACATCACCTAACCATGATCCATCATCTCTTTTGATTTGAGCTGTTAAATCTTTCAGCTTTTATATGCTTTTGTGGATGGATTCCGAATGGTTAGACAAGTCCATGCAACACAGTCTTTCAAATCCTTCACAATCATTTCCATGTGCCAGTAAAAAAAAAAATCCATTGCTGCTCTATTTTGTAGGATGTCATTTCTAACACTGCTGACGTCTATCAGCATATCACTGATTGCAATGGATGTGGCATTGGTTTGTTTTCTCAGCCAACACCCTACCCAATCTAATTGCTTTAAAGCTATTGCTGAAACAAGTTGGGGTAAAAACAAACCTGTTGAAACTCTTTTCACAGCATTCCAGGGTCTAAAATCACTATTACAATTCTCTTCATATTGATGGGCAAAACTTTTTCCTCTATGTTTTTTCTTAATGACTACTTTACCACTAGGTGCTAGCATAGTGAGCTCTTCAGTGCTGGATGGACCGCCTTCAAGATGTGCTGGAATGCCTTGCCAAGCCCTAGCTCCACAAATGAACCAATATCCTTTTGGTAATTGTGGAGAGTAATCAGTCCTTGAAAGCCCACCCCAACTGTCTGAATAATTGCTCCAAACACTCGGGATCCTGTTGGCAAGGTAATGGAGAGTAACACTGCACTTTGGTGGATCACTTTCTTGCCAATTTCTAGTGGAAAACATAAGGCAAAAATCCATTGTTAAAGAACTAAGAATCTCCAATTCTTGGGGTTCAGAAAGTGCTTTAGGAAGTTCTTTGGTCCAAATGCCCCAATCACTTATGGGATTGCTCCAGTTGGCTACCTCGTCTGGCTTACTATTAAGTTGCTTGTTGGTCAAAGGATCATAATATATAGGTATTGGCCAATCTTTTACTGGTGCACCAATGAGACAGGTTGAAAAAAGGTTTTTCTGGGTTCAAATTGGATAGACATATGGTGTCTGACCCTGCTGCCTTGGATAAGACAACTCAAACTTTTTTTTTGGGTTGTTCCACAGGCAAATCTGCACTGGAAGAAGCAAGCAAAACTAGCAAGCACCAGCGTAACGTTTGATTTAGCTCCATACCTTTTGTGAGCTATTTTTTGGCAAAAGGCTTTTCCATATATTTTAATTTCCAAATTCTGTTTTTGTATTTTCCCAAATTTATTCAAGGACTAGCCAACTATAGCAAGAAGGGGTAATTTTACCTTTACAAGTTCAATGGGGAATACTCTTTTTCTGACTCTATGATGTAATACAATGGATAGTTGTGATGTAACACAATGGTCAAAGTGAACCACACTTTTGCCAAGAGAGCTCTATGAAACCAACAATTCCCACACTTTTCACATTTAATTAAAATTTATGGTTTGCAGGTTTTACAAGTGGAACAAGGGATGTCAGGCGTGAACTGTAATGTCTCTGTTCAGCTCATGTCTGCATGCTCATTTCTCTGCTCTTGGAACTGTCAGTGCATTCTTGCAGGTGATATGGCTTCACATTCTTTGCTGGGACCCAGGTAGGTCCTGGACCTGTGGAGACATAAGCATACCCTTTGCCCCAGGTTAGTAACAGAAATGCACCTTTCATTTTTCCTGTCTCAGGGTTTCTAATTAAAACAGGAGGATTTTCTTTCAGTTTGGCCCATGTGTTATTTGAAAAATGCCTAAAAATTGGTGGATCGAGTTCTGCAAAAGAGCTGTTCAAAAATTAAAAGCATATCAAGCTTTGCTCAACCTCATCTGTGGTGTCTCTTCTACTCCCCGTTTCTGTTGGTCTAAAATGCATTTTAGAGTGTGATGTGTTCTGTCAATAATTGCTTGACTTGTGGGAGAGTAGGGAATTCCAAAAGCTTGGCGAACACCCCAGTTTATTAAAAATGTGGCCAATTTTTGGGCTGTATATGCAGGATCATTGTTTTTACTTCTTGGGGCACACCTAGTGAAGCAAATGCTTGTAGAAAATGTCGACAGTCATGATTGGCCATTTCTCCTCTGTGGACAGAGGCAAAACCTGCACCTGAAAAGATGTCTACAGACACATGGCTGATTTTAAATTTCCCAGAGGATGGGTACTTGGTGATACCTGTATGCTGTAATTGCAGATGTTGTAAACCCCGTGGGTTAGCAGCTCCTGTCAAGACAGGAGGTTGCACAAGCTGACAATTAGGGCAAGTATTAATGATAGCTTTTGCTTGACTTTTGGAAATGTGAAACATTTGCACAAGTGCTTGTGCGTTTTGGTGAAAAAAGGCATGACTCAATTTTGCTTGTTAAAAAGTGTTTGGCAAAGTGTTTTAAACAACCATTGTAATTTTATCTGCTCTTGCATTTCCTTCTGCCATAAATCCTGGAAGCAAGGAATGAGCCCTAATGTGAGAGACAAAACATTGGTTAGTTCTGTATTGTATTGCAAAATTGTATAAAGACGTGAAAGCAAACAATATAGGGTATAATTGCTAACATCTTTTAAAACTGATCCCTCTATTCTTTTAACTCCATTAGCAACAAAAGCAGAATCTGTAATTAAATTGAAAAGAGCTGAAAAGCCCTAACCACAGTGGCCAGTTCAACAAGATGAGGGGAGCTTTTTACTGTTTGAGTATCTGATTCCTATCCTATGCTCTGGTTGTTTGATTTTGCCATACTAGTAATGATTTTGTGCATAGAAAAGCATAGAGGAAAAAGATTTGCCCATCAATATGAAGAGAATTGTAATAGTGATTTTAGACCCTGGAATGCTGTGAAAAGAGTTTCAACAGGTTTGTTTTTACACCAACTTGTTTCAGCAATAGCTTTAAAGCAATTAGATTGGGTAGGGTGTTGGCTGAGGAAACAAACCAATGCCACATCCATTGCAATCAGTTATATGCTGTCAGCAGTGTTAGACATGACATCCTACAAAATAGAGAAGCAACTGATTTTCTTTGACTGGCACATGGACATGGTTGTGAAGGATTTGAAAGACTGTGTTGCATGGATTTGTCTAACCATTCGGAATCCATCCACAAAAGCATATAAAAGCTGAAAGATTTAACAGCTCAAATCAAAAGAGATGATGGATCATGGTTAGGTGATTTGTTTGAAGGATGGAGCTTTGCACCTTGGTTAAGGGAACTTTGCAAAATAAATTTGTATGTATTGATTGTTATAGTAGCAATATTAACGGTAGTGCCTTGTATACTTCAATGTGTACAATGGATAATGGATAAACCATCAAAGAAGTTTTTATCATCCAAGATAGACAGAGACGAGAAATGAAATTACAGAGAATTGTCAGAACTTCAGAGTGAACACAGGGTCTTGTGCAGTTGCCTGCTGACCCAGAGGTGGTGTATGCAAATGTGTGGACATGAATAAAGACTTTTGTTCAAGACCTTGGAACAGGTAAGACATATCGAAAGAAGAAACAGAAATCACTACAGGATTTGACTTATGTCCTTAGAACAGACCAGATTTTTTACAGCATCAGAATTACTGTAGCTCAGAATAAAAAGGTAAACAGAAAAAGTGCCTTAAGAAAACACAATATGTATTATGTAAAGTAGTGAAAGATTTTAAAAGTTTAGCAATGTAACTTTGTGTAGAAAACTTGTAAGCCTGTTTTATTAAATGAGAAAAGATGCACTATAGTAGAACTATGCAACACAATGTAGTTAATAATTGACAAAAATATCAAAAGAAGGTCTTTTTGGTTGTACCGAGAGGGGGAATTGTGGGAACTGAACAAGCAGAGGATTTTCACCGCGTTGCAATAAGCTTACACAGAGGTTTGAAACAGAGGTCCTGGTGTCCAATATAGAGATAATTTTTCACAAGAAGAGTAATGATTACTACTAGATGATGTAATTTCAAGGCTGAGATCCATCAGTTATTTAATTAAGGCATTTGTCAAACAATTTATTAAGCATTGCTAATAAACTGGATGCAAAAGACCACCTCAACCAGAAAACAAGAAATGTTTCTCTTCACATATATTTATATAGTAAAGATCAGAACAATATAATTATCTGAAGAAGAAAAGCAGTTTATTTAGTTCTCTTGGTTTTTTTTGTACTTAGATACATAAATTTGCAGTAAATAGTAAATTTTATTGTAATTTGAAATTCTTACTTATTTTGTACATTTACTTCTGAGAAGACATTCCTTTCACATTTTGCTAAAATGTCCTTTCTAAAGGACTCCATAGTTGTTTTAATAAAAGATCAAATATGTTCAGAAAACTCAGTTAGGGTTTGTATAAATGTAACACTTACATATGTCCTTAAAATTAATCTCTGCTCAAGATAATGGAAAAATCATCTAATATTTGAGTGGGTGTTTGTATTTGCTTCTTACTTAAAGAATTTCTGTATTTTCCTCTGTAGTTTTTTCTTCATTCAGAGAGGTAATTTCCTATAATACCATAATACCTTGCACAGATTCTGCCCAGCTAGTTTGAATGAAAATTCTATGTATCCTATAATCTTATTTAAAATGTTGATGGAAATTATTTACTCAGCTGTTATGACCTTTATCCTTATGAAATGTATAGTGTCTAAATGATTAATCTGAAGGCACATCCATTCTGCATATTTTCTGCTGTACATTGTAGCAATAGAAATGGCCAAGGAGATACAAGGATTCCTCTGCCAATCACAATTTTTAATGTAAATAGATAACATTGTAAGTAGACAATGTAAGAATACTTTTTCATCCATTTAGTCTTTTTTTCCTAGGGGAAAAAATAGAAAAGTTAGTTCCTTACTGCATTTTCCTTAAGAACTCAGTAACACCTTGCTCCTGTCAAGCATATTTGGAAATAATGTGTAGCAAACAAATGCAGACATTATTTTTGTGCCTAACAGAAAAATGAAATAAATGAGAAAGGAAATTACCTAGGAAATACTCCATGTTCATTTTGTTCCAGTGTGGTCAGGATCTAATGGCAACTTTATGAAAATAATAGCATAAATAAGTCAGATTCTAAGGGAATCCTTTTTTTACTATTGGCAATCTGAAAAATCTTGCTGACTCTACTGTTGATCTATGGGCTTGCAAGATTCTCAGCACAGTTTTTTTTCAAACGTAGTAAAATCTTTGTACATCTGGCTAAGCAAAAAGCACAAATGTTTGGTTTTTAAGGTTTTTTTGGTTTTTGTTTTTGTTTTTTTTTTTTTTTTTTTTGGTTTTTTTTTTTTTTTGTTAAAAAAAGGAGTCTTTGTTTGACAATACCCGTATGCTCAGCACCATGCACTCCATGTAGGATTTTCTCTGATCTGTCAGAGTACAGAACTGTGGTGGAGAAGGAGGCTCAAAATACAGGGAACTTGGAACTGCAGAGAGCTGTGCCCAGATGTGCTTACTCTCCCCTCCATTTGCCTTTGCACAAGCACCTTTTTCTGACTAATTTATAAGGCAGAGGAGCCCCAGGTTACTACTTCTGTTGTATGACTAATGTGCCTTTTCATTATGGAATGCCAGAAGTCCTGGATCACCCTTCAGCATATTAAATACTTATATCTTTGATAATTAGGCAAGTCTTCATACATTTGTGTTGGGTGTTTGGTGGATTTAACTCTCTCTTCATAGCACTGTCAGCAGAATGCCTGCTGTAGGACTGAGATTATCCTGACTTTTGAGTGGTGAGAGCAATTTTAAAACCTGCCTTTCTCCTTAGTACTGGTAGAACCAAACAGTTTTTGATGTGTCTAAAAGAGAAACAAGCTTTTCTGTTAAAAACCACATGACAAATATGATGAGCAATCCTTCTGTAGGAGAAACAGCATCCCAATATTTTCCTTATTCCTAACGGGCTCATTGGTATGTCAAAGGAGTATGGAAGTAGGAAAGAGGGAATCGCATTTTACACTTTTAATACATAATGCGTCATCATACTGTGTTATAATTTTGTTTTGCTTAAGCTCATAAGAACCCAGGTAAAAATAACTGCGTTCAGAAGTAGCTTCCTCTGCTTAACAGACTCCAAGGGAGGAATCTCTAAATTAGTTCCTTACCCCCACGCAAACACAAAGCCCTTTGCGTTAGTCCCATTAGCGTTCAGTAATAAGTTACTCTCCCCATATCAGTAAGACGCTGCGGCCCCGATGGAAGTTAAACGTCCCCCAGTCCCGTGGATTGATGGGCAGGAGCTGTTTTCCACATGAGCGCGGCCCGCAGCCAGGCGTACATCCGCGGAGCAGCGGAGGTCAGGGCGGCAGGAGCGGCCGGGCGCGCCCGCGCTCGCTGCGCCTCCGACGGAGCCCGGCTCCGGCTCAGCCAAGTGAAGCGCGCACGCCATGCTCAGTGGCATTTCCAAATGCAGCTCAGCTGGGGGCCTCTGCTTATTGCATCAGTGGCACATCCTGAGAAGGGGAAAAAAAAAATAAAAAAGGAAATACATAATTTTGTCAAAGTAGTGGATCACAATCTCCCCCTCCCTCCTTCAAAATCATCACCGGCACGCGCTAATAGCTCTAATAGATACAGATTTTATGCATATTTCAGTCACAGCAGTATTTCTAATGCATATGTGAAAGGGTCCTTAATTTATGTCTACCAACTGTGTGGTGCCCTTCTTTTGGGTAATGTCATCATCCTAATGGTGTTTCTATTATACTCAAAGGTAGCAAATGAGGCTTATTGCAGGAAGGTAATTGATTTTCACTGAGTGAAAATGTAAATAGCCATAAGAAATCCTATGAAAGACAAGCAGTTCAGAATTGCCAGCAAATTCGTATACATTACTTATTGGTGTTAGTACCTGTAAAATGCATCTTATTATAAGAAACCCACAATGACTGTATTTCACATTATTTTATTTCAAATTGAAGTAAAAATTGGAGAATTTAGATGATTTTGCCTTTACCAGTTTGACTGTGCATTTTATGAAAATTACCATTCTGTTCACTAAGGTTGCTTCATTTTGTCAGGCTTCTCTCAAGTGGAAGTGAATAAAATTCCTGATATAGACGTGTAAAGAGAAATGGTTCTTTGGGATTTCAGTACTAAGAGGCAGTCATTTCATGCACCCTCTTTGTGGATTGTCAGTGTGAGCTTGTCTTTGCATCTTGAAGGCTTATTTGGGATGGTGCAGTTTACTCAGACCTCAGGATTCCACAAGAATGCATAAGTTAAAATGAAAACATGCCCTTCGTGTTCTGGATGCATCACAGCCACCGTTTTAGGGAATTGTTTTAGGTCAGCAGAAATAGCCACCTGTGGTTAGAGTCTTTCTGTGGATTTTGCAAAGTGTGTAGGCTGGTTGTTTTTTTCCCCACTCAGAATATTGTCTCCCCATTATTTTTGCTTTCCACAGTGTGCTCCTGATTGCCAAAGTGATACCTGCTATGAAGGGCAAAGCTGATTAGACGCACATTATTTCCTTTCAATATTGCACTGAGAGTTTAAAGTTCTGTGTGTTTTATGATCAAGGACTGGTGGCAATAGGTTATTTTTCTCCCATGAATAAACTGATTTTCAAATCTTCCAGTGAGTAAATTACCAGGAAATGCTGCACATTTTAGCCCCTGCTGGCTCTATCCATTATCTCCCAAGTCATAGTTTTGTCCCAGCATAATTGTTTGAATGTTTTTGCCATTTAATTATTATTTTCATAGCAAAACCTAATTTTTTAAATAATTAGTTTTATTTAGAGTTAGAATATTTTTTGCTTTCTAACTAACAAGTATTTTTTCTTCTGCAGTTTGTTTGGAGGAAATATAAAGCCCAGTATAGAGATTTCATTTAAACCATGGACTTGAGAATGCTGTTTTAATATGGAATAACAATACTGGTGTTAAAGATTAATGTAAAATGTATTTTATTCAAAAGGCCTTAGAAAGTTGCAGATTAATTTGTTGTTGGTTTCTTTAACTGGCCCCTGCCTTTAGCATTTTTTTCTGTACATCTTATGCATTCTGGCTGATATAAACACAGTTCAAGTTTAGGAATGTGTGTTAGTGCAAAGGAAATCAGAAAGCTCTCTAATTTACAGTACAAGAGCAAAAATTGTTTGGGTATTTTAATTCCAAGTACCTATCTCCAGGCATGAAAACCATTGCTAGACCCTTACTAGTACCTACAGTTGTTGTTGTTATTGTTGTTGTTGTTTTAAGAAATTCATTATTCTTTCAAAAAAATATTCACCTTCTAATTAAAAAAAAAATCTCAACTTTTGGAAACCCTGTAGTATTAATAGTATTGCAGTCTTAACTCTATACAGATGACATTTAACACCTTGGATGTACAGAGTACCTCCATTACTGCCTGTTTCAACTTGTTATTAATCTGTGAAATTTGAAAGCACAATAAAAATATAATCCAAATGTGTTGCTTAAATCTTCATATTTGGTATTACCAAAGCATAGCTCTGGTGCTTTTGAGAAGTATTTTTGCAATGAGTTTATTTTTTTGTCTGCAAGATAAATCTGCAGATTGCCTGTGAAACCCATTTATAGTGCAACAGATAGCCTTTTAAGTTTTAGGTCTTCAGATAAAAAGGAAGAAAGATTTTTACAAAAATAAAGAAACAGACACAGGGAAACAAATCTGGATATGTTCTGTTCTGTCTCCATAATTTCAGTATCATGGCCTATTCAGGCAGGTCTGTGCTAACAGATTTATGGAGGGTTCAAATACAGAATAATAGGAAAACCTCTGTGCAGAAACATTCCACTTGGTTTAGCAGAAAAAAAACCAACTCAGATAAGCAAACAATTAGCAAAATGCTGTATATGTCCAGTCACTACATAAAACTGTATTATATAGCCATATGTTTCACTACTCTAATTATTACACTCTGACAATAATGTTCAACATCCTCTATATTTTTTGTTAAAACTGAAACAATAGCTGGCACTGTGTAATTCTATGGGGGAGATTTGAATCTGGAAACTTGAATGCTGGTTAACAGAGATTATTTGAAACTTGAATCCAAATGCTTTTAAAAAATCATGCCATTTTGTTGTTTGACACTAATTTTCTACCCAGCATGTATTAACAATGACTGAAATTAGCTCCCAGTGAATAGTAGTTAAGCTATTTTATGCCATCTGCAAGGAGTTTCTGATGGCAGCCCTATCTGTGTTTGGTGGTTTTGTTGGTTTTTGGGGTTTTTTTTTCTTTCTTTTTTAAATTTAATTCTCTGCAAGTTTAGAGCTCACAGAAGGTGAAGCTCAGCATTGTTAGTGGAATTCCACCATTCCATGTCTTTACCCTGACCCCAAGACACAGATTTTAATTCCAATGTGGCATTAATTCCTACAGTTTCACTGAGCTCAACTAACTCAGTGAGATGGCACTTTACACTAGGAGAGGGTTTGGCCACCCCTATGAAGTGGAAGTGGATTTTCTGGGTTCATGACAGACAAATCAGATGCGTGAGGGTTAGCCCTTTGTGGCTTTTGTGGGAGCAGGATTTCACCCCTCACAGTCCAGAACAGGCTCCCCAAAGAAGTGGTCGCAGCCCCAAGCCTGCCACAGCTCAAGGAGCACTGGGACACCTATCTCAGGCACATGGTGTGCCTCTTGGTAGTTGTGTAGTCTGTAATGATTCTTTTTAGCCTTAGGCTTCACAAGTTCAACATTTCTATAAAATCTACATTTGCTAAATTACCGTGTCATAGATGATCCCTCATATGCACACATTTGGAGCCATGTTTCATACTATGATCTAATAATTCTCTAAGGGATATGGAAAATATTCATAGCTGCTGGAAAAGAGCAAAGATTCTTCGAGCTTTGGACATGCTGGGGTTTATCTCAGAAATCTGAATCTGCAAGATTACAGTATAAAATTACAAAAGTTCTGTGTTTTCAGATCAGGACCTTTACCAAGCAAACAAATTTGCAGTGGTAACATAAAGGCAGCATTTGACCTTCTCCACCATTCTCCACCCCTTATAAAGGAAATAAATTACAGTGGCTAGTTAGTATTCATAAGAAGCCACCAAAGAGATGATTTGCCTTGGAATAAATATGATTGAATTAGAAATGCACAGTACTGATACCCTGACCTCAAGTAAATGGGTTCCTTATTTATAAAAATGTACCTAGATATATTTGTCTTTTAGTCTGTTAATTGTGTTCGTATATTAAGTAAATACGTAACTCAATTCCAAAAGTAATTGAAAGGTTTTATTTAGGAGGATGAAAGGGTCTGGAAGTTCATTCAGACTTTTGAATAAACTAATCAGACTACTCTGAAAACTGATTCATATTTGCATTTTAAAATATGAAATGTGTCTGCTTCATAAAGTAGATCTATTTGAGAGTACATATATTATTTTTAGGGCTTTAATTAAAGGTGATTGAAGATTGTTTTAGGCTTCTGTAAGGAATTAATGTTAAGCTTTTGTAATGCTGTTTCTTTAATATTGTTCTGCAGTTAACGTTTCTAAGCTCTGAAACAACTGCTAAAGTAGTTGAAGTAAGTAAATAAGTAATAAAAAGCACATCAAAGTAGTTATGATGAGACAGCCAGATGGCAGAGAATTGCAGTTCTTGCTGTAATTTTATCAAAATTACTATTGTCATGGCATGTTAGTTTTCATAAGAATTTGTACAGTCACTGATCTTATACAGACAAATTAATTTCAGGTTCTCTCATGTGTAGTCGCATAACAGCTACACTTGAGCTCGCACAAAGGAAAATTAAATAATCATAGTCACATAAACTTGAAAAGTGGCACAATTTAAGTTTACAATTCCATAACGTCTTGGGATCAGCGATCATTTTTCTTATGGTAGACCCAATTTGATCTACAGCAGTTCAGCCATTATATGGTTTCTGCTGCATTTAATCTTCATTATGAAAAGATATAGTATCATCTAATAGGGTGGAATTAGTAGTAATGCACAAGCATTGTAATAATTCCTCTGAGTTATATCATTTCATGGAGTTTCATACCTCTACCTCTCACATAAAGCTACTGGGATGAAAATAATTGAACCACTTAAGTTTCATAAATATGTTATCATTACATGTTCTCTTCTTTGGTAAAGGATACCCTGTGTCTTATAAATTCTTGCAGAGGAGAAAAGATTGAGCATTGCATACAGTGAGCGTGTAATCTGATTTTGATTTGAATCCCAGTTAGGATAATGGCAGTTTGTTTCCCCAGAGGAGGAAGCCCCATGGCAGACCACGAGGGGATTCCTCTACTGAAGCTGGGTTTTTTAGGCAAACAGTTTTTCCTGCTGTTTCTTTTGCTGTATGAGTCCATGTAAATCCCTCTGCACTAAGAAATGATGGGTAGAACTGGTGTGTGGGCAGGTAACACTGAATGCAGTTTTAAAAATTCATGTAGTCTAGCCACAGCAGATATCTGTTGTATCTTTAGTTAATTCAAGGCACTGTAACTAAAAACTACTTTTGGGACTTACTTTTCACAGGCTCTTATTTCTCTGTGTTGGCACAGGAACTCCTTAATAAAAACAGCTGAAAAACCTTATGGAGAAATTATCGGGCTGATATTGGTAGACTTTTGTGGTGCTGGAAGGTCATCAGTTTTCTTAGTAATGCCTACAAAAACAGTGGATGTAGAGGAAACTGAAATCTCAGCTACATTTTTACTTTGGTGAAATTCTATTTGCTACAGTACAGATATAACATCTGTGTAAGGAAGAAAATTTAATGCTGCTCAGGTTTTTTCTCCATCCCTGTGTAGCTCCCCAGTCTATCTATACAAAGAATCAAACATTCAGACATTTGTACCTGTTGCTCTCAGCGATGTCAAAATACTCTGACTACAAGACGATATTTCAACCACTGAATATGTTAGATTCTAGTGGTTGTTTAATGAGTAAGTCATCACAAGAATGTGGCAAAATACAATGGTTTCTAGTGGTTGTTTAGTGAGTAAGTCATCACAAGTATATGGCAAAATACAATGGAAGCATAACAAAATCAGATTATTTCTATATAAACAGCTGGTTATTGACATATCTCTGAGAGTACATTTGCCTTGGGAAATAGTTATTCACATAATTCTAACAACAATTGCAGGTTGTTTCATTTCAGTCCATGTCTGACTTCACCAGTGGAACAGTCCAAGTAACAGAAGCTCTGCTAGACCACCAGGGCTGGTCACTGAATGGATTTTCCTACTGCTACAGAAGGAGATATGTTTTATAGAAAGAAGCTTTGTCACAAGCCTTGTGCAGTTTTTATTCTACCTCTTAACTTGAATGTGGTTTCCAGTCTGTAGATTGCCTGCAAGACATACAGAGAGAGAAAAGTTATTTGCCAGCAGTCAATTCTTCTTGAATATAAATTCCAACTATATATTGATTTTGGTGAGCTGATGGTATGTTTACTTGAGGTGGTAATCGATAAATAGAAAGATGACATTTTACTGTCAAATGAAGCTGTGTTCAGCCACACTTTAATCTCATATATGTTTATGCAACAAACAAACAAACAAACAAACAAAACAAAAAACAAAACAAACAAACAAAACCCCCAAAAACCAAACAAAAAACAAACAAAAAACCCCAAAAATACTCTTAACAGGAATAATCATGGATTGATAAGATTGTTTTAACTTGAAACAGCAACAATAGGTACATAAAACCTAGCAATCCAATAGAAACAAATCCCTCCTAGAGAAATCTACTACAAATAGAATAGTTGAAATCTAACATTGAAACACCTGGAGACAGGGAAGATTGAAAGAGAAACAGGAAAAATTAAGCAAGTAATAAAATGAGCAGCCAGGGAGAAAAAGAGACACCAAATAACAGTTGATGAGAGACAGAAAAGAAAAAAAAGCACATTTTGTTCAAAACCTGTTATTACCAAGAAACAATTATCAGTGTGGCTAAAAAACATGTTTAAAAACAAACTAAGGCTTAATTCATTAAACACCCAAAAAGCCTTGAACTTCTCTTCTTGGAGGTTAGTGAAAATTGTTTTAATCCTGTACTTCTTTCCTGTTAAGTTGTGTAAAATTTAAAGAATTCTTATTTCAAATAAATGCTTGTATTTATCTGCTGTTTGATGGGTAAATCATTGGTAATAATGGAAAATAGCAATGAACAAATAATCTTAGTATATGGGACAGATTGTCCCCAGCAGGCTTCTGGATACAAATCCAGTCAACATAAGTTTTAATGGAATAATTTAGGTATGTTTTTAAGAATTAATAATTGAGTTTAGGAAATATTATCTAAAAGAATTTGGCACAGGGCCTGTAGCATGCCTGACTTTTTTCTTGTCCCAAAAAACCCTGAAGGAGCCAAGGAAGATCCATGTTTAACCCTGCAGGACCTGCAGCACAGGATTATGGTTTGTCCATGGCTCCTTTGTGCTGACATAAATATCCCATGGTTTGACTAACACCACTACTAAAGCCAGGTAAAATCACTCTTAATTCCACTTCTCTCTTCTGTCCTCCACATTACTGGCTGGTCTTCTGAGACTCGGAATAGATATGGATTTGCCTTTTTAAAGAAGTACCATTCCATTTGAATGTAGTTGAAACAGATGTAGCAATAGGGCATGTCTGATCTGCTCCAGGACATCTAAAGCAGACACTTCCCTTGCTCCTCATGGAGAATCCATGTCCAGCTTTAAAGACCTCTCAGGGAAGCCTCCTGATGATTCTTCTCCTTTGATCTCTAAGAAACAAAGGAAAAAAACCCACATTAAAACCAACCCAATTTTTTCTCTCTTTAAGAATAATTGTGAGGTCTAAGTATGGCTTGGGTGGTGGGATGTACCTTGTGTAACTGGAACATCTCTATGCAGCTCCATTCATCTTAGTTATGCTGGATTTTTCTTTCAGAGTGCTTCCTGAGGAGGTAAGAGGACCTGATTCATTCCAAATACCTGACTAGGTGCTACCTAACTGGTAGGAAATTTCTTCTAGAAAAAAAAAAAGTGGTTCAATAGAGAGAACTCTTACAAAATGCCTATTAAAAAATACATAATAGCACAAACAAAACAAAAAATGCCCAACAAAAGCAGTGACAAGGTAAATCTAATTTCTAGCAGAAGCAATTGAGATGCAAAATTGCTGACAAACAAGCACATGTTGGTTTCCTCATGCAGAAGCTCTGTTAGTTCTGTGAATGCTGCACTGCTGGTGGGTTTCTGCAAAGGCAGGATTTGTGGCCATCGTTTGTGGAAATGGCTTTGCATCTGGAAGTTTTCTGCCCCCCAGCTCTCCCTCCTGGCGTTTCCAAGAGCAGCGGGGCGACTGTCAATGATGATCAAACATCCTGCAGGGGTGGCCAGAGTGGGAATTGTGTGTCCATGAAAGGAACAGCCAGCCCTGCCAATGGACAGAGCCTGGAGGAGAACACGGGCAGCAGCAGCAGCAGCAAATCCTGTCAGTGCTGGGGAAGCAAAGGGAGCTGGGGAAGGTATGGATTAAAAACCTGCTGTTTGGCATGTGCTGTGTCAGAAAGCTGTGAAGACACTTACCTTTATGCACAGCATACCCCTCTGTAGGATTTTTTTGCCTTTTCTTTACAAAAATGTATTTTTCTTTCATTTACCAGGTCAAGGGCTAAAAAGCAATATTTGTTTGTGTGTTTTGTATTAGCAAAGGACCTCAGTGGTGAAAAGAGCAAAGTTTGGTAGCTATTTTATGTCAAAATGTGTACTGCCTTGTCAAGATGTGTACAGTACCAGTACCTAACACTGATTATTAATTACTAGAATTATTAATTACAAGAAGAATTATTAATTACCACAGCTCCCAATGTGGTAGGACTTTAAGCAGGAGCCAGAGATCGTAGCAATGGACAGTGAAATGTAGAGAGACAATCCTCAGTGTCTCTGTGCATCACACTTTATTGGCCTTGTGGCCAGTTACAGAGTGCCTGCATGCTGTTCCTGGGGGAAAAATATTTTTAGACATGTTAAATGAAGCATACTAGTGTTATTTATTCTTTAAAGGACCAGAAGTACCCATGGCACTTATGTGTACCAAAGCAAAGTTCCTGCCCTTGTAAGCACCTGATGCACAAGAAGTCATTTAACTGTATGGACTAACTAGCAACTGCTACCTGGAAACAGCAGAGAGAAAGAAAGAAAGAAAACCTTCTTAGTTTCTTTCATTAGCTACACTGAAATAACGCATCATTTCAGTAGTAGTTAGTTATCTGTAGCAGGGCAAAAAGATACTCTTGGATATCATGCAATTTTGGTTGTTTTTCCACAAATTAGAATAGTTAAAATTACATATACAGGCTATACATTAGATTGGCCGTTCTATACCTTGCAACAAGGCTTTACCACCAAATTAAGAGACAATTCATGTATGGTTGCATCTGAAGAGACAACACCCTGAGTGAATTGTTTATGCAAAGGCACACAACTTAAGTAAGTTCTCAATGCACAGATGTGCACTTGGAGTACATATACATGTTTAAATTTTATTTTGGACTCTCCTGAGTACCTGTGCTGCTCGTGTTGCTTTATAACTTGTGTGACAACATGATTTCTGGACCCTTAGGCAGTCCAGGGAGAGAATTCAGGCAGCTGCTTGTCCTTAATTCACTGTCAACAGGGTCTGTTTCCTCAGAATTCCCCAACCAGTTGTTTAGGAACTCAGACTGTTAAGTTTACTATTCCTAACTTTAGAAGTAAGGTGTGGGTTTTTTTCAAAGCACCAGAGGCATGTTAACTTCTGAGCAGAGCACTGAGTGCTGGGCAGTGTCTCCTTCATGTGGAGTCATGCCATGGCAGCAAGAAAGCCCTCCTGCCGCAGCAGTGGCACACAGCAGTGCCAGCTTCCAGGGAGCCCTTCAGGAACATCCAGGTCATACCCCAAGAGCTATACATACCTTCCTCTGCATGCTCACAAACCTTTTTAAAAATAATTGACTTCATAATTTTCATAAAGCAGCCATAATTTATTAACAGAAGGTATCTACCATTCTGCTCAAAGCTTTCTGATTGACTTTGGAGTAAACACTTGTTTCTTTAGATGTTTTAACTAATTTTATTGATTTAATTTAATTTTATATGTGGCTGTTTTTGAAAAACCTACATAATTTAGTATAAACAGATTCCAAAAAGTTTCTTTTAGGCTTGTTAGCCCTTTTGGGTCATCAAAATAGACAAAAGATCAAAAAAGAGTCCTTGAAGTAGCTGGAAATTTATGCAGGCACAAAGCAGATATAGCGGTGATAAGGCCACAGTTTCTGAAGAATTTTAAAAGCACTTCCCAAAATTGTGGAGACCATCTCTGAAAGACATCAGGACTTATCGGTGTGCAGCTCCCCAGTGCTTCTTAAAATAACTGGTCCTGTGTCTGGGGAGGCATGGACTAACAGATTTTGTTCCATGGAGAAGGATGAAAATGTGGAAAAAGAGCTAATGCTTGAAGTAATTTCTTTTCATCCTACTGAAAGGCTGGAGCAACCTCAGAGTAACTGAGTCACTAGGTTATATTATTCATTTTCTTCAGTAATCAGTTTGTAATTTTCACTTCTGGTAATTTTCACCCTTCTGCAAACATTTCTTTCCTGGCTGGTCACATTAATCAAGGAGAACTCATGATGTTCAGGCACTTGCGATATAGTGATTTCACAGAGACCAGACAGCTCATTTGATTAGAGAGAAATTATTATTATTATTATTATTATTATTATTATTATTATTATTATTATTATTATTATTATTATTATTATTATTATTATTATTATTATTATTACTACCATCCAACCATTAATTTAAATAGTAAGGTCCAAAGCCTACGTGTTCTCAAGTCCAGGGTCTGCCTGGATGAATTAAATTGAATATCAGATTTGAGGTACCAGCAGTCTGGAAGCATCAAGGTTTTGGTTAATTTTTTTAGGTCTGACTTTTCTTGTTAATTTTCTACTACTGCAAAAGCTGTCAAGTTTTTATTCTTCCCAATCCCTTTTAAAGATAACTCAAGGTTGCTTGTTGATTTCCCTAGTAGAGATCCAAAGAGTTTATCAAAGAAAATAGGGAAATAACCTGGTAGCATAGACTGTTGTTGCAAATTATGCTTTTTCTCTTTTTTTTTTTTTGGTTTTTCAGACTTCTTTTAAAGAGAAGTGGACTGTAGGTCTTTCATAACCTCAGGCAGGACACTCAAATCCACACATGACGTGCATGACTGGCCCCAAAGCCTAAGTGCTTTTAAATTGTTCATAAACTGTGTAGCACTGCTGCTACTGTAGCACTGAGCAGAGATGTTACCTTGCGAGGAGCTGACTGAAGCAGCTCCAGCAGGATAAACCTCCACAGAGTAAGCACAGTCCTGTTAACTACACTTGTAAGGACAGATTATTACTGCTAGCAAAGAATTTTATTTTCCATAAAATAATTTACTTTAAGACAAGAAAAACACTCCGAGATTTAAAATTCTCTGATGAGATATAAAGACTTAATAAACCAAATTGAATGTAGTACTGCATAACTGGGAATTACTGCTGGTAATATAGGTCTATTAGCTCTAATACCTAGAAATATCTACCAGAGACTGCTCAAAACTCCAGTTATTTTGAATATTATGTAAGTTATACCTTGTCCCACTGTGGAAGGTTTCATCCCAAGCCATGTAAATTTAATTATGGCTAAAGCCAGTATCTTCTACTGTGCTGCACTGATTAAAAGATTGACTGAATCTAACAAGACATATTTTTTATATTCCATGGCACTAGTTTTCTACTACAACCTCAAGTGAAATATGCTGCAATAATCATTTTAATAATATAAAGGAAGAGATCAATGCTGCGAATTCACAATATTAAACAATCCTTAATGTCTTTCCTAAAATTGTTAGTGGGAGGAATGGAAATGCAAAAGAAATTTGGAGTCCAGAGTAACTTCAACATAGGTTGACCATGTTCTGTCTGTAATGTTTGGTACCTCTTGCTTCTGCTCACCGTCCTCTGTGCCTCACCTGTGGTAGTTAGGAGTGCGTATGCCCCATTCTGCTGAAAGGAATATTTAGAAATAAACGCCTCATTCACCTTCTGTGTCTTAATGATACCACAAGGTAAGCAAGATGTCCTCTGTTTAATTTTTAAGATTGGAAAATATTTGTCTTAAGGTGGTATTAGTAATGCTAGTGGTATTAGTAATGCCAGTCAGTAGAGCCCAAAAACTTCCTCAGGGGTTTTCACGGGCCATTGAGAGCAAATGCCCAGCTTGCAGGTCAAAATCCACGGCACTGCTAGAACCTATGTACATAAAATCTGTTGTGCTTCATTGAACACTGTATTTCTCCTGTCTTGTTTTGACATTACTCACAGTGAAACAGCCAAATCAACCTAGATGAACTCAATCCTTTCTGGGTGGAAAGCAAGAAAACTGTTTGAATCTGTTACTTTGCAAGGATTTGTAACACTCAAAAATGTATGGAGATTATACTTATTGTGAAGGAAAGGCAAAAATTCTGTTTCAACACTAATAGATAATTCTCTGCTAGGATTCAGCTAGGAGATTTTGTTTGACTTTCAGGGGGAACAGTAGTGGCAATTTTAGCCAGGTTTTATCCTTGTGTTAACTTCCCTTTTTAGGGTGGTGCAACTTCTTTAAAACTTCCAGGTGGACATGTGAAGTTTTTGCATGCCAGGATTTTATGTTGTGAAACTGACATTTAACATCTGTGAGCAAGCTGGAAATGTTTAGGAAACAAAGAACAAGGTAGGAAAAAGTGAGGCACTCCTCTGCTCCCCCACAGATAAGCAGTAGAGGTCCCCTCATACTTCCAAAGAGAAAACAAGCATAGAAGCACAGTGCTAAGCACTGTGCACTGAGCTGTCACCTTCAATGTACCTTTGAAATCCTGGCTGTTTCTTAAAGGGGAAGATGGAAAACAGAAAGTGTATAGTTTCATTCGTGGAGACTTTGTCAGGAAGTGCGGCTGTGATATGATTTCTGTCAGAAACAATCTGCTTGAAATTTTTCTGTCTTTACTTTTGAACACGGAGTTGCTTGTCTGTATTCTAACCCTAGGTGATGGGATCTGCTGCCTTGTCAGATAACATTTGAGTTCACTCACTACCTGCTTGTTGACTAGTGCACAGACTCACTGTGGTGGCAGGGAAAGCCTTAAGGCTACTCAGCATCTGTCTCTTCTTGTAATTAGTTGCAGCCTTGTGTGCAGAGCAAAACAGAGATTTTTTTTTGTATATATCTATTTTTTTATTTTTTTTCTGTGAAAGAGTAATGTGCACAGACAGGAGCTTTTAAATCGCAAAAGAGTTTGCTGGTGTTTGTCATTCTTCTTTCTCAAGAGGAAATAGCTTTTTAGCTACTGAGAATAAAGTGTTGATGTCCTTTTTTCAAATTACACCAAGAACATAGATTTTTAGGAGAGTTAACCTCTGTATGAAATCTGAATATCCAACATTTCTGCTCTTACATCTGATGGAGCACACATTTATGGGAGAGAATTGGTATCATGTCCTTAGACTCCTGCCCTGGTGATTTTGTTGCCCCATGTGTGCTTTGCCAGCAGTCTGATAATTTGCATACTTTAAGCATCCCCTACACACTCCCAACCCTGAATGCTATTCAGAGAGACCTTCTTGGACCAAACTTCAAAAAAAAAATGCAACTAGAAGAAAAGATAGCTTTGAATATTTGAATGCTTTCTTTACATATTAAGACAACAGCTGTATGAAGTTAGAAAGTAAGTGTATGTATGCCTGGGATTTATTTTGATTTTCATAAAGTGTCACAATTAACAGAGTTGCTTGTGGTAGTTTGGTGGGAGAGCAGGAGACAAAATTTGGATTGTTAGAAGGATTTGATCTGTTGCTGTAGATCTGAATTTCTTGCAGCACTATATTTTTAA
This sequence comes from Prinia subflava, assembly GCF_021018805.1. Taxonomy (NCBI): domain Eukaryota; kingdom Metazoa; phylum Chordata; class Aves; order Passeriformes; family Cisticolidae; genus Prinia; species Prinia subflava. The sequence goes on from NC_086251.1 coordinate 9,643,360, forward strand.
TGTAAAAATTTATCAAGAAAAAATGCTCATTGTGATAATTCTTAAAATTTATAAAACAGGTGAGCAGGAGATTGATGTAACAACTGATAAATCATCAGTCAAGGTGTAGACCAACCCTAACTAATAAAGGTGGAGAGGAAAATCAGTCCCTAATGGCTTGTAGCTGGATTTCTTCTGCAGCAACTATCAGAGGTGGAAGTGGATGGATGGATGGAAGTGTTGCTATGGTAGTCTTCAAATATCAGCCTTTCAAAGACCTTGTCCTCATCATTAACAGCAATGAGGTTTATGACATGAAAAAGAAAAATCACATTTCTTCCTTACTACACTGCTTCCCTTTAGCAGAGTAATCCTACATGAGCCATCATTGGGTACTTTTCCTCTTTTCATTCTCGTCTGAATGAACAAAATGCCATTGGGTTTGCATAAGTAATGTCAGAGCAAGTGCATTATTTAAAAATAAGTTCCTCAGATTAAAGTGTCATAAAAATATTCCTAACTTTATTATCTAGTGTTATTTTTTGTATTTGAGAGCCGAGCTGAGTTCTCCTTTTCACTTAATATTTTGAGGTGATGGAGGTTTTGGATGTGAAGACAAACAGATCTCTAGATGGTGTTATGTAGTTATCAGACTAAATTAATTACATAAAATCAACAAAATGAAAAAAGATTGATTTCCTTTTAAGATATTAGGTGACATATGCTAAGTTTCTTAGGACTTAAGGAGCGTTTTCAAAAGGTGACTCGGGCACGAGGGAGCCAAGGCTCACCTTAAGTCAGTGGGAAACTTGGGAGAGTTTTAATCTGTACTGACTTCTCACTGTGTGTTCTGAACTGTGGCACTGGCAGCAGAGTGGTGTGACATCTGTGGTTTGTGAGCAGAGAAATAAGATTCCAAACAACCAGGCTGCTTCTAGAGTAACTCATTTCTATGAAGCTCAGCCACAATGGGTTCAGAAGTTTCAGAAGTTCATCCTGAACTTAAAATACTTTAGGAAGAACTGAGTAAAAGAAGGAGAGAGAGAACAGAACTAAAAATGCAGGAAGAGTGAAAAAGCGTAAGACCGGACAAAGAAGAAGATGAATATAGAGAGATAATATTTTAAGAACCCCCAAAAACCACCACCAACAACAAAAAGGAAAACAAACAACCAACAGTAAAAAACAACTCAGTTCATACATAGTTCCTGCAATACTCTGTCCCATTCATCACAGCAGCTTTACTCTTCAAGGATGCTATGTCAGTGCCAGGGACATACCTTAGGTGGCTAAATGGAAAAAGAAGAGATACTAAAACCCAGTTTGGTGTGGTTTACTCTGGGCTAATTAAAAAATTTTCCTGCTTTTGATTTCATTCCCCTTAATATGACTTTCCTTAGAGAGCTGATGCACCAGTATTTTTTAATATGTAATTTCTAGGCAAAATTATTAAATATGAATTATAGTTAGAAGTAAATACGCAGAAAAATACAAATGTCTACTACTTCTGACATTGCTTCTCAGTATCACTCCATTTTTAAACATAGGCACAGAGCTCTCTGCTATTTATTAGCATCTGTCTTCTTCATTTCAAAGAAAATATTTCTGTCATATTATGAATACTAATTTTATCTTCCTGATATTTTGACAGTAATATTTAGCTTTCAACAGAACTTTTCTCTCTACAACTGCATAGGACTTTATAATTCAAGGTAGTACTTTGTTTTTAGAGAGGGGAAACCTGAAAGAAAGATATAATAAAAGATTCATCAAAAGCTAGCAGGAAAGAAAGTCCCGGGGCAACCTGTTCTAGTGCCTGACCACCCTGACAGTGAAACATTTCTTCTCATAAGGATTTTGAATCTCCCCTGTCTTAGTCTAAGGCAATTTCCTTGGGTCCTCTCACTGCAGGCATGGCAGGAGGGAGTTGTCAGGCAGCTGTGGAGAGTGACATAGTCCCCCTGAGCCTCCTCTCCTCCAGACTAAACAAACCCAGCTCCCCCAGCTTCTTTTCACAGGACTTACTTTCTAGACCCTTCATGAGCCTTGTTTTCCCCTCTCTGGACACACCTTTTGTGGGATTAGAACAGTCTGCTGACCTTTAAAATTTTCCCCTTCTAACAGAAGGTAAGGAAAGTGGTGAAGAATGACATATGTTAAATAATATCCCTTTGAGCTTTAACTGCGAGTCTGCATTTGGAAAATCCAGACAATTTGACAAAACACCATCACGTAGGGGATTGTGGAAGCACTGCATCAGGAGTGCAAAGGTCAGTTCAGATCAAGTTCACTTAACTAAAGAATCTGAACTGTATCCTAGATATATCTGAAAAACATGTTTTAGGTGATGGTAGGGTATGTTCTGGTCCTTGCAACATGCTCGCTGCATCCATTTGGATCCATCCTTCAATAACAGATCTCCCATAAAGCTCAGGGAGTTCAGGATATGTTACTATAATACCAGGATGCTAGAGAAAACATGTAAATTATCTTGTTATATAAACAGAAACTTCTAATTTCAGTATTCATGTTCTCTTTGCTCTACTCCCTAGCAGTGCTTATGAGGTATCCTTACACAGAAAATGCAAGGTGTAAGCTAAGTGAGGATCCATGTTGGAATGAGGAATAAACTGTGTTTTTGTTTCAGCTTGGCACTGTAGGAATAATAACAGTGCCCACAGATGGGAATTCATTGTTGTTCCTGGTAGATTTAAGGAGATGTAGAATGTTCAAAGTAAAGTTTCCTCCAGTCCATTGGAAAGGTATGAATGAAAGCATGATGGTTTTTTCCTAATTTTGCAATGTGGGCACCAAACAAAAAAATCAGTGCAAAAGAACCTTGACAAGTTTGTTCCAGCAGCAGCAGCCATCTCATTATTTTCATGTCACTTGCATGGTTGAGCCTATGATAATATCTGTATATACAACAGACATATCTGACAAATATTAGTAATTCCATGAAAATAAACATTTAAGATTCCAGGTAACAGAAATGGGGTTCAGGAAAATATGTAAAAACAGAAATAGTGCCACCAAACATATATCTCTGTGAGAATTATATGCAATTTTTTTTTTCATGATTCATACCATTCCATTTCCAATTTATTTCTGGTTTTCTCCAACAAGTGTTGTACCTTGGTTTCAAAATCTTTCGTTTCTGTGATACCCATGTTTTCTTTTCTGCTCATAAAACCTCAGTAAAATATACTTTTCTGAGCATCCACCACAGTAAGAGATATTTTAAGGACATTTAAGTTCAATTCTCTGCTTCTGGGTCACTACGCTCGTACCCAGAAAGCAAAGTCTGTTGTTGCCTTCCATGCAGCGTTTCCCTCTGAGCATTGTGGTTTCAGAACATGGGCCTCAAGCCAAAGGTTGGTACCTCAGCAGAAAAAATGGAGCAACTTGCCACCTGACTTCTGCAAGGAGGCATGTGGCACAGCATCGCTGTAGCCTTGATCAGTTCCTTTTCTTTTGCTCTTTTTAATTACTTTTAGTAATACCTCTGTCTTGCACTTTCAGAAAATTTGTGTATTGATTCAAAGCTGGACTCTGGCCACCCACTTGTGCCCATTCTGCAGCTAAGAGCATCACTCTGAGCCAAGGGGGGCACTGTGAGGGACGAGCTACCTTAGAGGGGAAACTGAATCTCATCTGCAGCTGAGCACGTTGGAATCACCTCAGCTGACAGCTCTGGGGGTGCCTTAAAGCACCTTTTAACAGCTCCTTGTCTGCTTCCCAGATTGCTGGAAAAGGGAGAGCCATGTGTGTTTGTATAGGAAATATCTATATTTGTGAGTTTATATACATATATATGTATGTTTGTATGTATGTATTGTATTTTCTTTTACATATGTGTCTTGCTTGGTTTAAATTTTTAAATTAAAGGACACATAGGTACTGATTTTTAAGGTTGAAACCATTAGGCTGATAAGTTTTTTGCTTCCTCCCATTCTCCGCATTTTATTGCAACTGTGAATACAGGCATTAATTTTATACAAATGCTAATTTTTGTTTGGTTTCAGCATAGTTTGCATTCATATGGCAAGGGAAGTAGCAGCTTATGGTCTTTGAGGAGGGGTGATGCACATACATCGTGTTTTGTAAATCATTCACTCCTTGCCCTGAAACCTGTCCTGTGTGATCATGTGCTAATAAACAACAGATATTTTCCATCCTCAAATGTGTGCCCATGGCTCTTAAAATAATCTCTTTATGTCTCTCATATCCCATAAGATTATTGTGGAATTTGGAATTAAACACCAGAATATCACTTTTAACATTTTCAGCTGATTCAGAATCCTCATTGAAAGCTGTTCCATAGTTGTTTAGTATATATTATTTGTTATAAAAGCAGAATTATTCCAGTAGGGCATGATGACTGCAGCTTGTAAAAAAATTATATGGATATCTGTGACAGAGTAGAAACCTGTCATATAGAAAAGATGGGCTTGATAGATGTCTGATTGTATTTCTGTATTAATGCAATCATAGAGGGTATTTTCTACAGAAGATGCTAAAGCTTGTTGAAAGACAGTGAATAGTAACTATTTTAAACTTGGTTCCATTTAGGAGGATTCTAAATAAGTCAACTGATCTAGTAATATTTTAAACATGTTTTGCTCTCTTTATAAATTGATTTTCTTCAACACCATTTTTCAGGGAAATGTCGGGGGGGTTGTTGTTGTTTGTTTTTTTAATAATTAACTGTCTTCACTCCTCACACTTTGAGTTTCACAATTTTTTTCCTGAACAGATGAATTGTATCATATGCAGTCATCTGTTGGGTATCCCCAAACTTGTCACAGTTGTTCTTAAAAATCATAACTGGGCAAGACGAGGAAAAATTTATAGACATCAGGCCCTATGGGTTACATATGTCTGAGATAGTCAGGAGCAGCAGGTTGTGGCTGAGGGCTGGGGACCAGACAGAGCTCTGGGTTTGCTGAGACCAGCGTGGGGATCCTTGGTGGCTTTGCTGCAGTTCTGACCTCACGTGTTGTGGTTTAACAGCGACATGAAACATTCCAGGGCAGGGGCTGAGCATGGATTCGGTCATGTCTGCAGACACAGATTTCATTTGGGCAGGCAGTAATACACATTCAGCTGTGCAGCTTAATGAAAAGTAACTCATTAAGCTGTGGGTTAATCAAACCTGTAAAATCACAGCTTTAATGTGTGCAATTCATACGGGGCCATCTTTGCTCCAATGCCACAAGATCATCTGGTACCTGTGCCTGCTTTTCCACCTCTAACTGATAAAGACTGTCTTTCTTCTATTACACATCACATTTACTCCTCTGAGATTAGCTTTAGGGATATGGATTTGTGGAAAGACTTGTAAAATGAATCTCTGAACTGACATTACACATTACAATTTTCAGAACATGGTTCTGAAGAGAAAACTGCCTTTTCAAAATTCAGCTTCTTTATAAAAGAGTGCTTCTCATAAGAACATGTTCTTACACCTGGATTCAAATTTCAAGTGAAAATGAGAGGCACAGATGTTCATATTTCTGAGTGCTAGCAATATTACAGCTGTAAAAAATTACAGTTGTGGCTGATAGTATTGCCTTATTCCTTAATGCCATAAAGAAACACTTCTGTCCCTTTCCTAAAAGAAGAGAAATATATTTTTTGAAAGTAAATAAGAATAGCTCTTCACATGTATATACTTCAATATATTATATTATATTATATTATATTATATTATATTATATTATATTATATTATATTATATTATATTATATTATATTATATTATATTATATTATATTATATTATATTATATTATATTATATTATATTATATTATATTATATTATATTATATTATATTATATTATATTATATTATATTATATTATATTATATTATATTATATTGTATTATATTGTATTATATTGTATTATACTGTATTATACTGTATTATATTATGTTATATTATGTTATATTATATTATGTTATATTATATTATATTATATTATATTTATTATTTTATATTTTATATTTTGTATTTTGTATTTTATTGTATTATATTTATATTTATAATATTATATTAATTTATTATGCCCATCAGTGTAACCTTCTCATCCTAAATTTCTTTTCAAAGCCTATTGTTTAACAAAGCGTAAATATCCAGTTTAATGAAATTTTATTCTGTAGGTACAAATAGATAGATATGCACAATAATGTACAGAATGTGTTCATTTGTAAACAGAACTTACCTTTTTCTGTGTCTTAACAGCTTTAACATTAGAAGATTGTTTATGTGAGGCCCTTACCACTGCAGTATACCACTAGGTGATTTCTTGAATTGTATCTAAAAATGTCAATAAAATCTGTAGATTGAGTGTGCTAACCAGTATAATTTTTTTTTCATCACTAAGCAATGTATTTTTGCAAGTCCATTTGTTTTTATTCTGAAATTGGAAGAATCCCCTAATGTAGCATTCCAATAGTCAAATGTTTACAAGGGCATAAGGAATATAAAACAAAGACAATTTTTAGGATTTTGTTAAGACTCATGTTTATCACAGTGTGGACAAAAATGCAAAGAGAAGCATTTTCTTATCTATTCCTGTTACATTAGAAAAGTTCATGCCCCACTCTTAGCATTTTCCAACACAGCTGTAGAGTAGTTTAAAGCCTATTTTTTAAATAAGTGATGCTCAATTTGTCTTTGATGATCCGCATGATTCAGGTGAGATGGGAGCACGGTCGGGCCCTTATTTGCATAAAAATTAATCACAGAAAAATGTAAATTGATAAAATTTTGCCTGGCTTTTCCCCCCTATTCGGGAACCCATGGATGGCTCCCAGAAGCAATCATCTCAGTATGGTGCCGTGTTGGATGCTACACAAACGATCACATTTGTGTTGAATACTCACTCATTTAAATGTCAGCACTGATGGGGCGGTACATCACCAGAAAAAATGAAAAATAAATACACAGCAGCTGAAGACCATCAAATCTGTGGGCACTCTTTAGAGATATATGATCTAATGTGAAAAAATTGTAGATTAATTATCCTTTTTCAAAATGGTAATTGTTTTAGTATCACAGCAGAAAAAAAATTGGCAATTTATTTGGAATCAAACAAAAACCAGTAATGTTAAATACGTCATTACACCATTGTGTTTATTAGAAGGCTGCAATTAATTCCCAAGGCTCCTTTGGTCTCTAGGACTGCATAAAATGACACAAAAGAAGATCGCTATTAATTTTCAAATGCGCTCTAAACCTGCAAATAATTTACCCAACAAAAATAAAGTAAGTAACGATTCAGAATACAAATTTTGTAGGTTTTTTTATTTCTCTAAACTGCATCTTTCCATGACATTGCTGTCACATAATAGTATCTCATAATCCATAATGAATTTCTCATTTTTCTACAGGAAGGGAATAATTTTCCTCATTTCATATAAGTGTAACTGAAATATAGATATTGCAGAAAAATTGCCAAATCCCCCAAAAGTGGGCAGCACAGGATCCATCCCCATTGTGGTTTTATATTAAAGAACTAAACTTGCTTCTGCTTCCTCATGGTGTAAATTTCAAATAAGAGAGTAAATAAATGGTTTGCAGTGGTTATGGCTCCCAATTTATATTTCTAACTGAGCTAAATCCAGCATAGAGAAAAGAAATGGTTATTTACACTCTTTTTTTTTTTTTTTTTTGCACCCTCTGCCTTTAAGAAGCAATCTCTAGAAAATTATAGCAACACAAGGACTTCTGTAATTTATAATCATCTGTATAGGTCAGCCACAGTGCATTAGATCAGTGCATTAGATCTCCAAGGGCTGGAATGCAGTGTTTCAGCAATGCAGTCTGAGTCTGAGCTGAGAGGATAAATTTTAAAAGCCATTTATTAGGCCTGGATTGGAGAGCTTTGAATATTAGTATAATAAATAGTATAGGTTAATATTTTTTCTCTTTATGTTTTTTATAGAGATACCTAGCAGTAGTTGCTTATGTGATTTATCAGGAACATGGTCCAACTGTAATTCACATGCCTTTGTACCTTTTATTTACTGTGCCAGTATATTAAAAAATGTATATAATACAAATTAAGAGAACCATTTTTCATCATTTCACAGAACTACATCTGACTTTTTACAACAGTTTTAAATGCAGACCAGCGGTTCTAGAATAATATATTTTATAATGTATTAGACCAGCTAATATCTATGTAGACCAGCTAAAATAATATATTTTATTATTTTTTTTCTTTTGTTCTTAAAGTCTGTATTTCAGAATCTGACTGCACTGAGATCAAAAACAATTTTGTCAGCTGTTTCAGCTCAGCAAATATTTCAGTAAGGGTATATATTATTTACTTTCTGAAAATGTAGGGTAGTTTCAGTTTTGGCTATGAGTAATTGTATTTATGTAGTGTAAAGGACACTGTATGGGAATATATGGCTGATGAAGGAAGCTTGTGGAGCATCTGATAGCACAGGGGAGAATGTGGACAGTGCCTTTGGGTGTTGTTTGAAGGGTTTGCAGGCATTGTATGGATGGGAATTTAACCCCTAACTGGAGGACAGGAGATTTTTTAGGATTGCAATCCTTTGTTCATGTTTACAGCTGCCAGTGTTAGCACTGCTGTTGTGCCCTTGTTTCTCATGTATTTCATTTGAGCCCTTAGACTGTTTGTGTCCCTGCTGGTCTCTGGACATGCAGATCCTTCTCTTATACTGCACTGGGTCACAACCTTCACCTACACACTGCCCAACCATGCTCCTGTCCCATTCCACATTCCTCACTGCATTTAACTCTTAAATATTGATGGGTGTCAGAACTGCTTGCAGATGTACTCTGGACATAATCTGCAGGCAGAACTGGATTAAACTCTATGCAGCATGGTGGCGGGTTGGTGTTCCAGACTCTGGCAGCTCTCATTGGTACCTCCTTTCAGCCTGGCAGAAGTGGGCTCATCATGACCTCTTTGAGTGGCCTCCCCACCCCAACCTTATAATCTGCATTTCTCCCTCAGCAGTCTGGAGTGCTCCAGTGAAGGTTAACTCCCATGGCAAGAAGTAAAAGGAAAATCTCAGATGACCTTTCCTAAAGATTTTCTATACATGTAAAAGGTAATTTTTTTTCTTTCCTTTCCTTTTCCCTTAACCCCTGCACATAGAGTCCATTTTACCTTACTTGGAGAAGCATTTATAAACAGCCTAACACCAGATTTGTGGAAAATGCTATGGCTTGCAAGTGGAAGGGAAGTATTATTTTCCATCAGATTTCATGAAATTGCTATTTTTTATAAATATTGGACACAACATAGATAATTTCAACCAATTGGTTTTATTTAACTTCATTTTCTTAAGATAAAGTCTATTTTTTCAAGCCTAATACAAAAAGGGACAGTTCTGCTGACTTCTAGGCTTCTCACGAAATAGTCTTTGAAAATCGGATTATCCTTCTCTTACAGAATTCAGCATGCAGTTTTAAGTAGCAAGGTTTGAAAACTTTAGTCTGTATTAAAACACAAAGAATCTAAAGACAAAGAAATAAATGTGTATTTCCATGCGCAAAGTGAGTAACTGCAAAAAAGCTTTAGTCCTTGGCAATAACAAGTCCTAATCTGTTAAATTTTTCATACATGTTGATTACAGACAAGAGCATTGGGCTGCTTTGGTTCTCCAAAGTAATTATTATATACAGTATCATATTCAAATTGTATCCTGCACTGCATCTTGCACTTCATTGCAGTAATAGAATATCGAGGTTTTTAAAATAGAAAATGGAAGAGTACTTTTCAATGCCCCAAGATTTAATCTTTTATTTCATGTTTGTCCACACAAGAAGAAATTCGAGGTACTGTCCCTATGTAACTGAAACCTTCTTAGAAAATATGGAAAAGAAGCAGGACTTTTTAAAAAGCAGTTATTACATAGCTGGCTTTAATACCAAAAATTCCTATCTGTGTCTTATTCAGAGTGCTTAAGCTCAAATCATCAAGGGAAAACCAATGCTCTGAAATTCATTCTACTGTCAGCAAAAAAGCCCAAACCATGTGGCTACCCTGATACTCTTCATAGCCTACTGTGGAATCTGATGGTCTTTTATCCCTCCCTTTCCCCTGGTTGATGTGAACATACATAACCAGCATGGCTTGTGGAAGTTTATTATTACCAGGAAGGCAGATTGCAGGTAATTACCCCCTCTTCTTGGGAAAGAAAGTAAAGCAAGGTACTGTGAGTGCATCAGGAATAGCCAGAATTAAGAAACAGGCTAAAAAAACCCCAACAAACACAAACTGCCCTCTCTAACAGAGACCTGGAAATGCAAAATGACTGAGAATTATAAATACACAGTAGTTGTTTAACTATAAGAAACCATTCCGTATAAAGGGATAGCTGAATATAGGTATCTATTTGTTTCTCCCAAATTATTCAGTCTCTATTTTATTAATAAATAGTCTAATTACAAGAAAAAATGAGTGAGCCATTGAAAAAAAAGTAGAACTAAGAGAAAAAACTAGCTATCATTTTGTGATTGCTCTTGTTCATTTGTCAGAAACTGAAGATTGAAATAAACCGATAGCGAAGACTCCGGAAGGATATTTTGGGTTTTTTCCTGTATGCATCACAAACTATAAACATAAATTCTCCCTGCCCTAAGTAGGACCTTCAGAAGTCTTTGATCCCTTTCACATAATCAGGTATGCTTAGTATTTGTTTTTCAGGTTAGATGTCAGTAGTGATAATATGTCTTAAAGACAGTAAGAACAAAACAAAATACATTAAAACTGACAGGAGTTTTCTCAGTTCCAAAATAGCCAGAAAAATTCATAGTAGTGGTTAAATCATGAATACTGATATGGATTCAGCTGGAGACCATATAAATTACAGAAATTCTTAACTTCCAGCTGTAAATGTCATTAATTTTGGTGAGTGATTATCAGGGAGTTCAAAGTGTATTGACTAACCTCAGCCACTGACTTTCTGACCCTCAAGCAGCCTGCCCAGCTCTTTCCCTCCTCTTAGTAGCCAAAAAGTTGTAGGACAGCTGCACACCACAGCATCATGTTATCCGAGAGCTGTCCTGCTTTCTTTGAGAAACAATCCTGTGCTTCTTTTAGTTTGGATGTGCTCTCTGCCATATCAGTCAGAAAATTTTAGTACATTTACATGTTAGAGAGAACTGGGCACCTCCAAAGGCTCTCAGGTGAAGCCAATTAATCTTTCTCTTGTTGAACAAAAGTCGAACAGTTTCCACCAGCAGAGTAGAAGTGCAGTATTCTACAGTATAAATACTTCTTTCTGCCTTTGAAAGGTGCAGTAGTGCAAACAAATGCAAATAAATCAGGCCAGGCTGTATTAATTCCAGCCAGTTTGTGATCAACATCAGCAGCCTGCTACTGCAATTTGCCAAGCGCCTACCAGGGCTCAGCTAACTGGAGCAGATGTTTGCAAGAGGATCATTTTGGATGCATTGTTCCAACGTGGCTGCAGAGACTGCAGTCAGCTACAGCTAGGTTCAGCCAAATTCAGAATTTGAAGTTTGATTGCCATTGGGAAATTAGCTCACACTCCAGTTCAGTGTGTTTAAATGATTTTTAAGTCAAAACAATGTCACTGCCAGGAGGTCCCATCTTTCAGACAATTGGGAGATTGTGCACCAGCACAAGAACTCCAGCTGCTTTTGTCTTAAACAGCAGCCTAAATAAAAGGACTCACTATACACCTGACTTCTAAGCTTTTATAATTCACACATGTCAGATTTGCAGGCTGTACTGTGTAGTTCCTTTCTGCTAATTACATGTTGTCTCACACTGATGCCATATAGCTCCTTAAATCATGAGCCACTCATGAAAATTTAACCCAAAATATCTGCACAGTATTCTCTTGGCAGTTGTTTAGTTACATGCAATTCTCTTTCCCTGTTGACTGTTCACTTTTAGCATCCCTTATCTATCCAAAACTAGTTCACGGGAAATCAAAAATAAGGGATGGGATGTGAGATGTCCATCACTGTTCCTGACTGGCATGTGAGAGCTTTGTCCAGCTGCTAATTGGGAGGCTGTTCTGTGGTAAGGACAATTAAATACACCCTGGTAAGATCAATATATTGACTTGCTGTGGGGAAAGTAAACTAGCATGTATAGATTTTTGTTTGTTTGTTTGTTTTGTTTATTTCCAGGAATTTCAAAAGAACACTCAATCAGAAAGTAGGGATAGGGATTTTTCTTATGGGTCAAATAAAAACACGATCAATGTTACTGTTGCTAAATAAACTTCACATATACTAAACCTGGAAATAAAATTCTGATAGTTTGCTTATAGTTTGCCTGGAGTTTTGTGATTTGCATAAACATACATTTGTGTGAAAGAGATTCAGGGAGACCTGCCAGCTACTCAAAGCATGAGTAATTTTATTTCACTTTTTTTGTAATGACTACTAAAAAAAAATAAACCCAAACAACTACAACTGTACAATCTGTAATAAACTGAAGACACCAAAAGAAACCTTGTTCTCTGGCAGTGGCTGGTTCAGCAGAGAGAAAAGCTTCTGTCAGGAAGCTTTGTGTGAGTCACTATCTCCATCTAGTGCTGCCAGCAAGGAATTGGGCTGCTAAACACTCCATGGTAGGGAGATTGCAAACACAAGGGATTCCATAATGATATAAAATTATTCTTTGTATAAACAGTTACTGTTTCAGTCATTAATTCATTACAGTTTAAAGTATGTCAACATTTCATTTGTAACACACAAAGTTTATAAATTGGCTATAAAAGTTCACCAGATGCTGACATTTGCCACTCTCAGGGCTTTCTGCAAAGACCTTTTGGTATACAATCATTCATATGTTCATTATTGTTAATTAATCTGTTCATCAATAATAAATAGCACAGAAAACTTGGCAGGAGCTTCCCTGAACCATGGAGTCCCCTCATGGCTGCCGAATGTCTGGGTCAAGGATTAATTTCCAATTGACCAAGTCTGTAAATCAGTGAGTGGCTGATACATTACAGGCAGTGCTCTGTAAGGGGGCAATGCATAACTTAATTCAAGGAACTAAAACTGACAGGATTATGCTACAACAGCTTTCTAACAGTGAAATAAGTACATTCTTTTTTTTTTACAACTTAAAAAATAATTGCAAATTCAGTGCTGCTTACATTACCTCCTCACATCTGGAAGAAAATTACTGTGAAATAGAATTCAGCCCTATGAATAACACATCTGCAAAACACAACTTCCCAGCTCAGGAAATAGTATTTTGCAATAGTTACAGAAAAAACAGAAATACAAAGACAAGCAGTGACTTCTATCTGCAATATGTTTTACACTTTTAAACTCTTGGTATGAATTCTCACTACAAATTTCAGTCTTGTGTCAATGTATTGAACTAGCACAAGTAATTAACTTGTCTCTTTTTAGGGAATTAGAGATGGATAAAAGTGTGACTGCTGGAGTTTGTGTGGATTTCTGTGCATCAAGACACACCCCATCAGACTCTGGTTTTTGGAGTAAGAAACAAGTGGAACCTGTTTTATGATGCTATAGTGTTTAAAGGACTCAAAAACAGACTAAGCTTCTCATGGTCTTTTTGGTAGGTGTATTGCAATTTTTAGTTTTTTAATTGTGAATGTTAGAACAACCATCATAATTGAAATTTTTATCTAACTCACTTTTAATTTTATCTAACCCACTTTATAAATTCAGATATTAACAACTTAAATCAAGATTAGATTATAATTATTTGCTATGAATTATAATAGGTTAAATAAGTCAGGATAAGAATAATACTTCACTATTTTTTCTCATTAAGTTCAGACTTTGAGCATTGTTTGGATCTAATTTTATTCGTTATGATATAAAAATGAAGTGTTATATTAAGTACTTTCCTGCATCTTCTACATAAAGAAAATACATAAAAACAATTAAATATCAAGTTGAGCAAACTAAAAATTGTTATGATAGATGGCTCAAATAACTTGCAGGGTTCATTTAAATAGCTGAGTTTCACTGTACTGTCATGTGGACCTTTTGATTTCTGTAAGACTGTCAGGAAATGATACTTGGATTAGTCTTCATTCTGTCTGAGCAGAGGAGGCAGCTGTTTGATCCTGCTGCAGTCTCCTGAAATGACACAGCTGGGTTAGAGACCCTTATGTTCCCCTTCCAAGGGATGTAAAGTAGAGGCTGTAGCCTCTAGCTGCTGTAGTGAAGGCGTGGAAGGGACACAAGAATGAATTGTACAGAGTTATATGTCAGCAATTTCTCAACCTGGGGACTGACAACAGCACAGGCAAGAACAGGTTCTTAGAAAACCTCAGGGAGTGTTTCAAACAGCTTCCATGAATGGACTCCTCTCTAGAGAGAAATTAATACTGCAGTTGGTGATCTGTGGCCTCATCTTGGCCATCTGCATTAAAACTAAGATGCTCAGCAGGATGCTGCTTGCAGGATCACGGACTGGATGATGGTGGTTTTTTGAAAGATGTTTCTATATCTAATTTTTATTGATTTCAAAGAAATAATTTCAAATATTCTTTAAAAGTCAAGTGCTAAATCAGTGAACTGAAGCACTGAATCCACAAAAAAAGGTCAATATTCATAACCTCACATGGATCAGATTCTTGTCCATCAGACTAGAGCCTGCAGTACAATAATGTACACTCTGTATATTGCTATCAAGAACCACCAGATATTTCAAACAGGGTTGAATATACCCAGTGTACACAAAAAACCTCTGAAGGCCTGAACTGTATTTCAGTTGTCCTTCTGTAGATAGATTTTATTGCTGCAAAACTTTATTTTTATATCGTTTATGTTTATTTGGCTGTTAGCAATATTTAAACTGCTCAAAAGAACTGATCCACAGTCACACGCAAATTTATTTATTTAGTATCTTTAATATTCCTTTTTACCATTTTAGTGATCTTTTCTGAGGGTTAGCTTTTATGTTCATTTCAACTGTTGACTTTCATTTCTTGCCAAAGCAGCAAATCTCTTGATTTGAATTTTGCAAAGATATTTGATCATATTCAATTAAATTAATAGGATAACTAAATTCATATTTTTTCCAATTATTTCTTTCTGCTTCCATAACAGATTTCTTTTACTTCTCTAGAAGTAGTTGTCCTAGTTGTGTTACTCTGACCTTCACTTCTAACAGTGAAGTTAGAAAACAGTAAACAAAGCAAAATGAAATCTCATATTTGCTAAAGAAAAACTAAAGAAATAAAATATATCCATCGAATTCCACTCCTTTTTATATCTAAGTTGCACAAAAGCTGTAGCTGCTCCTTAGTAGAGTACAGCATCTGACAACTGCTCTGTCCAATCTGCAGTGTTCTTTTTTGGGGTTCTGAGGACATTTCTTGACCCCTCCATCCCATGTAAATGCCACAGCAACTCTGTGGGATGGTCTTTAGTTTTTCTGTGATATTCACTGAAAATACTGAAAGTATTGTAATTGATGTTTCCTTAAAATCCCCTAGTAGAGTTTGGTGTTTTTTTGAAACAGGAGATGTTAAATTAGCCTGATAATTTGACTATCACTCTGTTTATTTCTCTACATCTTTCTAATACTTTCTTTAAAAAATTTGTCTGGTGTTACAGATAAAATATGTATTCTGATTTGAAGACCTTATAATTTCTGAGGATTTAACTGGAACTCTTGTATACCTTAATTATATTTCTGAGAAGAAAAATGAGAATCTTCAAACCCGTAGAATTTCAGAAAAACATCTGGAAGACAAGGAACCATTATTAATGAGAAATATATATCTCAAAGGAAAACATGCCTCCACTTCAGCTCTGATTCCAGGATTTCCAGGTGATCCAGGGTGAGTCATGAAGGTACATCTAGTATCCAATGAACTTTTCTGAAACTAAGATCTGTATAGCAAAAACCTGCAGTAAAAATTTAATCTGCTGAATCTGTTTGGAAGTAGACAGTACAGCTGACATGATAAGACAACAGTGGTGGAACAATCTATTATAAAGTCATTTAAGTAATAAATCAAATATAAATTTGGGCAAATGCATGAAATGTGGTCAGCTGTCATGAAGGGGATCAGTTCTAGATTTCTGCATCTGAGAAAGTGGGGAACTCTTAAATCGGTTCTGTAGTTAAAGTGCTTTATGATATTTTTAAGTTGTGATTGGTGGTGCTCCTAGCAGATGACAGATATTGATTGATCATTTTCTTTACCATATGTTGTAATACTGAACATTTACTTTAACATTTGCTATGCAACACAGTAACATTTATCTTAATGTGTTGAGTATTTTCCCATCTCAGTGGGCTGTAAAATCAAGTAGCTGTTTAAAATGAAGCTCAAAGATCACAGCTCAAACGATAGACCTGAATCAAAATGTGACACGTGTTCCTGGAAGTTCAAGTGCACGTGACCAGCTATAAAATCAGGTTATGTCCTCCATCTGTGGAAACTGCATCTGAACATCCCCTTCAGCACATAATGCAGATTTCAAGCTTCAGCATTCAATCTTCAGCATCCAGACCTGCAGTTTCACAGTGCGTCTGGTGAATGAATGGAAGAAATTTTACTTTATCTACTCAATAATTGTCTTCCAGTGTCTTTTTCAAAGAATTAACTATATTTTCACATGGCTGTGAGGGTACAAGCATGAAGGGACAATGAAACCTGGCCAGCAGACACATTGCAAAGCAGAAAATTCCTTGTGGAACAAGGTAATGTACATGCTGTCCATACTCCCAAATGGAGAATTTCATGTAGTAAGTTCATCACAAGAAGCAGCATTGATGGTGGTTAGTTTCATTCATGCTAAATCTATGTAGAGCAGGTTTAATTTTCTGTGCTGACATATTGTATGAAGGATGTCAATTGAAAAGGAATAAATGAAAGTATTCTTTGGTAATGAAAAATCACAGGAAAGAAAATGAAACTTTAAAATTTGCTCTGTTGACCTTTAATGCTGAAACACCAAGCTTCAGAGGCTGCTATTTCCATGACAGCATGGTAGTGAGAGTTTAGATTTTTAGAGAAGCTTTTTTCCATTGCTTACTTCAACAATGTTCACTTGTAAATCATATAAAGTCAAAACAAGATGTACTTTCTTGGCACAGGATCAACTTGGCCCACAGATATCCTTTCATATCTGTTGTGCTTATTTGCATGTAACAACTTAAGGTGTTGGGTTTCTTTAATATACCAAATAATCTTAAATTACAGCAACAATGGTTTTAATGCCTTTGAAGAATATAACTCCATTCTTAATCACATGCTTTCTGCAACTGATAACAGGTAATTGCAACTTGGAGTGGTTTAGGGTGACATAACTGGACTTTAAAATATAAAACTTTACAAATGTATTAAACCTAAGCTTGATAGATTAACCTTGCTCAATAAAATAATTAATCAAGAATTGAAGCTCAAGTTGTCTGCTTCAGTAAGTGACTGTTATCTGTCAGGCTGTGTAGTTTTAGTAGCCTTTACTTGCCAATGCATCTATTGAAACAGAAATTAAAAAATTACGAGGGAAAGAAAAAGGGGACAGTATTAATTTATGTGTGCTCAACAGTCATTGATGAGGAAAGACAATGCCAATCACACCAAAAACTTTCAAATAGCTGGGTGCATTTCTAATAGTACTTTCCACCAGGGATGGTCTACAGTCACCTCTGATCATAAAATTAGAAGGCAAAGTATTTTGCAAGACAGTAAAATCCTACTCCTGCAAAGACTTAGTTATGCTTGATTTCTGCAAGCCAAGGGAACAATCATAAAGGTAGTGATGTTTAAAAGGCCTCTGCTGTGTTTGCAGAATGAAGGTCACACTTAAGATGTAACAGGTCCTGTGGAATACTTACTTTAAAACTTCAGATGGCCTTGCATGTTCATTGCTTTCAAGATTGAGAAGTAGGGAATATTTTCCTTTGTGTTCTTGCACAGGGGATGCCGTTGCTCTCTATAAACATTTACAATATACTTGTGTGAGGTCAACTTTAAATATACTCTTCTCTGCAAGATGCTGATAAGACAAAGCAGAAACTGAGAGGGTTTGTTGAAACAAATCTATCAAATTACAGTAATGCTTTGCTCTTTCACTGAAAGCATTTTTACTGGATTTTTACCATTTACCACTTCGAGTAGTAAAGCATTTTTACCACTTGAAGTGCTGTTCATCCTTAACAGCACTAGAGAAGCCCCCAGTCAACAAGCTTGATTGCTTCATGCCTCTGAAAATGCAAGGCTGATGTCATGGAGCAAGAGACAAAAGCAAAACTATCAGCTAGTACTGGAAGAGATATCACAAGTGTGGTAAAAAGAGAGTAAGGACACAGTAATTCATTTTAGTAGTGGTATAAAATTAATTTCTTTGATCACAGTTAACTTTGAGTACACCTTAAGCTAGAAAAAAAAATCAGTTGTTCATAATTTAATTGGTAGTGCACTCAAAATACCACAGTGCAGGTCACCACTTTTTCACTATGCAATGAATTCATTTCTTAATCCAAACAGACATTGAAAATTACTCTTCAGACATATCCTACCATGTCAGTGGTTTGCATTCACATGATCTCTTCCTTCAGATCCCTTCTGCTCATTTCAGAAGGAACTTCTGGACTTCTGAGCTAGACCTGAAATTCTCCTTGACATAGAAAGTGCAAGCTGCATAGACTTGGGAGGAATTTTTTTTAATATTTCTTACACCATTATTTTTATATGATCCACGAGTGTGAGGCAGTGAATATGGAAAATGAATGTTTCCAGTCTAAACTTGAGGCGTAGCTCTGGTTCCTTTGAGCAGCCACTTTTCCAGCTGGCTTGGTGTGCCTTCCACACTGAGCAAACCCACCAGGCTGAGGATGAGCCTGCAGGGGAATTGAGAGAGTCCTGGCCTTACATGTACCAGATTCTACCTGTGGCACCCATTGTAGAAATGCTTGTAGAAGGTTGGGCTGGGACTGAAATCCCATCTGGAGCAATTTAATGATGAGCAAAAGAACTGCCCTGTCAAAGGTTTTTGCAGCAAACCATTTAAAGTGCACATCAACTCTAAAACAGTTATTAAAATATCTTTTACTGAGCGCTGAAAGCTTACTTGATCAACTCTACATATGATATTTTTAATCAAAGGGGTAACCCTCCACATTTTACATTGTAATTTTCTGTGAAAAGAATAATGTACATGCCATGAAAACTTGTATGTAATGAATAAGGTAAATATATTTTTTCTCATATTGTTAGCAGAAATGTTACCTTTTGACCTTCCTTTTGAGATTTTTTGGAACATTTGATGCTTCTGATAATAGTTTAATATTACTTTCTTCACATTGATTAAATACACTTCATACATCACTGAACAATGAGTAACATTCAAATAAGGCTGTACATTGAACTGCCTGCAAAAATGATAAAGTAAAAAATTAATCTCCAAAGTAAAGTCAAGCCTGAAATTGAAATCTTTGATGCATACATTTCATAATTAGTTCATTCTGCTATATCTAAAATGCAAATACAGTGCTCTTAAAATAATTCAGGTCTTCCTGAATGGACCATTAATGAATTCTTTTAGCTGCTGCACCTCTGACTTCGAAAGATTCTGGAGCCATTTGACTTTTTTGTTATTTTCTTTGTTAAGTTGCTGAACTTTCCTTTTTTATAAATTTACTGAAAATAGCCCTCCCTGTCTCCTGTGCTACTTTAACTCCTGTTTCAGGCACAGGATCCACCTACACATCAAGGCAAAAAGAAGTTCACAGAATATGAGCAGGATCAAAGTGTTAGGATATAGTTAAGGTCATTCCTCCATTGCTCTGCCATCACCGAATTCTGACCATTTTTTAATGGTCCATCTGCTTCACGACTATTCTCTAAACTACAACAGTGAAATTTTCCTGTCATGGGAGATGTGCTGGCTTGAGGTTTTTTAGCCTGTGTGCATGATTTTAGTTTTGTTTTGTATGTACATATTTTAGGTTATTTTTTCCTTGATAACTTTCTTGGGGACCTCAGCAGCATTAAGCCAGCAGAAGCAAGAGTTTGAGAATGGCTAAAAATGTTGTTGTCACACCATGTCTGGCCTGAAATCTTCTGCCAGGGAAATGCTCTGCTTCCTTCCTGCAGCAATGATGGTGAGTGATAATGGAAAAAAACAGATAATTTTGAACATAAGTCTCTGAATCTGACTTATCCAAGTATCTCTATCATCCTCTGTATGGCTTTCCTATTTTTTCGTGAAATTACTGACTAGGTACTGGACTAAAACCTTGCAAGATGTTGACATGTGAAAAGTTAAGTCATGAACAGTATCTATATTAGATTAATTAGTGAATATTCTTTGTGTGTCACTTCTAAGACAATAAGTCATTACATTCAAGGGTGAAAAAATTTTAAATAAATGATGCAACTTTAGTGATGATTGGCAGAAAAATAAATCTTACACTTTGGCCCAAAGAACATGGCCTTCCTCACTGTAGAAAAATTAATCTTCTGAACGAAGTGTTAAAATTCAGCTTGTGAATAAGGAAAAATCTTCATTTCATAACATCTAAGCAAGAAAAATAATTACTAAAAAGAATTTTTAATGCTTATGAAACATCAGCATTCTTATATATTCCAAGAAAACCTATTTATAATCTGATAAAAGCAGAAAGCCAGAATACTGACTTCTACTCAGCTATGGTACAATTCATAGAATCGTAAAATGGCCTGTTGGAAGAGACCTTAAGGATCATGCAGTTCCAACTCCCTTGCCCTGGGCAGGGACTCCTTCCACTACACCAGATTTCTCAGAGCTCCATCCAACCTGTCTTTAAACACTTCCAGGGATGGGGCAGATGGGCAATCTGCTCCAGTGCCTCAGAACCTTCATAGGATCTAATGTAAACTTACCCTCTTTCAGTCAGAGTCCATTCCCCCTTGTTCTGTCACTACAAGCCCTTGTAAAAGTCCCTCTCCATCTCTCACAGGCTCCCTTCAGATACTGGAAAGCCACAATTAGGTGACTCCAAAGTCTTCTCCTTTCCAGGCTGAACAATCCCAGTTCTCTCAGCCTGTCCCCATGGGAGAGGTGCTCCATCCCTCTAATCTTGGTGGTCTCCTCTGGACTCACTCCAACAGGTCCCTGTCTGTCCTGTGCTGGGACCCTGGAGCTGGGTGCAGAGCTCCAGGTGGGTCTCACCAGAGCAGAGGGGCAGGATCCCCTCCCCAGCTGCTCTCACGCTGCTTTGGATGCAGCCCAGGATGGGATTGGCTTTCTGGGCTCCAGGTGCACATTGCTGGCTCAGGTCCAGCCTCTCACCCCCAGCACCCCAAGTGTTCTCCCCAGGGCTGCTCTGGATCTGCTCATCCCCAGCCTGGATTGATACCAGGGGCTGCCCTGGCCCAGGGGCAGCACCAGCACTTGGTCTTGTTAAACCACAGGAGATTTCCATGGGCTCGTCTCTTGAGCTTGTCCAGGTCCCTCTGGATGGAATCCCGTCCTTCAGGAGCATCAGCTGTATCACTCACTTGGTGTCACATGCAAATCTGCTGAGGGACACTCAACCCCTTTGTCTATATCCTTGATGAAGATGCTGAATAAGACTTCATCCACCCATCCATCATACACAGCCACAGACACATCCCAGCTCGGACTCCTGAGGGGCACCACTTGTCACTGATGTCCACAACTCAGATTGCTATCTTACATTACATGTCTGCCTCTTATTTACCCTGGCTGCAGAATGGGCATTTGTTTCACAGTTGTTCCTCTGCAAATGAACAAAACTGTTCAGATCGTGGTGGAAAACTGTGCACAGCAGGCAGTATAAAAGAAGCCCTCTTTTAAATATATGTGTATTCCCATGGCATTAATAAGAGAGAAGGTAGGGATATCAACAGAGTATAAACACAGAAAAAAATTAGGAAAATACATCAGAAAGGTGGCTAAAATAGATGCAGATTTCACAATGTACACACAGAATAATCCTGTCATATTTCTGGTGCCTCTATCCCAGCACAGAGACTGAATAAAAAAGGTATAGCGAAAACCACATCTTAAAATTTCAGAAAACCTTCTGGAGAATGTAAAGTGGGATAAATGTTCAAAATTATCAGAGGCTAAGACTCATACTGAGTTTTACACAATAAAAGTTTGCATCTGCTGAGACCCTAGCAACATTTTGTGGCTAACCCTTTACAAAGGTAACAAAGAAGGATTTGGTGACAGCTATATATTCATAGTTAGCTGCAGAAGTACAAGGCAAGTACAGGTGCAGCCAGACTTTCTGTGAGCAGATGTTCTACTTTTGAGGAAGAAAACAATTAAATAAGGAGTTGGAGGAGCAAACAGAAGACAAGAAAATGAGAATACAGAAGACCAATTAGAATATGGTATGTAAGAAGTCTGGAACTCCACATCTGCATCTGTGATCCATAGATTCTAGCATAAGGAAGAAAGAAATGTAAAATACTTACAATTCAGATACATATTGGTTACATATTATCATGGCACTTCAACAGGCACTACAACATGCACAAACCCTAGTTTTAACCTAATGAGGAAACATTCCTAAATGGCCTTGCATGGCTGCAGCAATTCAGAGCCCCATGGACAAACCACAACAGGAAGCCTGTGTTTGCTGGTTTCAGATGAACATCCATCAATTCAGCTGCTGGAAATCAAAGTCTTGTGGACACTGTGATGAGTCTGTGCTGTCCACATCTGTGAGCAAGCCTTATCACTTTTAGAAATAATATATTATGAACAAAACATAACAAGACCAAGCTGGTTTCAATGCTGAACTATTTGTAATTTCAAGAAGTTTTTCAGGAAGTTATAGATCAAAAGTAGTGAGAGTGAAATAAGATACGGTTTGGAATTGGAAACTATGAGAACACTGAGAGAGAACAGGAAGGATAAGGATGAGGATGAGATAGGAAATCAGAATCAAAATAGAAGTAAGGAGTACCTTTGAGAGAACAAGCTAAACTTGCACTGATCACAGATTTTCTTTTCCTCTGGTGAACACTAATTTTGCTCCCTCTCCTGCCACATAAGGTGCATGTCTGCAAGAATTCAAAAGCAGTTTCAAATACAGATGATTGAGTTTGAAAGACCCACAGCTTTCTTAAATGCAACAAAGTTTCTCTAGCCCTCTATATAAGATGTAATACTTGCGTGTGACTTTTATTTGTAAAACAAGAATACTTGACCTGAGAAATCAGACATGTGCAAGCTAATAGGAACAAATTGGGAATAAAGCAGCACACTGTACACACCAGAAATTTTATTTGGATTTGGAGAATTTTTCTTCTGTGTGGAATTTTTGCTTTGGTTATTTTGTTTTTTAGGGGCCATCACCAGATTAAATTGTAATCCTAAGTATCTTTGTGAAGAAAAAGAAAAAACAAACAGTCAAAAGTATAAAAGCTTTCTTAGATAGTATAAATTAAAAGTTTAGAGGGAGCACATGTTGGAATAAGACTGGAATAGGACTATCGGTCTTTCCATGTTTTTCTCAATTACAAATTCTAAACAGTTCCCACAACAGACACCTCAAGCCCTAATATCAAGGTATGAGCCAAGGATTTTTAACTAACAGTGACAGCATTAATGCACTATTATTTTTCTCAGCAGCCACCCCAACAATGAACCTCTAAAAATTTAAGAAATCACCCTATGCTGAATGACATAATTCCCATTCATTGTTAAACAACCCCACCACTGCAAAATACAAGCATTATGCTTGTTTCAACATTTTACCATGTAAGTTCATTGAAATTAAGCTTTCTTGTGTGAAACAGAAGTAGCCCAGCTTTTCTAAAACAATTGAGGTATTGTAACAGCAGAGGTATGCAGAGGGCAATGAAAACTGAAGAGGCCCTGGAGGAAGCAGCTGCACTTCCTGCATGGAGCAAAAGATGGCAATATTTTCTTATGTGTTGGGAGAGTTAGATGTGGGATCTCACTCTAAAACGATTATAAACCATATATTGACACTTACTGAAACCCAGCATAAAAGTAGTTTCTCAGAAACTCAGTGTGTTTATCGCTTATGGATAAATGTTAGTTTTAGGAGCAAACTACCATATGAAAATGCCTTTTTTACACATCCAGAACTTAAATATAAAAACATCCCAGAGCCTTTCCCTGTGAAGGTGACTCTCTGGGTTTAATTACTGCGTGGCCTTTCAGCCCAGAAGATGATATGATGTAAAAGAGTAGCAGGGCAAAGATGCTCCCCGAGGAATGTTGTTAATATGAGAGATTTTACCTGTTTAGAAAAGATGCAGTACACAGGTCTGTGAGAGGTGAAGAGGCTAATTTAGCTACTTGCTGAAAAAGACTCCATAAATTCCCTGTGCTGGCCTTTGCATGTGAGCACAAGGAGCAGCTCTCAGCAAAATGCAAGGGCTGTCAAGCCCTGGGAGTGTCCAGAGAAACTCATGGCAAACCAGGAGACCGTGACCCCTTCCAATATCCACTGGGAGATGCCCAAGTGAGTTGCCATAATTTCTGCTCTCTTGTCTATAAAGCAGACCAATCTTGGGAGATCAATCTTGTAGCCAGTGTTCCTCTAGTATTTCAAATTCATAAAAAGTGAGCTTCTCTTGTCTCTAACATAGAGGACAGTAAATCACATGTGGGACTGTAGCTGCTCCACAGCCAGCTTCCCACACATCAGAAGGTATCCTTGGCTCTGGTTCCTAGAAAAAAATATTCTTGTATTAGCATACTAGTACTGGAGGAAAATATATATATACACACACACACATATATATATATATAAATGAATCCTTAGATGAAGGACACAATGCGTTCACTGCAGAACATATTTTGCATAAAAATATACTTTTATCTTTTCTGTTTTGTTTTCTCAAGCAATTCACATGACAAGTCAAAACATGAAGTGAATTCCTGCTTATAATACACAAATACTCCTGGCAAGAAAACATTGGTGAAATTGATTGTAGGATAGATTCCCAAAAGACAAGAATGAAGAATCATTTGAGATTATGAACTGGTAAAAATCACAAGAGAACAATGGCCTTATACTTTGGAATATTTTCCCATCCAGTTTCTCTTCCTTTGTTTTGTCTGTTTTTCTTTTTAAATACAAGCTTCCAATTCTGTCTCCTTGTCCACAAGATTGCATCATACTTACTCTTCTAATACAGTTTAAGGAAGTTTGAGTAAAAAGTATAAACTCTGAAGACTAATGTTTGTATAAAGCTATCAATATTTCAAGTTCACAGAACACTTTATTAGAATGAAATTAAGCTGTTTGTTCAGATCTCAGAGGTCTTGCAAGATTTTAAAAATGCGACCCAGTGGTTTGGGTTCAGAGAGCAGCAGAACCCCTGCCTTCCCTGTTTTTGGGAGTGTGGGATTCTGCCCTGGGTGTTGGGACTGAGGTTTCAGCAGTGGAAGAGTCTCCAGGCTGCAGCAGCCACGCCAGCTGTGCAAAGAGAAGGACAATTTGAACTGTTGCACTGGTTCATGTGTTAAAGCCCTGGTGTTATGAACACAAACCCTTCACTATTTCTTAGAACATTAATGCAACATTACAGATGGTTGTCTGGCTGGCCTTTATTGTGTTTGGGAAAGAACTGGGATTAATGCTTTAATAGGTCTTCAGTATTCCTCTGTCATTTCCTTACTTTATTAGGCTCTATTTCCTGCAAAGAGTCTCACAAATGAATTTGAGGAAAGCTAATGTGCCACTCTAATGACAGATTGCTTTCAGGGCTGAGCTCAAGGAACTTTCTTCCTATCTCGCTAATGAATCACAGTCATTCAATAGTGGGCTGTTGGATGGATATGGGAAGTGCTCTCTGCTTTAAAGCTTTCCCAACATGAGGAATGATCTTAGGGCCACAATATCATCAAACAAAAATAGGATATTGTTACAGAGGCTTACATTAGTATTATTATAATGAACCCAGATATTATGTCCTTCAAAAACAGAGAGAAAACATCAGCATGTATGCACTTTTTGCCTTTAATCAGAGACACACTGACAATGCTGGAAATGCTAATAGTTTTATAGATTGCTGTGCAGTTTAATACTTTTTTCTCTACCTTTTTTTCCCTTAAGAGATGAAATCCACTGCAGCAGCATGACAGAAGATATATTAAATCAGTCAGTGAACCCATGAAGAGAGAAAATCTGTCTTTCAGCAGTAACAACAGAAATTCAAAGTAGGTTTCATGTACAGAGAAAAGTGTCTGACTCCAACAGCAGCATTCTCTCTGCATCTCCTGTAAATCAAAACTAACCCATAATACTGAGGATTTATAGGCCCAGGACTATGTTTTAAGTTCTTCCACACACTTCTGATAAATTAACTTTTCATTATATCTCAACCTGTTTAACGATTTTGCACAAACTAGAATTTGAAGAAATCTCATCAGAGGTCACTTATTTAATATTCACTGATTAATTAAAATGTTTTACTCTCCTAACCCCCTTTTGATTCTTATTCTCAAAAACAAAACAAAACAAAAAGAATCACATGCTCTTACGTTTTTCTTCTGTATAATTCAACACCATTTTTTCTTTATATAAATCTTTTGCTTTCCAGAGACAATGCTCTATGGCTGTTATTTATAAAAATACTTCATTTTGAGCTGGCCACAACTGTGTGTGTTGTATGAACTGTATCACTGCAGAATTGCTGCTGCAATTTTTTGTGTTTAACCAGGCAAGCTTCCACTATGTTATAGGGTCATAGAATCATTTATGTTGGAAAAGGTCAAGTCCAGCAGTTACCCTCACAGTTATTCTGGTGGCCTCTTTTTGAGAAAATAACTATTGTCAGGTTGCTCTTACAGGTAATGGAAGTAAAAATAAAAGTTACCAGAAGTACTGGACTGTATGAATAACATTAATAAAAGGGTGAAAATGTTTTCTTGATCACATCAGATCAGATTTCTTGATCTAAGGAATAAGAACTAACTTGTTAAAAGTAGTTTTCCTCACGTTACTATGGGAAACAATGGCACCTCCTCAGGCTGTTTCTGGCACGGGCTGGGCATCACTGCTGGCAGGACATGGGGAGTGACTGCTTTTGCATCACTTGATTTTGTGTTTGTTGGGTTTTTTCACTTTGTAGTGTCTTTATCTCAACTCATGAGGTTTTCTTCACTTTTGTCCATGCTATTCTCCCCCCCATCTCACTGAGTGGGGAGGAACTGCTGGCTGGGGTCAACCTACATCAACAAGTTTCAGATATGGTACAGCAGAGGAATAGAAATCACTCCAACTTAAAATCCCTTTAGACTCACTAGATTTTCTTCTGAAGTTGACCTTGTGATATTTTATTTTATTTTATTTTATTTTATTTTATTTTATTTTATTTTATTTTATTTTATTTTATTTTATTTTATTTTTAATTTTATTTTATATTTCATTTCATTTCGTTTCATTTCATTTTATTCTTTTAGTCCTAAAGCAGCAGGCAAAGTCCTAAATTCCATGTGATTTCCTGTCCATATTTCATATAACAAGCTGCCAGGCAAAATGAAGGTGGTGTTCAAATGGCTTTTTTTCCCACTGAGGGTCTGCAGTTATTCTGAAATGTGAACTATGTAATTCTATACACCAGTATTTTCTTTAATTTCTGTCATTGTATGGCACTTAAAGAATGCTTTCTATGGTAGAGGTAGACTCTTCTAGTGCAATATAAAATATTGTGTCTTTAAAAATAACAACTGGGAATACAATGGAAAAATAGCAAGGGGCTGTGGGTTGTTTTACTGTAGTAATATGATATGGTGGAGGGCAGGGATCACATATATCTAAATGATATAGGGAGCAGAGTTAATGGCAAATATTTCCTTCTCTCCTAGTCTGAAAAGATAACCACTACATGGTAATTGTGAAAATCCCAGACACTCAAAACCATGACCTCCTGGGGAAAATTCAAACAAGAAACTTTTAGGACTTACTGTCCTTTCAAGTTTGCTCATTCCAACAAAAAAAATGTATCTCCTTCCAGTTCTTTAACACACTGACGTTTTTATATTTTTCTCTCATGAACAGAATTTTTACTGTAGGAAATAGCAGGAATGGTTTTTCATTTGAGGATGAACTGAGGAAATTCAGAGGTATTCCAGAACTGCATTTGAGACATTTCCTTGTCCATTGAAAGAGAAAAGAACTCCTCCTATCATGACAGAGTTCTGAGTCAGAACAAAACCAACAAATACTCATTTTACACCCAGAGAACAGACTTCTACCTACATTCATTTACCCTCCAAAGAACAGAAGAGAGAGAGTAAAGAGAATTTGTTTGGTGACTATCTTCTGTTGCTGAAGGCACTCAAAGAGAATTGTATGTTACCATTCAGTTTTGCCCCTGAGATTGTCCTGCAGTGAGGATCAAAAACCTGGTGACAAAAGATTCATAAATGCAGAATGCAGAATGAGTTTTTGCCTAAAAATATTCAGCTGAACAAGTAAGATCTGCTTTAGGTGAGTTAGTGTTCCTTTGTGCTACAGAAATTTGCTGTTCACCTCTTTGGTGGTAGCCCAAGAAAGTGTCACAGGCTGTGAAAGGACAAGAGCCACATTCAGGACACAGGTGTGAAGGGAAAACTAAAGTTGTGATGCTGGTGAAGAAGTGACTGCAGTGGATATTGCAGGTAAAAAAAGAAAATATCAGAGTTTCAGTTAACTCTATTTTTCGTGTGTGAAATGAAGATTTTTCCCAAATAAATGCTTACAAATATCTGTGGAAACCCTTTACCTTAAATTCACTTTCTTAGAGAAAAAAATAACCCTATTAGAAAATGTATTAACATTGGATAAGCACACTTTATATTTTTGTATTTTAATAGGATCTCTTTGGACTAAGAATGAGTTGCACTATGTACAGATATTAGTTGGAAATGTTTGTGAGAAGTTGAAGGGAATACATAGAAGGCCAGAATTCCACATCATCCAGAGCAATGATGTGCCTAATTTGAAAGCATAATTAATGTCACTGTATGTACAAATTGTACTGGTTGCTGCCTAACTGACCATTACTTTTACAAATTTTTAATCTATGTACACAACTGCAGTCATTGCACTGGTTAATTAAATGCTATTGAAAATCAGATTTGGTGTAAAGGTTATATTAAATAAATATCGAGCTACTTACAAATTATTAATTGATCAGTATTGAATGCAAGACGATACACATTTCAGAATAGGCTTCTGATGAATTTTTATGATATTACTGTTAATCATTTTTACTGCTTACTTGATAGACCTGGGCGTATGTAAAGATTGATTGCTCTTAATGCCTTTAAAATAATTAGAAGAAGATGAAGGCTCCCCAGGGAAATGGGCACAGCCCCAAGCCTGCCTGGGCTCAGGAGGCGCTGGGACAATGCTCTCGGGCACTTGGTGTGACTCTTGGGGTGTCCCATGCAGGGCCAGGGGTTGGACTCCAACTCAGCACATCCCGTGATTCTGCGACTACTGGAATCATGAATCCACTCTATATGCTGGTCAATTGGAAAAGTAATAAAATGGAAACAAAAATGTGACGTTAGCAAAAAGATTAGCGACAAATACAAAAATATACAATAATTTCATGCTGAATTCGCAATGATATTCTTCTGATCATTAGTTATCAGATGGTTGGCAGTCCTGTAAATTCAGATCAGATCAGAATTACAACCATCTCCAAATATCATGGCAGCTATTGAAGGTTTTAAAATTGAAGTTGTGCAATCAATGCCAGGACTTAGATACCACAGAAGTGGTGGCTTAGAAGTCAGCAACTTGTTCCATACAATACTGCTGAATTAATTACACTCAAGGCATGTGGACAGCCAACAACGGATAGGAAAAACCAGAAATGAAGTTTTCCTATCTTTGTTAAATATGTAACTGCTACACACAAGAAAATAGTTCTTTCGGGGGTTTGTCTCTCTGTCCTCATTAGTTTTAAATGCATAATAACCTATTTCATGGAGTGAAGAGATTTCTTACCAGTCCTGCTGTATTTTACATCCTAACAGGCTCCTGAAAGTGGGATAACAATAATTAGGCTCTGTGACTTGTTCAGTGACTGCTTTAGCAATTAAAGTCTGCCATGAAAACAGGGTTTGGACAGCACCTGCCCTGTTTTTGAGCACTAAGAGCATGGCTGATTCCTTTCATGCTCATGATGAACAGAGCTTGGACCTGCCCAGACCTGCTGGGTCACCCACCTGGATACTGAGTAAAGCTGAGGGGGAAGTTACTGACATGCACATAGTGAAACCTAATGAAAGGGACTTAAGAAAATAAAAAACAAACACACTGTAAAAAAAAAACCAACAACAAAACACAAACTATTAAACCAAGGACCTGAAGAATAAAGTGCTCTTCAGTGAAGAGTGTAATACTTCCTTGTTTTGTGGGTGACTTCCTTGGTTTTCAGTGCCTTCCATCTTCAATTCCTTTTTTATGCACCGAAACAGGTTCCTTGCTATTTCTGTTGAAGTGTAAGGAGTGCTGATCTCAATTCCTCCTGTACCTTTGAAAATATCCACCAAAAGTTATATTTTAACACTCCAAGCAATTTCTGCCTCATAATGATTAGATCCATGCCTACACAATTTATATTTTTTTTTCCTTTCCCTCATTTCTTCTTCCAGTTCCTAACAAATGTTCACTCCTACTTTGTCCATCCCTAGGTAGCTGCTACCCTGGTGGAGCTGTATTCTCACCCTCTGAAAATCAACACCATTTACCTCACTCGTAAAAACAAAGTTCAATAAAAGGTGATAATAAAAGGATGATTGTGTGGTAGTTATCACTCTGTAGGTATAACTAGTAACAGCAGGGATTCCTGACATATCAGCCTTTCTTCAAAAACTGCCAATGTCACTTCTTTTTCTGCTTTTGCTAGCACAACTGAATCGATGGGCTAAGAATGTATACATTTCAGCTGACTTTAATGAGTGCCATGCTGCCTGGAGAATTAATAGATGGGAAAGAAGTTAAACAAACATATCATTTGCAAAGCTGTGATGTTGGAAAGAATTGTGATTCGTTGTATCAAAAATAAATTCAAAAGGAGGGAAATCTAGAAAGGGAAAGCCAGGGAAGAAGAAAAAAGAAAGAGAGAGAGAGAGAGAGAGAGAGAGAAGAAACACTTTAAAAACCGGGGGGAAATCTCTCTCTTTAATTTTAGAATGCTGAATAGTTTGCCTGGCATTGATGTGCTATAGAATATGAATGTAGACCCTATCTGGGACTACTCACTTCAAACAAAAAAAACCCCTGCAATCTTCAAACTCCACATTTAATGTCTTGTGTGTGTTGAGTGTTATTCTGTGTACGGAGGCAGATTCTGTATTCTGTGTAAATTGCAGATTACAGAAGTACCTGTGCAGTGAATTATTCGACTCATTTGGTAGCAGAGAAGATGTTTTTGCATATCCTTCAAGTGCAGATTTTTCTCCCTCCTCCAAAAGAACCTTGCAGACTCCTTAATATTGTGCAGTGTTAAATTTTGAATTCTAGATAATTCTAAAATCAATTAGACACAAATTCCTGTACTGATGTTGTTCACAACTTCAGATTAAAGTCATTGTATTGGCATCAACTGTGTGAGACTTGGTTGCTTGAAAGACCCTCTGCTCTTTGTATATCTTGTTATAGCATAAGGAATATAAGTTTAAAATAAGGACTTGCTGACTTATCTAGGATTTTCTCTTAAAACATCTTACCTGAGCTACCTAAGCTATGATTTAAAAATACAAATTCCAGAATTGAGAAAATCCTGGAATTTGTGTGCTAAAGAAAAGATGCAAAATTTTTCATTTGTCTGTATATAATGCAAATTTGGATGATTATGGTGGTTACCTGTTTGAATCTACCAATTTGTGTAGTTAAATATTTTATTTTTCTTTTTGATGAGCATTATGAGGGAAAAAAAAGCAGACTTAGGAAATTAATTCCTAATCTCTCTATTGTATTTAAGATCTTCTATTTTGTAGCTTGCATGACATTATCACTATATGAATTTTTAAAGTAAAAGTACTATGACTCAGTATAAAGTATCAAGAAGGTAGCCCTTGTCAAAGTACAGAGAAATTCCACCTTTTAATCTGCTTCTGTGCTGGTTTTAAACTTTTATAAACATATGGAAGTATAAATATTGTGATATCTGATTCTTTTGCATTTGACATACTATTTTATGTCATACAGTTTTAGCCCTAAATTAACTCAGAATTATAATGCCAAAAACATTTTTAGATTTAAAAAAAGCTGTTATCTTCATATTATAGATAACTGACTGCTGTCACTGAAAGAACTAGATAAATAAATCAGAGTCTTCTAACCTCCTTGTTAAAGCCAAGGTTTTAAAACAATGTTACCCTGGCATTAGAATATCAAATGTTCTGCTAAAAAAAAAGATCAGCTGGGCTTTACCACTCATTATGTCCTCATCTTATACCTGTTTAACAAATGGCAAGGTTACAGTCTCAGTAATTGTTACTGTTAATGCCCCAAATCCCTGCACCAGGTTGGAATTATGCTTGCTGTGCACATCAGAAGTGAAACTTCCTCCAAATGGAATGCAAGGGACCTTCAAAACCTCCAGAACACAGAAATTAAACAATTGGTCACGCTACAGTTTTCTTATCCTGTACAACAGACACAAATTGCCCAGGTGGAATTCAAACACATCACAAACACAGG
Source organism: Prinia subflava (assembly GCF_021018805.1). Classification (NCBI taxonomy): domain Eukaryota; kingdom Metazoa; phylum Chordata; class Aves; order Passeriformes; family Cisticolidae; genus Prinia; species Prinia subflava. The sequence goes on from NC_086251.1 coordinate 9,675,962, forward strand.
TTGTGCTAAACATGATAAACCAGAACAACCAAAATGGACAGACAGTAAAGTGTTTTTGGGGAGGCAAATAGAAATGTTCTCTTTATAATGACAATTTGGGCTGATGTGTATCAGAGAAACAGCATCTCTTTAAGCCTGCCAGACACATGAAGACCAAAATGGCTGAACAGTTTTATGGAGAGTACAAAAGAAAAGGTAACCTTTTTTTCCTTTGTTAAAGATCCTCACCCTTGTCCATTCTTCAGCAGTTTCCTAGGCAGGTTTAATAATTTCTGGGGTCTCCTAGGCCTTCACAAAGTAATTTCTGATTCGTCAAAGATCATCTTCATCTAAAAAACTAAGATTCATGACCTAAACAAAATCCGATCTTGAGGCATCTCAGTTGTTTCAGAAAACATTACTGAAGGCATATATCAAAAGGCAGTCTTATGTTCTAGTCCTGATCTCCAAATTTTTTTTCTACTATAAAGTTTTTTCTATACAAGGAATTACAGTATTTTTTTCTTTCCTGTAATTAACCATACAATTATAAAAATGTTGCAAGAAAATGAGATTTTCACTATATTGGATAGAAAAATTCATTTTTCTGGATTTGAGTTTAATTTAAATGGGTTTCAGTAAAAATCCCACAAAAGTTATTTACCCAAATTGTCTTCTGTAATCCTATTAGATGTCAGTGGTGTACCTCCCTTGTCTCCCAGCAGTAATGGTTCAGACTTCACAATATCTGCATCCCCACATGCAACTCAGTTTTAGTACAAAGACTTTTTTTAAAAAAAACATCCAGAGAGAGACTGGCTTTTTACACACTGTTTTTTCATCATGGAGCATTCAGCAATGTGACCTTCTACTCCTGTGATATTAATGGTGATTATGGTTATTATTTTATTGTAATAAATAATATTTATTAGATTTTTCTTCCTGGTCATCTTCTCCTTCTGTGGGATAACTGTTATAACTCAACCTTTTATTAAATTTTGATTTATTATCGTTCAGTATATGAACAAATGAATGAAATAGTATTGGTAGCTTAAATTAAACTAGTAAGATCGGAATAAATTCTTTATCATAGCACGTTAGGAACTTTGTCTAGGTTTCATTTTTAAGGGTAAGAACTTTAAGCAGTGGGTACACATCAATAAGATGGCACAATACCATCTTCACTGCCTGATGGAAGTGTGTAATATTGGAAAAGGAAACGTCAAAAAAGCATTTTAAATAAATACATTTTTTTTACTTTGAAATATTTTTGTTAATCCACCTGATTTCTGGAACTTCTCCTGGGCACTTAGTTATTTTTCACTCTTCTCCTTTTCAAGAGGTATTTTCCACAATAACTCTGATTATACTAACTGGTTAGTACAAATGCATATGAATCTATTGATGGGACCATTATGCACTGTATGTGTTTTTGACAGATGTGGGGGAACAGGTGATGATACTTATTTAGAAAGTAATACATTTTTTACTGACCTAGATGCCAAAAAACTCAGAAGGAGAAAGCTACGAGGTTGATGTCATAAAGCATCCTGCAAGGCTGTTTTGAGTGAAGTTAGGAGTTTTTGTTGGAAATTTTTATGAGCTGTAAGTATTTTTGCAATTCCAAATTTGTTCACGCAATTTAGCTCTTATATCTTTTGACCTAGAAAAGCCTTTGTGCCATATGAAGCTCTGTCTGTACAGATTTTTGGCAAAAGGGATCTTTTATGTGGCATTGGAAAAACAGTATTGTCTATTTTGAGAAAGAAAACTTTTAGAGAGCAAGTGAAATGAAGCAGTTTCACAGAAGGGGTGTAATGTTCATTTTCCTAAAAACAATAGAGTAGAATTTACTGTAGCTTTTACAAATCCATGACCATCACTCAAGGCACTTAATATTAAAGTATAGTAGATAAACTTCAGTGTGGAAAACCCCAACGGTTTAAAAAAATAGAGTTAAATAGAGCAGAGTTTATTACGGTGTACTAGAGCTGCCATCATGCAGCAGGTGCTCTCCCAGGAGAGTACTAGGTAGAAAGCACAGGCAACATAAAGTAAATTTAGATTATTTTCAAGCAACCTCTTATGCAAAAAATATATTTTTCAATAGTGAGAAAAGGCTTGTTAAACATAAGTTAAACACAATATAGAAAGAAAGTGACATAGGCTGTTTTTGCTTTGACACCTAACAAATTTTTTGTACACATGAACCTTTAGACTAATTCAGACACAAATCAAAGTAACAGATTATTTGTTCCTTTTACTTGTTCTGAATAGAATTATATCTAGGCATTTGCTAGAGCTCTGTGTTACTGAATACTTTTATTTTTGCCTTACAAATCACCTTTTTCAGCGTTTCAGGCTCAATAACCTGAGATACATTATTTCCATCTTAGGGAGGTGAATACCAGCCTTTAAAGCAGACAAGGAGCCTTATCCAGAGGTAGTGAAAACCCACAGCAAATGGACTAAAAATCTCAGGAAAAACTCAAATTCAATGCAAATGTACAGTATGCAGAGGTATTTCAATACACTTTATATCCTAGAAGATTGACAGTATTTTTCATGTTATTCAAGAGCTTTGTCAAAGACTGATAAAATTTTAAGACCCCAGTGAGATCCTGATCAGATTAATTACACTGTCTATGAAGGCCTTAACAAGAGACTTGAATATACATGTGATTTAGGTGTAAATATATTCTGACTGATTAGAAGTCAAGAACTATGATCTTTATTGAGACTAAAAAATAGTCATACGGATATGTGCATGAATATTCAAATACAGGACAGTAAAACAGGCCTGAATTAAGTGCTAGGACTTCCTTAAGGGGACTCTCAAAACAGCAAGGAGTGAAAAGCACAGAGAGTGAGATACTGTTTGCGTTCAGAATTTAAAAGCTCTAAATTTAAATTTTAAAATTTTAATTTAAAAGCTTCGGATAAGCAGTCAGTATTTCAGTACCTGTTCATGCAGAGAGTATGTGATCAGATCTTGGGATAAATGCTGTAGAACTAGAGAAGATCTTTTCATTTTGCCTTTGGAAACATTTTCCTCAAAGCTATATTGAAATTACATGGAGTATAAAACACAAAACAACAACTGGTGCTAATAACCTTAATACTATGTAGCTTGTTGATGTGTTATGCAGTTTGTTGATAGTGTTGACACCATGAAATAAGGTCCAACAGAAGATAACAAGTAATGCTTCAAAATCAGACTGGAGAGATTAACCAAGCATATGTTGTGCAACATAAACTGTGGACAGTACACATTTCTATTCTGAACACAGAATGTACAGGAAAAGCACCAATTTTAAAATTGAGCATTAGGGCAGAAATAGCGGTTTTCTCCAGTATAACATGTGTAAAGATCGAGCCATGAAATTTAAATGAAAATTAAAACATCTTAATTAAAATTAAGCAATATCTGACTATCTGTTGGCCATAACCAACTCCAGAACCAAACTCCACTCAGGAAGACACTTTTGGCTAAGCCCAAGTACCTTGGTTTTTTAAAAACATACTGAAGTATTTAAAAAGATTATTTTAATTTGCTAAACCTAAAATCCCGAGAGAAATTTGTAATAATATCATTTGCCACAATGATGTGTTAAACAGCTCATTGTTAAAACTCAAAAGAATTTTTTCATTCTTACTTAAACTACAGTCACCCAAACAGATGTTTGTATGATCAACCAGCTGCAAAAAAAATTGTACTTATCTGAATGCTTCTAAGCCCAAGCAGGGAACTCATCCCTCAGGAAAAATAATTGCAGAGGTAGAGGTGCTAAAAAAGAGATGTGACTGTCAAAAGATGTGCATTGCATGACCAAGAAGCTAAAACAACATAAAGCTCACTGCAAAAAAACATGGACATTCAAGGATTGATTTCTTTATTAGGATTGATTTCTTTATTAGATTATTTCTACAGATCCCTGTAGCACAGTCAGACTGTTGAGAATTCAACTAGAGTTTCTACCTGTGTTGTTTACAGAGCTACTCTATATACTGTCTTTAGAATATATATAATATAAAAAATCTATTTACTGTATATGTGTTTATCATATAATTAATGAAGAAGTGGTCAAAACTGATTTTCTCTGATTCAACTGATTGCTGTCTAGTTGTCTTGGGTTCATCTGATATCTCTTTGATGTGTACAACCTATCAGTGACCCAAAATGAAAAATTATGGCATTACCAGCATATTGGAAAAAACAATAAAATCTTCTCAATGGTACAGTTTGCTGTTTGGGGCTGAGGTAGAGTTACTTTTCCCTTAGTGCCTCGTGTAGGGCTGTGTTTTGGATTTCTGCTGGAAATAGTATTTGAGTAGAGGTGTTTTCGTTATTGCTGAGCAGAACTTACACAGAGCCAAGGCCTTTTCTGCCTCTCTCCCCCCCCCACAAGAGGGGGACTGGGAGTGCACAAGGAACTGGGAGAGGACACAGCTGGGACAGCTGACCCCAGCCAACCCAAGAGATGTCCCAGGCCACATGGCTCATGCTCAGTCTGTAGAGCTGGGGGAAGGAGGAGGAAGAGGGGATGTTTGGAGCGGTAGCGTTTGTCTCCCCAAGTCCCTGCTACGTGGAACAGAGCCCGGCTTCCCTGGGGATGGCTGAGCACCTGCCTGCCTGCGGGAAGGGGAAATGAATTCCCTGCTTTACTCGTGTGGATTGCTTCAGCTTTCCCTATTGAGCTGTCTTTGTGTCAGCCCTGGAGTTTTCTCACTTTGCCAGTTCTCTCCCCTATCCCAGTGTGGCAGGAATGAGTGAGTGGATGCCTGGCCTTCAGCACTGCCAGCTGGGGTTAAAACTCAACACATGGAAAGAGCTGAACTGTTTGTGCTGCTCTTCAAGCACAGTAACATTGCCTACAGCTCTCCAGTTCATATGGATTACCAAGTTCTCAGCACTCTGTTCTTGCCTGTAGCTGACCCCAGGCATGTCCTGGCAGCTGCAAGAAGTTCAAGTAATGTGCTGCAAGTACTGCACAGAAATTACTTTTAAAAATATTTGCTGAAGAGATTAACCATGCAATGCAGAAAGAGAATGAAAAAATAATGCATTATATGTATTAAATGAAAGATATGTAGACTTATTTTGGAATAAATCTAATTCCATCCTGTTTCAGGGAGTTTTCAGTCAAACTGTACTAAGTGCATTCATATTTATTTTTATTGTTGCAAAAAGCTGTTTTTAATATATCTGCTGAAATATATTAAATGTTAAACGAGACCTTTAAGTAGTAAGATCATATTTTAATAGTTAAAAAATTTAAACATTTTCTGATTATTTTATATTATAGGCAGGATTCATCCATATGATGCATAAAATAAGGCTGTGGTAAACTGAAGTTGCTTGCTCCAAGTAAATAAAACAAAACAAACCAAAACAGTTGAATTTGTTTTGCACATGGTAAAGGAGATCCAGGTACAGTTCTGAAGTGCTGGTGAGCTCCCAAAAGGCTGTGTTAGAAAGTGAGGGTGATTTGGCTGGCTGAGGCTGCAGGATAAATCTATCCTGCACCAGCAGATTGTGCTGTGTCCAATGAAGTGGAACAAGTGTTTGTAGATCTGGGCCTCTCTTGTAAATCAGGGGAATTCACGAGTTTGTCATATTTTCTGGTATTTTGACAACCTCTATCTTTTACGTTGTCTTATTGTTAAACTTCTTTTTTTTTTGAGGAATTTTGAAGGAAAATGCTACCTCCCTCTTAGCGGCGTGATCATTTCAAAACAAAACAGAAGTGCAGCAGCAAAGGTCAATGGTGAGCATCAGAATGAAGAACCACCTTTGATTTTGGCTGAGTTATTAGTGCACTTAATGCACAGATCTAGGCCTGGGCCATGAGGTCACCCATGCCATCAGGAATCAGAAATAGCTGTTCTTGAAATCACTGCTGAGCTATGTTCTAACACTATACACCAGGATTTTTTTTTTTCATTTATAGTACTTAGAGATTTTTCGTTAAGGCCCTATTTTAAATTGCCGTAGCAGAACACACAATGATTAACTTTATATGTTCTTTATCTTATCTGCTGCATATCTGCCCCTTTCAGCCCAGTGTGCAAGAGCCTGCTAAGCACACCAGGATGAAGTTCACTAGCCCTGGGATGAGACAGACCAGCACAGTTCTGTTGGTTTCTTCAGGAAAACAGTCATGAGCAGAGAAGGTATGGAATCAGAAGTACCCCACTAAAATTGATCTGGTTGCCAGTCTTGCCAGATGTCCCATGCCTGCTATTGAGAAAGAATGGATGTAGCTGTACAGTGTGGGTAAAATCCAAACCCTTTTGAAGCTAGGACTTCAGTGAAATTTAAAATATCAGTAAGACTTTCATATAAAACTCTGTTCTTTTAACAAACTCAGTTTTAAATGATAATTTGTCTTATGTCAATGAACTCCCTGGTTTTAGAGAAGAATCTTCTGTTCCCCTTTAAAGCTTATTTCTGAGATTATTGACATTTGCATGATGAAATATCCTTTCTGTAGGCAATTTATCAGTTTGGTTGTTGGTATCTAAACTCCTACATTTATATTGTCTTCAATTGAATTGAGCATCTGATAAGACTAAGATTATAGATGAGGGAAGCTGGTTATTCTATGGCTCTTTAGCTTTTAAAAGCTAAAGCAATACCATTTTTCATCATTTTGGATATTCTTGAATTATATTGTAATTTGACTTAATGGAGAAATAATGAGAAACTGAGTGGGAGCAGAGGAGGCATGCTCATCCTCTGAAATAAAAAATAAACAGTTTAGGAATTAAATAGCAAGGGGCACAGAAATTACAGCAGATTTCATTGATGTCTTTTTTTCTAATAAAATGAGATATATTCTGTTCAGCCAATATGCCTGTGGTAATTGGCATCACCAATCATATTTCAAAGGAGCACTTTGAATGAGATTTGCCAGAAAAGAACGGTGAATTAAATGACTGCATGTGAGGAGCACAGACAGACTTTCCCCCTCATTTATTCAAGATTGAACGTAATAACCAAGGAAAACTGATATAACTAACCACTTCTGACTTCTGTAAATTGATATGGGATGGAGCTGTCATCTCCTAATCAGATTAAGTCCTGTCTTTAGGCCATTTTTAATCTGAGTTCTACCATGAGGTTTTACTTTACGGTAAAATAAACTGCTTGGCGTTCAGATGCTAAACATTATTGATTTAATAAGATGACCAAAAGATATTCCACTGGTAACCAAACATTTCAGTTTTAGTGTGTATACTGTGAGTGCCTTTTGCACTCATCCTTTACAATATTTTGATACTGTGAGTAAAATAGGAGCTGGTATATTAGATTGCCTTAAACCTGAATTTCATATCATAGCATGTTTGTTCTTTTGAGTAACTGTGATACAGGAAAACTTTTAATATAGCTGTTACCATAAAAAGACATGTACATATGCAGAAATGTAATTTTTATGAGGAGCCTCTGATTGCATACAAAACCAAAAGAATATCAGGAAAAACAGGCAATGCAGTAGCAACAAATAGAAACAGTTAAGGAAATAGACCAATCTTTGCTGTACCTAAAAGCTTCACACAGCTCCATATTGTGCTTCAGGCATAATTTAAAAATTTTCAGACATCCTAAATTATCAGTGAGAGTTCTCAATTATCATTTATGTTACAATGAATTCATTTACATTCCCGATGTATTACAGATGTCAGCATTTTTCTGGGTTTGCTGCTTCATACTGCAACTGGAGGCTTACAGTTTTATATCTCCTTGGTTGGTTTTTCAACCTCTATAGCTTATGGTATTACAATTCCCCTTATGCTAACTTAAATCTACCTAATATCCCAATAATGCTTGAATTCTAAAACCTGATTATCCCTTCCACTTCTGCAAGGGATGAAATGATGATCCTCTTTTGAGAGGTGATGAAGGAGCAATACCAATAATCCTAGCTTTCTTTGGATTCCACTAGAGCTCTGTGCCATCAGAGGTCCCCAAGATCTTGGAAAAAAAAAATTAGAACAAAATACGCGAAAGGGATTTCATGCAGTCTCAAACGTTTGAACAGCAAATCAAGTTCTTTTCTATGTGGATCTCCTTTTGTTACTGTTGCCCAGGAATGATTAGTCTTTGGGAATGGTGTGAGTGATGCCTCAGGAAAGAGATGCTCCACTGAGTGGTTAGGGTGGGACCAAACACCTTCCCTCTTAAACTGGGACTACTTTCTAATGATATTTGAGACCAAGAACCATATCTCCATTTCCTCCTTTTCCAGGAACCTTACATGTGAGAATACAACAGCCTAGAAATTCCAAAAGTCAATCTAATCTGGTTTTTAATCTTCTTTTCTAGTGTGATTTATTTCTCCTTACATATTAGCTTCTTTCTGGTTGTGGGCAGCTATCAAAAAACATAATTTTTTTAAATAGTAAATTGACCAATAGACACACTACTACCCTGAGATTCTGATTTATTCCCTTTAAGTTCTATGGCAGCTTTTAGTCTGCAATTTGTGGGTTAAAGCCAGATTATGATAATGTCCACTTGTTCTTTTCCTTCATCTGGTTATATTTTTATTTATTTAGTTCTGCATATTTTTTGGCAGAATACAAGCTAACTCCATATAATAAATGTAACTCATTATACATTTCTATTTATGTACTAACTTTAATTGCCATTTCAGCATCCAAAACCAGCAAGATTCAGCTGCCACAGATACTGTTCTTTCTCCTCCAGAGAAATGTAACAGCCAGATGTTCTGACATAGGTATTATATATACAATTCAGAAAAGGTATGTGGCTACAATTTTCTTTTTTCCAATTAGAAATTACTAATTCCATCACAGTGACCCATCAATAGTAGGGCCACACAGTTCATTGTTATACCTCCTGACTTCAAAGTTATGTAGAATTGATTCCTACAAGAATTCAGAAGCAGGAATTTAACATATATAAAGTTCCCACTAAAACAAACACACAGTACTCCTGATAATCAAAGATTTTTTATTTGACTTTATTAAAAATATGTTTTCCATTCTATAACATCCACAGATGCCTTAAAGTTGGCAAATGCATGTTAACATCCATTCATTTTTTCAACAGATTCAAGTGAATCTAAAAAAATTTCTGTGACACTATTTTGGAATCAAATTAATTGTGTCCATGTCCTAGGAAGCTTTGTCATCTAATTTGTGGCTGTAACTTCCAGAGGCTGTTGTCACTTGTAATGTTTTCCTTTTAGTGTGGCGTAGGCTGCTTTCTCTTCAGTACAAAACAAGCAATAAAACTGTCAAAACAAATAGAACACGAAACTCAAAGAAGTTCTCCAAATAAGTGAATTAAAAAGTCTGTTATCTAGTTTTTCAGAAAGTCAAAATGCTTGAGAAATGTGCTTTTAATGTTTTAGTCCAACTTAAAAACATGCAAATAAGAAGTCATATTGAGTTAGGATTAATAATCAAAACCTGACTGTTACTAGTTTGTTACTCTTCCCTTCCCTCATGTTTTCCATCTCATTTGAAAGCAAATTGCAGGACTAATGAAAGGGTCTCTTTTTTACAGAACACTCACTTGCAAATCTCACCTACTTTCCTTAGACAAATTTTTCAGTTTGGAAATTTTTCAGTGTGGGCTATTTTCCAATGTGGGTGAACTAGACTAACATTTTGAGTGGAAATGAAATCCTCAGATTCTCTCTTGCTCCTCACAGTATAAGCAGTGGCAATTCCTCCAGAATGGCATCTCTCATTTTTAAATCTATCATTTCTAAAGTTACAAAAATCATCCCACCTGTAGGACATAATTCTTCCTTTTCTCTAGCATGGTGAGAAAGAAATCACAGCTTGCAAGGAAATATTGATCGGTTCTCCTCATTTTGTTTCTCCAATTTGAGTTTCATTTAATTTCCTATTAATACTCTGAAATGAACAAACAAAAAGATGTAGAAACCTTTGTTGTGTCCAGTTCTACAGTAACCCAATGGTTGAGGGAAAGGTAACTGCCTAAAACTCCAGTATATTATTGGCTACACATAAAAACAAGTGTTATCATAGTTTAAATTAAGTCTGAACAATGAGATTTCTGTAACAAAATAAACAAATTTGAAGGCATGTTTGTCTTCAGTCTTAAGCAAAAACTTGTCAAGTAAATTACATATTTTTCCCTCAAAAATACTCATTTTCTGTGTGTAGAAACACTCCCTGTACTTAAATCTTATATAGATTTTATGGTTAAACCATGACTTGTTAACAAACGCAGTCATTCCTGAAAGGCTTTTGAAAATTTGCATCAGGTATTTGAAAGCCACAAATCAGAATCCAGTATTTTCAGATGAATGAGAAGCTGTGCTGTTATTCAACTTGAAAGGTCCCAACATCTCTGAGCTTGACAGCATCCCATGGAAGATATATTTCCTGCTGCTCCAGGAACATTAAGGTGATCCAAAGGTAAATCAGCAGTGACAGGTCAGTGACCATAGTGCACACTCAGCATCCTCAAGAGAGCTGTGTTTGTCTGCACATCTCAGGCTTTTCTTGTCCAAAGAGTTTTCCTATCCATAATTAACATGAGTATTCGAGAACCATAAAGCATTTATTTGCAAGGTGTTTTCAAGCAAAACAAAGAATAACTCATGCTATGACTGTCAATAGCTCCCTTTCTGTGACGGGACTGTGGCTTTGGGCAGAGTGGTATATAAATTGAAGTCTCTGACACTTTAATGCTGCTGTAGCAGCTTCAAATCAATTATAGAAGAAGCAGAGATATACATTGCAAGATTGCAAAATACGCAAATCCAGACCAGGAGTTTGTTGTTTCTCTTATCTCTATAAAATTTATATGCTTATAGTTCTACAGACAGAAATAACCTCATATTTATACACATAAATACATATTATACATTATGGGTAGCCTTATTCCATGGCCTTCTTTCTCTGGATTGTTTTATGAAGAATATTTGATTTATTACATACAGACAGAGGCTGTTCAGTTTCCTTAACAGATAATTAAGGTTTTGGGATGATTTTCTAATAATAAAATGTTAGCATTTAGATGTATGCTGAAACAAGTTAAGAAAACAGTGTTGTTCCAAACTACTGACTTCTTAAACAATGTCTAATTTAAGAATAAAAAATACCATTTAATATTATGGCACAATTATGATTATTGTAATTTTCTATTAATGCCAAAACTCATGGTTTACTTCTAAGCCTTCCTAGCAATGCCCATCTCTGCTTGAAGAACAATTGCTCAGTATGTTATTAGCCAAGCAATCAATGTCTTTCTGAGCCTGTGCATAAAGTCTTCAGGAATTTTACCCAGCTTAGTTTCAGGTTGGAAGCTGTATTTCTGGGAAAAATTTGGCCAGAAACAGAAAAAGTGTGATTATCACATATTTAACAGCTATGACACTGTCCACAGCATGTAAGTGACAGCAACATCAAAGATCCTATATTGTCAAGGACTTGGTTCTCAGAACATTGTTAAAGGGGACTTTCTCTGTAAACATGAAGCATGTTCATTCTCCTCATTCAGAGGAGAATTTTCTCATGCTGAGTGGCTTATCTAGTAAAGTTATGTATGTATAGTTCACCACAGTGAAGTCAAGCTCACACACTTGGCTAAACTGAAGCCTAAGCCTAAACCAGCACCTCAGCCAGGAAAAAAACACATGGCAGAAAAAATGGCAACTATAATGGAACTTCTTACACCCAGGAAAAAGGGAAAATACCAAAACCAGTAGTCTTAAGTAGCTGTAGAGAAAAAGAGATTTGTATATTGTTTACAGATGTCAAGGTTTGGAAAGAGGTGGTATCTGTCAGGAAAAACTGGAGTCTCCCTTGGAGTGGAAAATGTAAAACCCCTTCCCTCCAAATTATTACAATTTTGCAATTAGGAGCTTTCAGGCAAAAATATGGGAATAGGAGTAACAGCTCTTTACTAGGAATAATAAAAATGCAAATGCAGTAATTAAAAAAAAAAAAGAAAAAAACCAAGCAAACAAACAAAAATCCCAGAGAACCCTGACAGAGTCAGGAATACTACCTACTACCCTGTCAGCCAGGGCATTGGAAGCAGTCCAAATAAGTCCTCCTGGAGTGACAGATGTGGTTCTGTTAGAGTAGAGATGATCCTGTAGTGGCGGTGAGATGAGTCCAGTCTTCCTCTGAGAATCCAGTGGAAAAGGGGGATGCCTGGGGTCCCTGTGTGATGCAAGAAAGGAGCAGAATATCAATCAGGCATCAATATGATTAGGTTTGATCTCCCATTTATTCCTTGTATTCTACTTTTATCAGGTTACAGAAACGAAAGCAAGCACAGCTAAAAGTTGGTGATTGGCTAAAAATACATATACATATGTATTAAATGATTGTTCATTGGTCCACGGTTAATGGTTTACCTTTTGTTCTACTTTATGAATAGCATTCTGTTTTCTACATCCACGAGAACACCTAACAGGTTGTTACACATATTCAGCATCCATGAGGAAGCATCCATGAGAAGGCACACTAAATTACTACAATTGCTACTTTCTTATTAATTCAAGGCCTACAAGACCAGCACAGGAACAGTACAGACTCTCATACTGTTCCCTGGTAGCAGGGATTGTTCAAACACCCTATCAATAAATCATGACCTCGCTCTTCTAAAAATTCCTCTACACCTGTGTCCCCATTTTTATCTGGGTAGGGAATGGTTGGCTCCTCCCCAGTGGGTGGAGCATCTCACAATGGAATGATGGATGTGTCATGTCACTGGTGAGCCTTAATGGCCCATTATCAGAAGATATCCCCCTGAGGGGGAGATGAAGTCGATGAAAGAGATAAGAAACACTACCTCAGATGGTCTATTATCAAAAGGCATTCACCTTCTTCCCCCTGCCTAGAGTTACAAGAGATAAAGAACAATATCTCCCAAATGGTTTCAACAGATAAAAATAGAATACACATTTTTTTCGTTACATTTTTCAACCCAAGACAACAGAACAGATCTTTGAAGAAATGCTGCCCTCCATGGAATGTATCCTAGAACTGCCCATGATTCCATGGGACTTCCTCAGAAAATATTTTGCACTGAGATATGTGTAAGTCTAACTGTTTTGGGGTTTTTTTGTGTTGATGTGAAGGTAGCTGTACATTACCACAGGATCAAAAAGTTGTTACAATGGAAGTAAAAGTGGCAAGCAGTGTGAATACCACACAAATGCAGAATCTTTTACAATTTCTGTTTCCTAGCTAAAACAATTTGTCATGCTCAGGGTCAAAGTGTGATGCAACCATTAAGAGCAGCTCTATCTTTAGCCAACTTGAAATGCCAGCTGTCTTCACTGGGACTCTTTTCTGCTTAAAATTAAGGACTTCTTCAAATCTTGGAGAATAAAAAGCTAACCTTAACTGCTTATGTGATTTTTCAGTGCCATGATGGTTAAGCAGTTCACAGTTGTTGATGTTGTTAGCATTTTCCCCAAGACAGATCGCTGACTACATGAGGCTTGCTAATTCAGTGAGAAACCCACCTTGTCACAATGAGATCCTGCCTCTCAGAGGTAGAGCTTTATATGAACAGTTCAGTCTCCACTGGAACATTAGCCTGGCAGTTCTGGACTCATGAAGAACTACATTTTGAGGGTTTTGTTACTTTTCCAAGGGACATTGCTGTAGAAAATCAACAGATAGTACTACTAATATTATTAGAGCAGGGTTAGTTCAAGCATCATGTTTAATTAAAATTCCAACCCTAGCAATATATTCTTTTGTAAAAGAAACACTGATTCCAAGGAACATTCTATATTCAGAAGTCAGAAAGGAAAAGAGAAAACTTGACATTTTTCCATTTAAGGATTCATCTTGCTCTTATTCATTATTATTAGATCCTGAAAAAAGTAAAGGTCCTACATTAGGTGGCTTTAAAGGACTTAAAATACATCAGTAGTATTTTCTTCAAAGGTAAGATTGAAAAAAGTTATCATGATCATATCCACAAGAAAAAAAATGGTTTAATGCTAAAAAGTTACCAGTTAGAATTTTTACTGGTCTTTCTTCCTTTGATGTAAAAAAAAAAATCTTTTGAGATACGAATGTAGACTTAAAACTAGCAAATCTGCTTAAAATATATAGTGGAAGACTTAACCTTTTGACTTCTGGCAAATATCCCAAAATCTACTGAAAATGTTCAAGGCGATTCAGTGAAATGAGTTCAAAGAAATTGTGTCTCATCTGCAGCTAAGAGTTCAGTTGAAACAGTCCTTTAATTTGAAAGGCTTTCTCCGTGCATTTCCATAGTCCTCCTCTTTCATCCTGTGATGTTCCCTTCTTTCTCTTAAACTCAGTTATTTCTCCCATCTTTGCCACCTTTCGATGGTGCAATTCTTGATGGCCCTGTTAGATCACCCCTTTCCCTCCGAGCTGAGTCAATCTTTTCTCAGCTGAAAGTCCCAACAGTGAGCAGAGAAATTCTGTTTGCAGAAATGCTGTGTCAGCAGAGGCTGAGCCTACTGCTGGAACCTTGGAAATAATGAAAGAATACATGAAAAAGATGAAAGTAAATCACTGTCAACACCTCACACAAAAAAAGGCCATTTATATCAATTGCAGCTACTGATTTGCATATGAAATATTCACACTGTGCAAAAAACATTGACAAATTCTTAGAAGATTTTTAGAAGCGATTTTTGATCAAGAATCTGTCATTTGAAAAAAACAAAGTAAGCAGCTCTCCTGAATATTGGACCTTATATTTGCTTAACAGTAGTAAACTTATTAGGCTATCTCAGTCACAAGTGGTATCAAAAATCTGCTCGAAACTTCAAAAGGTAATACAAAGAGAAATGTCACCTGTGTCCATTCTAATTATTAAAGTATCACAGTTATTTAATTGAGACGAGTGTTTCATGATGTTATTTCACCTAAAATTGGAGCTCTCTAGTGTTAGTTACTATCTATCCTGTGTTTTCTGCTCTAAAAAACAGAAAAGAAACCCAAACCAAAAATCACTAGCCAAATCAAAAAAGAAACCAAACACATTTGTCCCAGTGGCAAGCTTTTTACACTTAGTTCAGTGGCTGGAATATGCTTAGGAAATAGATCTCAAAAAGCAATAGAGTACTCTACAGAATTTATGAACATTAAGAAACCACAGATTAAAAAAGAGGTTATTTAACAATAATCAAATACTAATAGCAGAGTTGATATTTCTTACTCTGTCAGCTACAAATGCATTGAATCAGTTATCATAATCTCTAAAATATATTAATAGAATGAACTATAATTGCTCAAGTTACCAGTCCTACAGCTTTCATTTGGAGGTTCTTCAAGCTGGTCAGCTCCACATAAAAGTGTTCTAGCACATAATCAATCCCTCTGGCCCTTGCTGCGATGGACAGAAGGAATTTTAACTCCACCAGCAAAATAATGAAATAAAAAATATCTGAAGGAAAAGTATTTTAGAGGACACAGAATAATGAAAATCAAGACATCTCATCTCAAGTAGAATGAACCAACTTTGTGGCTGAGGTGGATCCAGACCTGTTCTGCATTTCCCCATCTATGGAGCACGTCATGAAGCCCCTTCCAGACACGCTGTGTAGGAAACATCTGCAGGGAACAGGGGCATCCCTGGAAACACAGCCACGGTTCTTTGCTGTGCTCTGACTGCAAAGAGTTTCCAATTAGAATTACTGCTCATCAAGGCAGTGCCAGCAGGCTTCTGGCTGGTTAAGCCTCCAATTTTAATTGAAGTGCCTTTAGCTGGTGATAAAATCTGTCTTTTTAAACAGGCAAACTACACAGTTCCTGTAGCAAGTGAAATTCAAGTTGGGTTTGCATTCAGGATAATTACATGGAGTTGGATCTAATTGATTTAGTTGAAACGTGTATTATTCACCAAAGTGCTACAAAGTGTAATTATGGTTTTTTTCCATTTCCTATTTCTCCCCTCTTTTTTTTTTTTTTTTTTTTTTTTGTCATTATGTTGTTCCTTCCAGAATAATTAATTCCTAAGGAATAAGGCATGAGAAGAGTTTTCTGGTTGAAAATCGAGGTTCTTCAGAGTTTCCATATATATGGAAAATTAGTTTAAAGACTAAACTTAATTCACATTTATCCACTTTGTACTGCCATAACCAATCAGCACTGGGTGAAATTTCAAGAAATATATTATAGTAATTTATAAGACAATAATATCAGTGACGATTAAAGTTTCTCCACCTTCCTTAGCAAAAAAAAGAAAGAATGAGACAAAGTATATTTTTCAAAGATATTCATTAATTGAAACATGGTTTTAAAACAAGCTGTCTCCAAGAAAATCATGACAGACTTTAGAAGTATGGAATAATCTCATTATAATACACATAGCAGTCATGTATAAATAAAAGTACAAGACAATTTTTGTGGGGGAGTGAAAATAGAGTCTAGGCATTCTTTAAATCTCATCATACAATGAAATCAGAAGTATTAATGAAATAACATTCTTAATTAAAGAGGTAGAATGAGGGCACCTTTTAACAGTTCCACGCTGTTTTTAATTCTCCACTGGTGTGACTGGGACAATATGCCAATATGCCAATACGGTGAGAAAGCAATTATTGATCTGCAAAAGCAAT
The DNA here is from genome assembly GCF_021018805.1 of Prinia subflava. Lineage (NCBI taxonomy): Eukaryota > Metazoa > Chordata > Aves > Passeriformes > Cisticolidae > Prinia > Prinia subflava. Next base: position 9,692,512 of record NC_086251.1, read on the forward strand.
ATTCAGGGTGAAAAAAGGATTTTTGAGATGTTCAGCAACAAAAGCTAACAAATGCAACAAAATAATTGTTCTACAAAGTGTGTGTTATTCAAAACAATTATTCTCTAAAGTGTGTATGTTATTCAAAACACTTTTAAATCAGATTTTTCCACCCAAAATAATCATCAGTTGAAAGTATGACAAATGTGCCATCTTCCAGCAGTGTATTGTAATCTTTTCAGGATGGAGGCGTTTGTGGAGGTACCCAGGCACCCTTCTGAGCGCTCCTGCCAGAGCATTGCACACGAGTCTATTTTCTTAGAAACACAGAATCTTTTCCAAGTTTGTATGGCAGGAGATAGCAGACCTTGCACGTGGGATTAGCCTGCCATAGGGATGGTCAGTGTTTTCACAACCCAATTTTTTTTGTGCTGCTGTAGGCAGCCCAAAGCTACCCTGTTTATTGCAATGGTAAGAAATGAGCACAGCAGAGCACATTGCAGAGCTGGTATGCAATATATCAATGACTGCAAAGCTTTTTTCTTGACTGTCTCCTCCACTTTGTTTTATCTTTGCCTTTTCTTTTCCTAGCAGTTAACTTAGATGTTAATGGAAAACCCATTAAAAAAGCTACTATCGTACAAAGGAAAAAATGAAAGCAGTTCTGTGGAAGATTCACCAATCAATTTTTCAAGGAAAACTTCTTCCCTGACACTTAGTGACAAAGGAATCCAATTTTATTACTTGGCCAGATAGTTCAGATTTCTGTTCACTCTTAGTAAAAACTTTTTTTTTCATAACATTTGTAAAACTTTATTACAGAGTTATGAGAATAAAATTGGATTTCATAACTCACACAAGATCTTGAGGGACTGGTACCTATAAGCTTTAAAATCACTATTAAACTTAACGCATCTATTCTACTAAAATGTGTTTTTCTTCTAATTTCTCTGAAAACTTTAACCATATTATTTCATTCCTTGGAAATGTGAGATTGTCTTTGGCAATCATTTAAAAAGTGATTTCATTTTTAAAAAATCCTATAATTAGTTGATAAGTTAGTTGGAATTTACAGACATATTTTCTGTTCACAAATCAGATTTGCAGTAGGTATATAAATCTAGGTGGTACAAATATCTCCTCACAAGGAATTTCTGGAGATTGTTCTTGCAAATTCTGTCTCCTGTGTTATGAAGTTTAATACAAAGAATTAAACTGAATTTTCTAAAACACTTCTCTAAAAGACAAGATTTATTGTAGTTCTAGATTTGAAAAGTGGAAGCAAATTAGCATGAATGATGTAATTTGCCTGAGAATGAAAAGCTTTACTTGTTAAACACAGCCTTCTTTGAAAAGTTAGGAAATGTTACAACATCATCTACATCATATCCAAAATTAATTTTAAATTAGAGATACTACTAGGCAAGATCCTCACCAGAAGTAAATTAGAAATGTTCAAGTTAAGTCAACCTCACTATGACTTTAAACCCTGTAATTGAAAAGAAATCTGTTTCTTTTGGGGCTGTTTTGTTCTGAAATGAGATTTCTGTATCGTACAGACGCTGGGATCCATTAACTGATCCATTAAGTACATTATTCTGAAAATTTCCTTCTCTTCAATTCATCTCTGGGTTCTGTTAAATAAGGCTGCACAAAACTGGTTATCTAGAGGGCAATACATGGATTTTATCTCTAGAATCCATAGCTAAAATAACTCGCTCCTCTCTTTTAACCAGAAATTTCCAATTCAGAGTCATGGTTAGGCCAGGCTCATCCATTTCAGCTTTCCTGAAGAAAACACAGAGACAGCAAAAAATTCTGTGTAGAGATTCTTCAGATTAAAAAAAATAAAAAGAGAATATGAAAAAAGAAAAAGAAATTTAAAAAAGACAAAATAAGGGATCAGGAAGAATATGCTCTAACTTTTCCCAACTGTGTGAAAATACATACTGAAGGAGAATATATCCAAAGGTAAGACCAAACACATGAATTTGGAACACTGAGACACACATTCCTTATAGTTGTGGATGTCTGGATACACCTGCTTGTAACCAGTTTGAGGTAACATCCCTTTTCCCAGCTGCACTTCAGCAGTCTTATTTAATATTTTTAGCACAATTGGCTACTCTTGTATTTCATTCTTTGATTGTTTTCTCAAACTCATCCATTATCATGAGAAAACAATTTTCAGCCTGTGACATGTTATAGCCTTACTGAAGATCCAGCACATACTGAAATGGCAAATTTCACCACAGGGGATAACACACACAGATATCCAAACCAGGACTGAAATTGGGCAAGGTTATAGATGAAATGGTGTCACACACATTAGGAATAAAACTTTCATGTAACTTAATGCAGTTTTTAACTTAGGCTTGATAAAGCTTTTCCAAATACACAAAAGACCTGGCTGGAAGCTATGGTTCTCTAGCTTGTATTATTTAGTATGACTGAAGGAGGCATAACTCAATAGTCTAGACATGTATTTTAATTTAAATAGTTTTGATCTCATTATTTGAGATTTTGGTTAAAGTTTTTAGGGTATATTAGGAAGAAAAAATTATCAAAAAGGAACAAATAGGATGTTCTTAAAAGTCACTTTGATTCTATGTTAGATCTCATTATTAAAAGTATAAAAGAGAAATCATTTTCCATGGAAAAAAGCTAAATCTGATGCCCACAGTGCTCTATTACAGAGACAGCAGCAAGTGGACAATGATAAGTCTCTGATCTTCATATTATTTTAAGATAATTGAAGTTGATGGGGTTATTCTAATGTAACTGAGAGCGAGGCCCAGACGTTTGAAATATCTATTTAAAAACCATGAGAGTAATTTTAAGAGGAGTTTCTGTAATGACACATAATTTTGATTATTCCAGAATTGGAACCCCCTGACAGTCAAGAGATTTACTGACATTTCCCAGGCATAAACCTGTAAACATTGTATAGATGTAGCAGAAGGAAATGTGGCTCCTCACTGTCCTGCAACCTTTTTAAAACACGTGACTTCGAGGCAGTTATGGCATGGAGATTTGTACTCACTGCAGCGTAGTTTTCCTGGATATAAACATTTACAGCAAGCTACATAAAAGTGATTTCTGTACAGAAAATAAGAGTCACCTACACATATCAAACAACCTTCAAACAAAAGGATATGCAAATATTAGAGTCAGTTACTGCCCACCCTGAGGTGTGGGCAGTGAGGACCTTGGCACATTCATGGGGCATCCTCCATGTGTTTTATTTACATCAGCTAACTGAATGTGCCTGAGAGAATGACTCCCCCAGACAGAAAATGCGAGTACACGACTTGTTGTCAGTGAAGTTCAATTACAAAGCTGCTTAAAAGCTTTACTGAATCACAGTCCTATAGCTTTAATTTTCCTGGGGTGTATTAATTAAACAATATCATTGTCTAGTGATTTTTTTTCCAAATAACTGTAAATAATAGTGCTTTTTAATGGCAAAGAACAATGAAATCTCTCCTTTGTAGATCTTCTTCACAGATTTTACTTTTCTTCCTACAAGTAGATAAATTTAAATCAAGAGAAGCAGTAGTGCACTTTCTCCTAAGAGCAAGGCTTTCAAGAATAAAACAATTAGCAATAACAGCATACTTTTTGGATTGGTAAATAATTCAGTATCTTGAAATGTGATCTTTTTGTATGTTTACCATCTGACACCTAGAATTACTGGAGGATCTATAAATAGTAACTGCTTGTTTTTAAAAGTGTTAAACAAGAAACCACTATATGTGGTTGGTGTCTGGCACAAAATTCAATTGTCTCTTTTTCTGTCTCAAGTAAATGGTTATTAAGTCCTGCAATAACAATCTGGCACGGATGTAGCATGTATTTCTTTACTATTGTTGGTTTATGTATTCTTTACTACATAAACTTCTTTGTTTGGCCGAATCTCCACTGGAGTTTTATTTGTAGTTCTTGACTCATTTGGATACACTGGATTCATGCATCATCTCAAATGGAAAGAAACAACCCATGCCATTAGATGCCATGGCTTTTTCTCTTACTTAAATCATAAAAATTATTCATTTACCAGGTTTAAGCAGAAATAGAGCTTTTCTGCATCGTTCCAGATATTCTGATATAGTGTCTGATCCCATACATCTTTATAAAAAGCCCCTTAATATACTGTCATATTTAGTACATCTATACATTACAGAGATTCTAACTGTTCTTTGGTTCACACAGTAGCTTTTATTAAACTATAGTTTTTTAGTAGTTTCATTAAAGTAGAACAATTGCTTTAAAGTTTATATTAAAAACTTGTTTCTGATAGTAAATGTCGCTTTCTTTGTAGGGAGAAGGGCATGTTCTCAGTCCTAGGTACCAGCAGGAAGTACGGGCAATTCCTTCCAATATTTTTGTTACTTCTTTAATGGTAATGATGCACAAATAAACAGAGATTATTTTCTGTTTTTTTCCATCGCAAACTTCAGAGATTCTATCATTCAGCAGCTTGCAGAAGTGGGATCAGGAAGAAGACCCCAGGATATGAAAGGTTAAGAAATTCTTTTTTTAAAAAAAATAATGCACTGGTAGGATTCAAGCTGGTTTTATATTGATCATAACACTTGCAAGATTTGCTATAGCATATTAAAAGCTACAAGTGTTATTAGGGAGACAGGAAATGCACTACTGCATTTCTGAAATACATATCAAAGGAAAGTACAACAGAATACAAGCATATGTACATACATTCTAAAATATAAGTGTCAGGAAATAGTATTTGCTCCTCTAATATTTCATCTCTGTAACAACACACACAAAACACCAAGAATGCTAAGGCCCCTAAGCCCAACAATATTCCTCTTTTGTTCAGAGTCCTTAAAATACAGAATAATGATCATTATAGATTTCTGCCTTATCCTGACATCTAAAACCCTCATGGAAAACACACCAGAGCGGCCTATAATGACAGCACAGAGAATGGACACTTTTGAAAACAAAAAACAAGGTACTGTTAGGAGCCAACTTTTTATTTTATTTTATTTTATTTTTTTAATTGCCCTGTGGTGAATAGGGAGGCTGTGCCATGTATGTCTGCATCCAGCACAAGGCTGATGCAGCATTGTAAAAGCCCTTCAGGCTTAATGATTCATTTTTTTTTACTATTGTAGTAAGCGTGTTCCAACTGATATCACAGCGCAAGAGCACGAGTGCTGGGACACATAAACCACAACTCTGCAGAGCCCCGTTCGGGGTGCAGGAGCTGGGTGCGAGCTGTAACGCTGCAAGGGAGGCGAGCACAGGCCCCGCGGTCTGTGAGCCCTGCGGTGTCCCTGTCCCTTCCTCTGCTGCCTCACACCCGCCCTCGTTGCGAGCTGCAGCCTCTCCGCAGCCCCCACGCCACGACTGCCGGGCAGCTCGGGACTCTCTCCTGTTTCGAGCTCGTTTTTGTTGCCACACCTCTCTCTTTGGTGTCGGTCCACGAACGGCCAGAGCAATTGGGCAGATGCGGGCCAGGGAGCGGGGTCACTTTGACAGTCTTTCATGCCCCCAAATCTGCTCTCGCACGATGTTCTGCTGGGCCGTCTAGCATGAGAAGACCCCGTTAATTCAGAGCATGACTCAGTAATTGCAGCACCCCCTCCTGGCCTTTTCCCTTCTCTCTGGAAAGGTCCGCAAACACTCCCCCTTCGTCGGGACCCTTATTCGCTGCCCGCTTTATCCATTTTAATCACCGGGCAGGGCCCGCCCCTCATGAGGGACGAGTCGCCCCTGCACCGCCAGGTGGCGCCTGAGCGCCGCCCCCGCCGGGCCCGTGCGCGCTGGGCGGGGCGGCCCCGCGGGCCCGGGCTGACCCTCGGAGCCGCGGCGGGACCGGGCTGAGGGGCGGGACCGGGCTGAGGGGCGGGACAGGGCTGAGGGGCGGGACCGGGCTGAGGGGCGGGACAGGGCTGAGGGGCGGGACAGGGCTGAGGGGCGGGACCGGGCTGAGGGGCGGGACCGGGCTGAGGAGCCGGGCTGAGGGGCGGGACCGGGCTGAGGGGCGGGACAGGGCTGAGGGGCGGGACAGGGCGGCAGGGCCGGGCTGAGGGGCGGGACCGGGCGGCAGGGCCGGGCTGAGGGGCGGGACAGGGCGGCAGGGCCGGGCTGAGGGGCGGGACAGGGCGGCAGGGCCGGGCTGAGAGAGAGACCGGGTTGAGAGACCGGGCTGAGAGAGAGACCGGGCTGAGAGACTGGGCTGAGGAGGCCGGGCTGAGAGACCGGGCTGAGGAGCCGGGCAGGCTGAAAGACATTGCTACCCAATGTTGGGAAGTGGCCACTGAAGGCATTTCCAGTTTATTCCCAGGGCCACTCACTTTACTTTTTCCAAACTCCTACAACTTTTGGGTGGGTCGTGGTAAAGATGAACCAGGCGATCGTGATTCGCAGCGTTTGTCTTAGGAAAGGCTTTGCCTTCAGGTGCTGGCGAACACCCCGCCGTGCTTACTCAGATCTTGTCCTTAAAGTGCTCCAGTCTCGAGTCCATATATTTCAGCGGCCTCTTCCTGACTTGTTAATTGTTTTTTGGAGGTCTCCTCCAGTCTTACCTGAGTTGTTCCCAAGTGCATAAATATAGCTCGTCTCCTAGGTGGGCACGCGTTTAAAAATATATATATTCCTTGGCAGGAGCCGGGCCCGGTGAGCTATTTCATTCCCTTGGGAGCTGAAGGAGCACTTCCCTGGCCTGTGGAAGTGCAGGGAGCGCCATGGACACGGGCAGGCACGCAGCAGCTATGCTGGCCGGGTAGTAAAGGTTTTATGGTTTAATGTCTCCTGTGTTAAGTCTTCTTGGACAGAGAACAATATACTTGTATCTTAATATATGGCTGCAATAAAGCTTCAATGACTGGTTTATTTCAAATGTGAGTTCATTAGCCCCTTTGAATACAGTGAAATAGACAGCAATTGCATTTATTTTTTAGGTGTTGCTTTCGGGCACAGGCTGCAGGGCACAGATGGGCTGAGGCACTGGTTGTGGGTTGGAATATTCATGCATCAAATATTACTGAAATACTGCTTTTCAGAGGAAGTGGCCTCCTTCCAAGTGACTGTGCCTTTTGTTGTGACCCTTTTTTTTCCTCCCCAAAAGAAACCAAACCCACCTACTTTTGATGTGAGCCTTTTCTAAAAATGATGCATTTGGGGTGGGGTATGGCTCTGTCATAGTCAGCAAATACAGGACAAGTTTATGCCTTTGGGGCTTAAGGACTGATTGCAAGGCAGGTTGCTCAGGCAGGCATTCTCTATTGACAAGTTATTCAAGCACTCCATTTTTTAATATGTTTTCTCTTTTCTCTGCCTGTTCTAGGAAACAGTCTGCAATTTGTGTCCGAGGAGTGCTCTCCATTGAGTCAATCACGATCCGTGCAGAGTTTCTAGTGAGCTGAACATACGTGAATATATGTGGCTAGATTGTTTTGACTTGCTGAAGTTGACAGTAGGTATTCTCAAATTGCTCTTTATTTGGTGTAATGAGATCTTTCTTCGCTCTCTTTGTCTCTCAGACACACCAAAGTTATTAACCAGGGGGAAATTATATCACCACCATGTGATTTCTTTAAAAATCATCCAGCCAAGGAAGTCGCTCTTCTTCTGGTAATAAGAAATGAGTACGTCATCTGATGTTCTTTTCAGGAGCCTAATTTAACTGCTTGAGGGGAGATAGGCTGCTTTAAAAACTACTATTTTAATTAGCATTAAATGGTTTGAATTTAAGTGTTTTGGGGAGAGAACTTCATTGATAATGAGATAAATTTTAGATTGACTATATAAACACACCTTACATGTTTTTTAAGTTTTCTGTTTCTCGTGTGTTTAGTCAGTTTTCATGTACACAAATTCTGGATCAGACGAGCTACTGAAACAGAGCACAGCTGTGCTGACAAGAAAAGAGCTGTGCCCACTTGTGCCAGCTGAACATGTGTCCCCTCTGTGGTCACACTTACATGTGATTTGATTTTAAATACAGGATGGGGTGGCTTCTTGGTCAGATACAGGACTTATTGTCAGAATTGCAAATTTTTATTTCTGCCCTGGTCCTGACTTCTTGTGCAACCTGGAGCAAGCACATAGTTCCCTTACTCTTTGTCTATAAATTCCATATTATTAAGTTTAATTCAGTGATGCATAGAATGGGATAAATACTTAGTTTAGTTGACCTGTCAGAGTACAAATACCTTTTAAAGCTGTGAGCCAGTTCCTCAGCCAGGTTAAGTTGAAGTGGTTTCCCTAAACCCCTGGAGGTATCAGGGTAGGTTCTTACCAAGGCCTGATCCATGTGCCTCTTGGGAGGTCTTCTGGAGTTCAGCCTGTACAAAAATATCAGGGTTTGCATATGGGAGATGCTGTAAAGGCTGGAAGGAATCTGTAAATGTTACTTATTAATGGTCTCTATTATTAGAAGGAAAAAAGCTTGTGTTAAATTTTTCAAATTGGCAGTGCATTTAAAGCAGAAGGAAATTTGATTCTACTGGCTGCACAGAAGTGAAATAGGTCATCATCACTGCTATGGTGGGCTTTTTTCCTTCTTTGCTTTGACAACACTTTGCAAAGCTTGAGAAGAAAAATTATACACAGCTGTAGTATGCTTACTTTAGTTAAAGAAAAATCTGTGTCTATAATGTAAAGGAAGGAAATAATAAAGCTGAGGAAACATGAAAATATCTGAAGGGTACTTGGCCTTGGTGAAATGACTTTACATTAAAAATATATACTGTACTTGCCCAGTAGAATGTAAAATATTATTTATTTACTCTGATGATGAGGGCTGACCAACTTATTTCTGTCCCATATTAAAGGGGCATGAGCACTATCTCCAGGTTAATATTTCACTGTTCTCCAAGTCTTTTTGTCCTTGTCAAATATTACGCAGCTTCTGAGCTTTTCTTGCTAGTTATGCTTAGGAGAGAAAATTAGTTTTGGCCCACGCCATGTAGACCTCCAAAAGAAAAGGCCTGAGGGGGAGATTTTATTTAGTAACCCTTTACGCCCCTGCATAGCAATCAAGTGCTTCAGCACAGCCCCAAATGCCTTTGTGCATCTGTGAAAGGCACTGGTTGGTGTGCAAAGGACAGCTCAGCTCCCACGGCGGCCACAGCAGCACATCCCTGGAGCCCTGGAGTGGCAGAGCTGGCTGGAGAGTCTGTGCAGCCCCTCTGCTCTGGGGCTGCGCTATAACCACACACTGCAGGCGTCTGCACAGCCTTTGGGGTCTTGCCAGTCACACGTTTATCCAGCTCAGAGTAACCAGCTGCTGTTTTATAATCCATACAGAAATAGATGGGTGTACAGCATGGGTGCCAAGCAGCAGAGCATTCCATGTTCAGCTTCAAGCTCTGTACGTGCACAGAGCACCTGTCTTCTACTTCCTAGGTTACTTACATCCTCTGCTAATTCTTTATATGGGATGCGTCACTTTCTTTTCAGTCCCTGTGACCAGCAAAGGGTGTCTGGATGACAGAGTAATGGAGTTCATTTGTTTCACAGAAATGGGTTGCCTCTTACCAGTACAGGCTCCTGATGCTGCAAACATCAGGATATTAAGAGTGAATAATAAAAGAGGGTGAATGCACTCCATTTTCATGCAGACTGGTGGGTTGTTCAGGCAGCGGGCACTCAGCAGTCCTTAGCTTTAGGATATCAGTGTTGGGACACACGTAGGAAGATGTTGCTCCCAGACATCCTGTCTCTAGGCAGATATCCACATTAAATAAGGAAAGACCAGGAGGGAGAATAAGGTGGAAACTGCAAATCTATGCCAGGCAATAAAAGCATGTAAACTATGCTGCAAATTTGATACTTGGAGAGAATCCAATTTGGTTTCCCCCTGTTGTACTGAAGGTGATGAGAAATGATGAGCCTGGTTCTGTTCCTCCACCACAAAGTTTTAGATAAATATCTCCACACAGCTTGACTCCAGGGGCAGGTTTTCTTTCTACATTGTTCTTTATGTGTAGGCAATTTGCAACTCTCTGAAACTTTGCTAAAACTTCTATGGCTTTTCTTTCATCAGTATATATTTTTTAAATTACAGTGTTCTCCTTTTCCTCTTCTACATCCTCCAGAAATGTAAGCATTTGTATTTTTCTAGACCTTTTGCTATATGTTGGTTGCCTTCTGCCACAGGAGGACGTTGGGTGAAAAGAAAACTAGTGCTTTGTCCCTGTATTTCTCCTATGTTGTTTCATTTTGTTCTGCTAGACAAACTATCTTTGATTTAGTGGGGTTGAAGTATGAGTTCATCATAGATTACCTGTCACTGGATCAAATCAATCATGGTTAACAGTGTATTGACAGGGCATATAGCAACTATCCTTGACCTGAGGTTTAAAGTACCTGTTGTCAGCATTGTATGGTTCTTGCCCCTGCTCGGCATGAACTTGGAGGCAGAATATTCTTTATCAGCCCTTTTATTATAATATATGTACTAGTTTTGTCTCTGACCTTTTTTTTTTCTTTTTAACTAATATAGTTAAATGTAATATAATATAATATATCCCTTTTCATTTGTGTAGCACAGAAGAACCCAGCCAGGTAGCGCTCAAGAGTTTTAAAAATAAAAGAGAGAGAACTTCTTTTGATTTAAATAGAAGCCAGCCTTTGAACATTGAGATAATGCTGAGTTAGGCTGCCATTTAATTGCCCAGGTGAGGATGTTTTACATATTCATTTGTGGTACATGTTTGGGAGGGAAAGTATGGAATTATTTTTGTTCATTATGGCAGTTCCTTTGCTCCTTTACTCACTTTAAGCATTTATGCTTCAGCTTTTCTTTCCCACAGCCCTTGGCACTTGTAACAGCATCATTTAACGTTATAACCAAATGTTTCTGCTGTTTGCTGTGACTCATCAGAGCTGCAGTAGTTTCTGTTGGAGAAGGAGTCATTTTCCTCCCCAGTGAGGGCGTTTTGGTATTTGCCACATGTTCCTGGTGACGGGACCAAACAGGATCATTCCTCTGGACTGCGATGGGCAGGTGAGGTAGTGCTCTTGTTCCCAGTGATAGTGGTGCTTGTCTGAATTCAGAGATCCCCAGAGTGATCTGAGCATGTGAACATCCTTGCTGAACTTACTGGTACTTAAGTTCAATGTGTGCTTAAATGCTGTGCTAAAGTAGGAGCTTATTTTGGGTCTCCATGCATCTTTATAAAGATGGAATGGTGATGTGGAATAAATAAAGTAATTACTGCCAAGTGAAAAATAAAAGACTTGGAGGAATATTATTGATGTCCTTTGCTGCTTCAGGAGCAATGTATTTGGTCAGCTTCCATGCAAGCAGGGGTCTTTGCTGTAGTTTGGCTTGTGGTTTATGGACAAGTGAGAATATGTTTTGCCTACGAACAATGGTACTAAACCTTCGTCTTATCATATCAGAACATCCATATATTCACACAAGAATGACCCAGCTTCTACCAGAATGGATTTTTCCTCATTATTCCCTATTTTGTTTTATGGAAATAGGGGCTGTTTAGCCTGGAGAAAAGGAGGCTGAGGGGAGACCTCATCATTCTCTACAACTGCCTGAAAGGAGGTTGTGATGACGTGGGTGTTGGTCTCTTCTCACGGGTAACCAGTGACAGGATGAGAAGAGATGGCCTCAAATTGTACCTGGGGAGGTTTAGATTGGGGAGTAGGAAAAATTTCTTCACAGAAAGGGATGTAGAATATTGGAATAGACCTCCCAGGGAAGTGGAGTTTTTAAAAAAGTCATGTAGGGATGTCACCTGAGGGCATGGTTTAATGGTGAACAGGATGGTAGTACTGGTTGATGGATTCTCTTGATGATCTTAAAGGTCTTTTCCAACATGAGGGGTTCTACGATTCTGTCTAAATGCTTTCTTGCATTGTCTCCTAATCAAGACTCCTGAATGCCTTCTGTTTGCATAAATAATGATATGCTAATATCTTTTCTGCTCCTTATCTCCCAAACAGGTTTTTTTTTGAAGGGGAAAGAGAAATGTTTTCCTCTGTGGACCAGCCTGTTGGCAAGATCGAGGTGGTAGCTTGCTTCCTGTTTGGGTCAGAAATGAGCAGGTTTAATGGCAAATCCTAGCTCCTGCTCTTCTGTATTTGTTCCTTTTTCCTGTTTGATTTATGCAAGAAGCTCAAAGTGGTTCTTTTGCAAGTGGTGCTTATTGCAAGCTGCCTGGGAGAACATGGAATTGTGTTCCCAAGTTGCTGATGAGTTTAATCCTCACACCAAAGGCACAGCCGGGCACTGGAGGGTCGATCTCCACCATCCCTGCTGCTCCTGTTGGCAGTCACGTTCCTGCTCCATTCCCTGGTGGAAGGTGACACTGTGCCCAGTTAGCTGTGTGCAGTGTGGAACACTGACCTGGGGTGGGGGAGTGCCTGGCTGCTGAGTGACCATGTCATGGTTTGCATCTGGAGCCCCACAGGATGTCTCAGGGCTTCCTACTGCAGTGAAAACAGGTAGAAACTCTGAGCTTTTCTCACAGCTTGCAAATGTGGAGATGTGAAATACATTTTGTACCCACAGGTATTGCTGATTTACTGTTTTTTCTGGGAATTCTTGCATGCATGCAAAACGGTAATAATGTGAACAAAGTCCTAGAAAAGCTTCAGACGTAATTCTTAGAGGAAACAATATCAGGCACCATCAGTTGATTTGTATGTAGACATCCAAACAATAGATCATGCTTTAAGAGGATCATGTATTGCAAAACTGCAGGGTTCCAGCAGATTTATTTCTTGGGACAAAGCTGTGGAATTAAGTATTTCTGTGTCCTCCTGTGTTTTTCATTATATAAGTACTTAACTTCTGCAGACAAAAGTTTAAGGAACTTTGAACATCATCATACAAAGACTTTAGACTATCCTTTTGCCAAAAACTCCTAGTGAATGAATGAATTCAAAAGAAAATATCATTCATCAGGATAACCTATAGTCAAACACAGAGAAGTTGAACTGAAAACACAGGCAGAGAAACTGCATTTTACACACTTTATATTCGTATCATGGTGAGAATTTGAAGATACACATCTGTTTGATTTTTTTTTTCCCTTAGCTAGATTGTGATATCCATATATTCCTCATGTCTGTTCCAGCAGAACTGAAATATAGACCTGGCTCTGTGTGAGAGCTGTGATGGATTTTATAACTGTGTTGCAAAGTTTCACATTTCTATGTGCCAGACCAGGGAACTACATCTCCATTTCAGAAAAAAATGAGCTCACAGTGTGCCTACTGTGTGATTTGTGTGCCAGTCACACCTCTCATCACCATGTTCAGCACACATGCTATGCACTCCTGTATCTTGCTTGGCTCAAGTCTGAGGAAAGCGAGGTTACAAGAAAGTGTTTAAAGTTTTTATTAATGCATTTATTATGGTACAGTATTGGATTATCACCTGCAGGAGCCCAAATGTGGAAACAATTTTGAAACATCCAAGTAGTACAGCAACAACACAGAGATGGAGCTCAAGAGGAGAGCCCTGATCATTGTTTATAGTAAATATGAAACAAATAAACAGTTATTGGGGGACAAACAGGTGATATTGTCAGGAATGGTACTGACCTTTGTTTTGCTTCAGACAAAATAATGAAGTCCTTATTTCCTTACATTTGTATAAAACAAAGAACTAGTATAAAATACACAGGTCTGACCTCACTGCTTCTTTACAATGACATAACCTGATACTTTTTATCCTCTCTTCCTTTAGCTGAGATGGTTATGGTATTGATACAATTAAGGTAGATGCAGGATGTTTTTAAATTTTCAGCGAAAATATTTTTAATGTTACTTTTTAATGTAACAGTCAAACAGCTGCTTCTTCTCATTGCTATGAAGGTAAATGAGAGCCTGGTAAAGGTTTCAGGAGGGAGAGAAGGAAGTGGATGTTTTGTATAAGCAATGCCATTGGCTGGGTTGAGGACAGAGGTGGTGGAAGTGCACACAGAGTCACAGAAGGGCATGAGCAGGAGACAAAAAGCAAGTGTTTCCAGAAATCACAAATTTTTGTTATGGGATTTTTTTAGATGCTGTCAAAAGTTGCTGTTGTAAAGAGGATGGTGTGTTAGGTCAGAGATTTAGCCCAGAATTTATCTATTTTAATACTGGAGATATCCAAGATCTGAAGTATAGGCTGTTTTTTTCAGTTATTTGCTTTTCAGCATTTCCTAGTTATGTGTCACTGATGATGTCTACTGTTGGTTCCCTTGTGGTCCCTTCGCTAATAATCTCACAAAAGACCTCAACCTCATTTTCTTAGTGAATTTTATGATTGCTGAACTTCATCTATGTATGAAATGCTAATGCATTTCCTTCCCTTTACTCCAACTCTTCAGACATCTGCTTGTTCCTTCAATGACATTCAGTGTCACACCACCTCTTCCAGCCACCAGCATTTCTCCTTTCAAGAGTTCAGAGCACCCTCACCAGCTCATATCTCAGGACTTTTGTGTGACCATGTACTCCTTTCCCAATAGCTTCTCTGCAGGGTTCTGTTTCCATACAGTCCCTTTTGTTTATTCCAGATGTTTGATAATGGTGCCATTGCTGAAAGAAAATGTTTAGCAGGATCAAAGTTAGTTAAACTTTGCTCAATTGAAATGCTTGTTGAGCACAAAAGAAGTGAGATTGCCGAAGGCGTGAACAAATGCTGATTCTTCCCAGACTTAGGGTGGTACTGTCATGCTGCTCCTTTATCATCCTTAGGGTTTGTGAGGGAGAGGTTTGGATTGTTGGGAGATTTTGTAGTTTGGTTGGGCTTCAGCAGGAGATACTCTGCTGGTCCTGAAGGAGCAACTGGCTGATATTCCCAGATTTTCTTTCTGGTTTCTGACCTAGGAAGGTGACTCCTTAATTGAGTAGATGTGCATGGGACAGGGAGGACTGCAATGAATGTGGTGAGCAAAAGGAACCGAAGCACCATAAGTGAAGAATCAGAGGAATTGAGCTGGGAGGACCTCACGGTATCTCTGTGAGTGCAGGGCTTCACTGCCTGCTAAGGCACTGCCTCAGAGCCACGGAAGCTGGTGGGAGACCATCATTGCCACTACATGCTCAGCTTCTAGCTTGTCGCATTGTCTCAAGGACCTGTGGTGGGCTTGGGGGTTTTATTTTGTGTTACTCAATGCTGCTGTTCTGCTATGGCTGAGCCTTTGGTGTTTGTCATGATTAATACCTGCTGAAGTTTTCCAAACATGGTGGTTTTCCAGGCTGGTTACATAGAAGCAAGCTGGGCTGAGCTTCCTGGCATAAGGTCTACTAGTGGAGAGATGTGAGAAGATGAGAGAAGGCTTTGGGGTCTTTCCCTTTTCTGTGGTGGTTAAATGCCAAGGCTTTCAGTAACTTCAGTTCCAGCTGGGTCATTGGGATTCTGAACTATGTACTTCAGCATAGCTTATGGATTTTAAACCTGTCACATTGTACTTTTATTATAGGTATGGTCTTGCACTTGCGAGCTGTTTTCTTGATCTTTTGCCAGCAAGGCTTTTGTAGCAGTCCTTGGAAGATATACTGTAGCAGCTCCCTTTTATAATATCTATCATTAACACCTCTTTGGCATCTTGAAGAATTTCTTCTTTGCTGGAGGTTGGAGCAGTTGATTAAGAAGCCTTTTGCTGTCCTCAGGCAATTTCTCAGTTTTCCACCTTGTTTCAAATCTACCTTTCTAGCAAAGGTCCTGGAAAAAGGTTGTGGTAGGGCAACTGCAGCCCTTACCTTCATGATAATAATAAACTGTTTGAAAAATTTCAATCAGGCCAAAGCAGAGAGACAGCTTTAATGAGGATATGTAGTGACCTTCTGTTTCATAGTAGGTGGATTCTGGCACATTGTCAATTTTAATTCTTACTGATCTTCCTGTGGCTTTTGATACCAGAGATCATAAGTTTCTCTTAAAATACCTGTAGAAGCTCCTGAGCCCTGTGGGCTCCGTTCTGACATGGCTTCATTAGTATTTGCCTCAGTGGTGCCAGTTTGTGACTGTAAATATCTCATCTTCTGATATTGCCCCTATGAACTGCCAGGTTCCCCAGGGCTATGAATTGGGCGGGTCCCTGGGATTGCTCTATGTATATGGGAACTACAGCTTGCATTCTCAAAACTTGTACACATTATAATGACCTGCAGGAAGAGCCTGGACATGTTTATTTCTTACAACTATTTCTGTGTATATGACAGTAGAACTTGCCTGCCAAAATGCAGACTGTATAATGTTGCAAAAGTAAATGCAACAAAAATAGGGTTCTGGTTGTTTATTAGCTCATTTTGATTGAATCACATTGTTTTGGTTTTGATTTTTTTTCTTAAATTACAGAAGTATTCTAGATATGGAGATGAGATTTATTCTTTTTCTGGTTAGTGATGTAATGCTGGGGAGGTATTTCTGGGTGTCAATAGGCAGCAGAGGCTGGCTGCTGTTACTGGTTTGGGTAATAATGGAAAATCAGGAACTTACTACTAAGTCATCAACTTTTCTTGTCTAGCAGAGCTTTACTTATGGACCATGTGTTGGAATCATCTGCCCAATCCTTTAGAAAAATTAAGAATTGAAGATGTGACACTTTTTTTTCATATATAGAGGAGACTTTTTTAAATAGTTAATCTGATGTTCTTATCCTTTTTTTTTTCTTGACTCCTAGTTATTTTTCTAGTGACTTGAGGTAATCTTGCATTGAATGTATCAATAAATAAATATCTACCACTGGGCTAGATATTGTGACTGTGGAGTTTTGTTGGTGGAGGCAAAGAATATACCTGTGACATGATTAATTTTACCAAAAGAATGCTTCTACAGATTTAAATCCTTAGCTTTAGCAAAGGAACTATAGTTTGGAGGGTGGGAGTCCATACAAGGTTATAGTCTAAAGAGACGTAGGCTTGGGAAGGAAAAGCACAAAAAAGCAAAACATCAAGGAACCCACAGCCTATGTGTGCAGTGCTTGGTGTCACAGACCTTTGTGCAGCACTACTGGTGGTAATCTTGCCCAGCCAGAGACTGCAGCACATCTGTGGGAGGCTGTTTTGAGGACTGGGTTAGTAAATTGTTTGGATTCACTTTGTTTGGGGACATACTTTTGAGGGTGAGGGAAGAGACATGGGGGAATTGGTTCCCTGAAGGGCTGCTGTGTTGCACTGCAGTGTCCAGAATGTGGGAGGAGCTCTGCCACGACTTCTTTTTGCCTGTGCCACGCAGGCAGCGCTTTCATAACAGGGTGTGTCTGAGTTCCTGGTTCATGATATCCATTCAGTTAAACTGTGCCTCTTAGGAGCAGAGCTAGTTAGTAATTTACCCTCTGATTCAGTGTATATATCCTCAAACTGTACTCGCCTTCTTGGATCATATCTCACTTTGAAATGATTTCTAAGTTCTCTTATTCACAACCCCTGTGGATTTAACTGTGGGAGCTAAATCTGACAGGGATTATGAATTGGAGTCCACCACCACCACAGTTCACAGTCCAGGGTATTAAAGTGAACTGAAATCAATAGTGGTTTATATTATAATGTGCCTGCCTCTGAACTGGAAACTAAAGAATGGACACATCACCTGGATGTGCCTCTGCAGCTTTTAGCAGAGTGTGAGGTGGCAAATAACAAGAAAGTTGAACTTTGCTTAATAGGATTTCGAACATCTCACAAGGAAATGCTCTTTTTTGATAGCTTGCATGATTGTTTTCTTCTCTATCTGCTTTGATTTATGTTTTGTTTGCATGTATTTCTAATTTATGTAGTTCCTTCAAATTTTGTCATTTCATGTTTCTGCCACTTATCTCAAACTGTGATCAGCTGTAGTTATCACACTGTTTTCCTAAGTACCAATGAAAATGCAAACTAAAACCAAGACAACAACCCTCCTATTCCACATGAGACAATTTCTGTGTTTAATACCCAGCTTCCAGTCAGTTACTATTCAGCTCTTATCTGTGTAATTCACTGTTCTGTCTCCACCGGCGGTCAGATTGGACAAGGTAGCAGTTTACTTAAGTACATATCTAGAAATTGTTTAATGATTTCAAATCACTTTGACTTTTTCTAGTTTTATCTAGCTGGCTTTTTATTCCTTATTGTCTAATTAAATCCAAAGAAATTGTAGTATCTGATGCTTGTTAAAAAAAAAAGTTATATTTGCTAGTAGAACATTATCACATTAAAAGAATGGGCTAGTAATTTCATTAGATTTGAAACAGTCTCTGTAAACTGGTGCTGCTTCTTCTCTGTGTTCTTTTAAAGTGTGATAATCTATAAATGTTGTTCCTACATAACAATACTTTCATAACATAAATTATTAGAAATGTGCCAGTGTTTCTAGTTCTGCCAAACGATGCAGTGTGTGTTTGGGTTGGTTTTTTTTTGGTTTTTTTTTTTGTTTTTTTTTTTTTTTTTTTTTTTTTTTTTTTGTTTGTTTGTTTTTGTTTTTGTTTTTGTTTTTGTTTTTTTTTTTTTTTTTTAGTTTCTCAGCCTCCCCCAGCTGACCATGAGTTTCCAAAATCCCCTGTGACACGTGGCAGGGAATTCCCTCTCAGCCCTACGATGTGGATGCCGGAACCAACAGGTATGCTCTGTTTTCAAGGGCTGCCTTCCTCTGTTCTCTTCTGGCATTGTTTTTGATGAATCTGAGGCACTGTGACCATCAGATAGCATTGTTGAGCTGTAATGTTTAGGTCCTGTTTGTTTCCATGAACCAGAAAGACAGCATCAAACCTTATCACCCGAACTACGTATTGCCAGCACAGCTCCCCCTCCCCCAGAGGCTGTGCTGGCTTTGTGTTAAATAGCATATTGATTACAAGATTACCGCATTTTGTATGTAGAAAGTGAATGGTCATGGGCTTTTACATTTCAATTGCTTATTTATCTCTGTGGAAAATTGTACACATTCACAGAGGAACTGCTTGGGGTGATTCAGCACAACGTGGGGGGGAAATGGCTGGGACAAAGAAGCAGATCTGTGCTCTTCTGGGGACTGTTGTTTGGGATCCTTGTACCTCTGTGTATGAACATCAGTGGCAGCAGAAAAGGTGTCAAGGTTTACCTGTGTTGTCACCGATGCAAAAAGTGGAGTCTCTCCTTTCTTTTCTCTTATATTCCAGCCACTGAGGATGATGTGGAAAACACAAAGGATTTCTTAATCCAGAGTGCAGCACATGTAGTTGTGAAGCATTGCTACTGTCCTGTGTAGGGAAAGTGGCACTGTCTCTCCAGTGGCTATGGCCATTTCATATAAGGAATGAAGTGGGGGGTTAAAGTAAGCTCTAGCATAGCATGCTTGCCCTGCACAGGTTGATTGTTAGGTGGATCACTCACTCCTGGATGTATGGTGGGTGTCTGCTCAGGATTGCTGCAGGGCTCTTTGAGTACAGCTCCAAACTGCAGTATCAAAATAGGAAAGGGAAATTACTGGTCAGATGGTATCCAGTGTTGCTCAACTTTTGAAAGCTCCAGTGTGTTGGTTCCTTCAAATGAAATTTAGGATTTCAACTATGTGTGTAACTAGTCTACAGAATTCATTTCTAGTATTTTGATATCCTGGTATTGACCAGGGATTATTAAAAAACAATTTCTGATCTTTGATGCAGCTCTAGAGTTTTATTTGCATTATAGCAGCAATGCTCTTTAGAGAAAGGCAGCAAAGTCACTAGTATTGACATACTAGAAAGAAAAGCTTCATTAAGGTATTTTGTGAGCAGGAGAAATTCAGAGAATATCCCAATATCATCAATCTCACCATTACTGTGGTGCCACAGCTAGAAATCTGGAGAATGTAGAATTAATTGAGTCTGAGCCAGGACTTTGAGCAAAGTCACAAAGAGAATTGGGCACATTAAATTCCTGATGCTGACCTTACTCAGGAACTCAGCTTCAATCTGTTCAGTCCACACTGCCTCTGCACTGAAAAACTGAGCTTCTTCATTATGCAGAATTTCTTTTAACTTTCCTCAAGTTTCACATACACACTGATTATATAATGCAAACCAGTAAGAAGTTCATCTCCTAGTTATGCTCAAAATAAAAAGATCTATTTAAAATATTTTGAAATATCTGACATTTATAACACTGCATCTCTCCAGACATCATCTGCTGATTTACAGAGCAGTATTAGCAACAGAATATTTTTAAATATTTCAGATTACCAATTCAAGTCAGATCAAATATGAAATAGGTACTTTTTATGACAGATGCTGTACTACAATCTTGATTGCTTTTCATGCACCTAATGCCAAAAAAAAGGAGGCTGATTAAAAAACAAAATAGCTGAAAGATATACAATTATTATTGTGGTTTTGCATGCATAATCTGTGTTGTCGGCTAACTTGTGCAAAAATCAAGGCAGAAGCAAAGCAGGTTTTAGAGAACCATTAAGGGAAAGAGCTGTGTTCTGATTGCACTAAATTACCTGGATGACAACATGTAAAGATTTGGGATGTTTTTAAATACAGTATGTTACACCAGACGGAATCCTTTTTCTGCTGCAAGGCAGCTAAGGGTATTTTATTTTGGAAGGATTCCACAAAGTAATTATTACCCAGTTCTGTAACTGCTATAGAATGTAGGAAACTCAGAGAAAATAATAATTAAAATTTTAAATGTGTGGGTTTTGGGAGGGTTATTTTTCTTCCCTCTGAGAAACTGCAGTTGTTCAAATGCTTGCTAATTAGACTAGGGATGGTCTATATTAGATTACCTTTTCCCCCTTTCCGATGTATTTGGAGAGTATGTTTCAAATTATTTACAGTCTTGAATTGGTGAGATATTCCCAAATGTTTCTCTGACTTTTTTTTCCTGCTGTTGCCTCAGATTTAATATAATTAGTTCTCTCATTTTCATTAGGTCACTCAGGCTGATGTACACTCTGAATGAAATCTTATTTCATATTTAATTATAAGTTAACCCAGCAAGATCTGATATTTATTTTGGTGTTTTAAATCCCCATCTTATGCATTTCAAAAGTGTGGGGTTAGATTTGTAATGATACCTTAATTATTGGGTTTTCTTTCTATCACATACATTGTTTTGTGGCATTATAAAGCATTTTATTATAATTTTTAACTGTTGTTGGGCTTTTTTTGCCATCTGATCATACTGCTTTGGACTTATTCTAAATATATACCCAAGCAGTGCTCAGCACTGTTGAATCTGTTCTATTTTCCTGATATGTATGAAGCTCTGACTCTGGATTTGTTTGTTTTTTTCCTGAGGATTCCCTCTCCTCCTCTGTCCTTTGTCAGTCTGGTCCCTTTCACACCTTATGGGGAGTAGGAAATAATCCTACCAATAAAATGAGGATATTCAATCTATTATTTTTCCTGTCGTGATCACAGCAGTCTCCCTTAGTAGCTAAATGTTTTGTCCTGTCAACTCTTTTGCAGATCAGGTTATTAAGGAGTAGAATATTGATTATTTAGGATGAGATTTTTAAAGCTTGCCTAGAGGGTTGCGGTGTCCAATTAGAAATTAATGACTTAGAGGCAGCTTTGAAAATCCCACCTGTAGAGTTGAAGCTTTCAAATGAGTCTAAAGTTAAGAGCCATAATGAGTGCACAAATGGTGTGATATTTTCGTGTGACTGGAAGGAGTGTTAAATAGTAGCTCTCTATCTTCATGTCAAATAATTAAGGAAGTTAGCAGAAGTAGACTTCAGACGAGTAAACTGATCCTATTTTCCTTGGAACAGGCTAACAGGCAGTTATTTAAAAATACCAAGGCACAGTGCAGCCCTTGTAATGACAAGTTCTGTGTAGAAAGTCATGTTATATTTGTTTGCTAAGATAGTTAATCACAAACTTTGACATAAGCCTAGAGCAAGAACAAAACCCGGGAACATAGATGTAGAATTTTTTTCCAATGGAGAAAGTGAAAAAATAACTTTAAGGTTTTTTTAGGATGTAAAAGTAATAGTACGTCAGCCACAGGAATAAAACTAAAGTACGGTTCTTTGTGCCAATTTTTTTTTTCTTTTTTTTTAATGATTCCAAGGGTATGGCAGGTGAATCCATTTAGCAGGTCTAATGACTGGAAAGTGGAATGTTTTTCAAATAGCATGGATGAAATGATCTGTAGCCCATCAGCATACAGCTGGAATGATGTCATACATGGTTATGCTTTAATTCTTCCTGCATTGCTAAAGGGGGAATGGGGTCTGCAGTATCCTCTGACTGCCTTGTTGAATGCAAATCCGTGAGCTGGAAATGGAGAGTGTTCTCTTTCTCCACATGACTAATGTTAATTTCTTTAGCAGAAAAAAAAATTAATAAGTCTCTCTAATGGTAAATTACCATTTATTGTAAATGTGCCACATAAAGGAAGTAATAAGTCATTATTATTGACCTATTATTGGTCCTTCTGTTTTACCTCTAATTAAATAAAAATGTGCACTTTGAGTTAATATGCTTTTTGTTTGAATATCCTTTCTTTAGTCCAGAACTGGTACCGATACTTTAACACACTGTAGTAATCACAATTTCCTCTAAGATTTTGTTTATCTAACAAAATCTGGGGATGAAATTTTCTCCTTAATGGTTCTTTAACTGGATCCCCTCCACCTCATTTCTCTCTTTTGGAGACTTCTGCTCCCAATATTTTATTGGACTCTTCTAATCACTTGCTTTCTTCTCAAGCACAAATGTGGGAGCTTTTCCTGTAGGGAGATAGTGCCCTAATGAGCTTCACACTTCAGACTGATAACTTGAGATATGTTAGTGCTTGAAAGAATGGATTAGAATATAGAAAAATGAGAGGAATTATAAAGGAAAGCCAGAAATTTGCAGGGTGTGAATGATGTTACGGTGCAGCTGGTGGAACAGCTGAATGATTGAGGTGGTGGAGTAGTGTGTGTGTGTGTCATGCAGTGTTAAGAGAGGAGCCTCAGTTCTCTGGGTTTGGGACACCTGTGCCTGTACAGAGAACTGCCAGTAGGGTAGGAGCTATCCCAGAATAGGCTAAGGAGCTGAGATCAACATCTGGGATCCTAGAGACAAAGTATTCTTAAAAAGTCATTAAAACCAGATACGATTCTTTCTCATGTTTGGGTTGTTTTGGTTTTTCCCCCCTCAGGTCACAGTTTCTTTCTGCATAACAGGACAGGGCTAGCAGAAATAATCACAGGAACTGATGTGTCATTTGATACATAGCCTGGGGGAAAGGCTTTATTTGGAGTTGGAAAACATGGTCTTGAACCTTGCTAGGTAAGGATGGCATTGAACATGACCTCTTATACCCTAAGCAAGGCATGAGAGCTGTGATAATGTATGAAGATGAACAGTGTAATCACCACATCAGTCATATTTAGGAAACCCTGTGTCAGAGCACACAAGTCTGTCCAAGAGGAAGGTCTAGTAATGCTAGAACTTGTCTGCAGCTGTGAGTAAATGTTTTCATTCTGGCATTTAAGATGCTCTGTGTGCTGAGATTTTTCTCTGGAATTCAAGTGCATTACTTGTTTTGAATCTCACTCTGAAATGTCGAGTTCCTCCATGCATCAGAATCTGAAATCTGAATTCCCTCCTTGGGATCAGAAGCCTAGAAATTAAATGTCATTGCCTGTTCTTTATGGAGCCCAGTGTCTTTTATTGGACATCCCTAATCCCAAGTGTGTAGTCAGAGTGCAAAGGCAATATGTTGCTCATGTCTCTTTAGTGATCCTGTTGCAGTAATTGTCACTAGGGATACTCCAGGGTCACCCTTGTTCAACCAAATGTTGGCAACAATACCGTAATGATGGTGGGGGCAAATCTTTGCTTTGTAGCTCTGGTAACTCTGATTTAAATATGCTGATGTGAAAGTAACTGCACCAAATTTATTGTAGTATGATGGAAATGTAACCACTGAAAATTGATCTTCAGCTAATATAATGAATGTGTTAATAAATGTTCATACTTTTTAAGTAAAAAATTTAAAAGTGAGGCCAATCTTTGTTCTTCAATCTACATGAATAACCCCACTAAATTTGACTCAGTAGTAACTCTCTAGTTCACTGGCCTTTTTTAAAGAACAGATATTAAGTTGAGGAAGTCAAAACCCACAGCTGTTACTTGAAAGAGCATTGTTAAAGGATATTGCTACCTGAGGCCTGAAAGTCTTCCTAGGCTGTTGTGATGTAGATAGGGATGGCAGGCTGGGGCTGTTGCTGAAGGAATAACAAACTGTGTTGAACTGCCTGGCATTAGGGGTTTCTCCTGGCATGTAGATATTTTCCTGAACTAAGTCCTGTGAAGTGCAGAACTTGTTTAAGTTTTGTTTCCTGGTAGTCATATTTCCTTTTGTTGCTTCTCCCAAACATCTCTGACCTTGACCTCTTTTTCCAGAGTT
Organism: Prinia subflava; assembly: GCF_021018805.1. Taxonomy (NCBI): domain Eukaryota; kingdom Metazoa; phylum Chordata; class Aves; order Passeriformes; family Cisticolidae; genus Prinia; species Prinia subflava. The sequence goes on from NC_086251.1 coordinate 9,716,773, forward strand.
CAGCCTCTTCCCTCCACCAGTCCTTTCATTCTATGTTTCTGTTCTTACTCCCTTCATGATCCCTTTACTCTACCTGAACTTTATGTGAGGAACACAGGTAGCTGAGGCCAGATGGAATAACGTAATTTAGCTAATTGCCTCTATCCAAGGAAAAAAAAAAAAAAAAACCCTGTCCATTCTGGCAGGTGTGGCATTGCCCCACAGTAGGAATTCTTAGAACAGAAGAAAAATTTTCTAGAATTCCTAAATGGCTGATCTATTTAGCTCAAACTTTTAAATCCCTAGTGACTCTATTGTTAGTCTTCAACAATGGTCCTTAATAAGATGGAGAAAATATAGGAAGTCTAATTTCTCTTTTAATGCTCTTTGTAGAAGAGTTCTGATGTAGAAAATCAATAATTCTATTCAAAGGAAAGCTATTGAAACAAATAATATTACTGGCTGGCAGGCTCAGCAGCCTTTTTGCTTTGATTACATTCTTGCTGACAGTACTGCACTGGTGTTTAGAAAATCCAAAAAAATAACTTTTAAGTGCTTTTGCTATGAAACAATTTAAGCAGTTTAATGTTTGGGATGTAATTGAAATAAATTTCAAGAGCAAAGGAAAATACATTCTTATTTCTGCTAAAAATATTTGTATTAACGAGCAAATAGATTCTCAAATATGTCAACTCAAGGACAGCTGCAGTCTGAGAAACCCCTTCTTTTGGTTGTTCATGTTTGAAGTTTTTAAAAAAGTCTGTACTTTACTGAATTCTTAAGAGAAAAATATAATACTTGGAATTCTTTAAAGTTACCTTTTAGCTCATACTTAATCAGAGACATTTTCCTTGTTATATCTGGAACACAGATTACTCAATGGTCTTTCTTTGTCTGTGCCAGCTCATATAATTCACATTTTATTACCCTGATCAATTGAAACATTTTATTAAAGGTCAAAAGAAAAGAAAAATTGTAAAATTAGAAATGGAAATGGATTTGATTAATGATTGAAAGGAAATATGGAAGCAGATGATCCAATTTATTACCTCTTTCTATTTGATAATATCTTTTTCTTTGATTCTAGCTCTATGTTTCATTCTAGCTGCTTTGACTATACAACAGTCTGTTCCTTTTCTCCCCAGCCATGTAAAAATATGGAAGAAATCAGCATCAAGATGGGTAAAATGGATGGTAACAACACATATGACGTAGTATTAAACTTGAGCAAGTAAACTCTATATGCAAGAGATTTTTCCCTGAGATTTAAACTGTAGTGCTCAGCATTATTTCCTACTGAAGGCCTGTTGTGGAAGCAGCCACTGTGTGTGCACAGAGCCCAGAGCAGCAGTCACGGTGGCTGGGAGTGCAGCCCTTTGTGACACTGGCAGTGGCCTTGCCTGCAGGCTGTGGGTGCGGGTGTCTGCTGGAGCCAGCCAGGCCTGAGGGAGCAGCCACCATCTCTGAGTGCCCTGCTTTCCTCTCAGAGGAGAGCAGGGTGGTGTGTGAGAAGGGAACCAGACTACACAGGTCAATAGATTGTGGAGGCCCAGGGGCCTGCCACCAGGGCAGCTGTGCCTCAACCCTGGAGGGGCTGATGCAAACAGGCACAATTACCCCTCTAGGTTAGGGTGAGAAAAGCCTTCCCCCCATGGGCCTTTGCAGCCACATGTTAATATCTCTTAGGTTTTGTTGTTCTATAGGTTTATTAAGTTTATGTCACCCTGTTCAGCCCTCATTCCCCATATATGCACCCCTCCTAGAATGTTCCTTCCCTTGAAGTCCATTGGGTTATTTTTGCCACAGTACCACACTCCAGTGATACTATCACTCCCCCCAGTTCCTAGCCACCCCTCTGCACCATTTTTCCGTATCCCTGTTGGACCTTGACCCTCAGATCTGCCCCGTTTGTCTTGTTTATAACCTTGTGCCCTTGGCACACTCCTTGTTCTCGTCTCTGATTCTATTCTAAGCTGTTCTCATCCAAACCCCTATTCTGTGTCCCTGGACCCCTTCGCTATTCCCGCCTGTGTTGCTGAATAAAAGTCTTCAGATATTCAAATGAGAACCCATCTCTTCACTGCTTCATCAGTGCCATTATAGTAGTGCCCTAACAATCCCACAATCCTGGGTTTAGAGGCACGAGTCACTTTTTAGGACCCTGTGACCACACTTGCACAATGTAACAACAGATCAGCTGTGATTATTTGGAGGGATGAGAGTCTAAGTTTGGGAGAAGCTGTTGACTCCCTCAAGGACAGAGAGGCCTTGCAGAGAGACCTCAAAAAACTTAGAGAGATGGACAATCACCAACTGGGTGAAGTTTAGCAAGGGCAAGTGCTGGATTCTGCACCTGAGAAGGGGCAGCCCTGGTTGGATGTGTAGATTGGGGAACAGGAGGTTGGAGAGCAGCTCTGTGGAAAGTGACCTCAGGGTCCTGGTCCATAACAAGTTGGATATGAGTCAGCAGTGCCCTGGCAGCTGGGAGGGCCAACCATGTCTGGGGGGCATCAGGCACAGCATCACCAGCTGGGCAAGGGAGGGGATTGTCCTGCTCTGCTCTGAGCTGGGGTGGTCTCACCTGGAGTCCTGAGGCAGTTTTGGGACCCTCAATATAAAAAAGACATCAGACCATTAGAGAACATCCAAAGGAGGCCATGAAGAAGGCAAAGGACCTTGTGGGGAAGCCGTGTGAGGAGTGGCTGAGGGTGCTTGATTTGTTCAGCCTGGAGAAGAGGACACTGAGGTCAAACCTCATTGTGGTCTTCAAAATCCTCACGATGGGCAGTGGAAGGTCAGGTACTGATCTCTTCACTCTCTTGGCCAGGGACAGGACTCAAGGAAATGGGATGAAGCTGAGCTGGGAGGCGTAGGCTGGATGTCAGGAAAAGGTTTTTCACCCAGACTGTGACTGGGCACTGGAACAGGCTCCTCAGGTAAGTGGTCACAGCACCAAGCCTGTGTGAGTTCAAGGAGCATTTGGACAACACTCTCAGGTACACGGTGGGATTCCTGGGGTGTCCTATGCAGGGCTAGGAGTTGACCTTGATAATCCTGGTGGGTCCCTTCTAACTCGGTATATTCTGTGATTCTGTCTGAGGTCAAAAAGTTATTCAAGTGATTTATATGATGTCATGTAGCAGCCATGGCAGCTGAAGAGGCTGTAGATCAGCTTATCTACTAACATGTGCTTCATATTGTATCATCCTGGTCTCCTTCAAACAAAACTTATTTTTTCCCCAGCAGCCAGAGTGGGTGTTCCTTTAGTTACAGCTCATTTCCCACCCGCCAAAGGACTCCACCATATACAGTGAATGAGACAAGAGACTTATTAAAATATCATTGCAGTCTGTTTTGTACATGTTGCATCATTCCACACAAGGAAGTGAATAGAATTGTATGGTCAAATTGTATAGTTTGATATATCTCAGATCTGGAATTCTGGATTTTTGACAACTCTATTGTAACAGACTGTACTGTTGGAACACAAGGCAGTGTTTTTATTTGCAATTATACAATACTCCAAATATGTTAACATGCAGTGGTTGAGAAGATTGATGGATTCTAAATATATCAGCAGGGAATTATTGAGGATGTCTCAAGGAGTTATTTTACAGACAAACAAGACAGCTATTTTGAGCAACAGTCATATAATTCTTTTACATGGAAAACTCTTCAAGAGATGTCTGATTCACTGATAATTAAAATTATAAATGAGTCTTGTTTGGCCTGAGTGATTATGTTCATGCTCCGGTGACCATGGCCTCTAAGTACTAAGGCATATAATTAGACCCTTCTTTGACCTTTCAATATCAGGTTGACCATATCTAGGCTCAAACAGATCCATAGCCCAGATAGTTTTTTTAGGGCCAGATGGTGTTTTCATGCAAAATTAGTGCAAGAGTTTCCTTCAAAGCTTGCTCCATGCACAGCAGAAGAATAGATGATTGAAGCAGGGGCTCTGGTGTGATATGATAAACTGTAACTGAACTTACTGAGGGTGGGCTCCTTGTGTGTATCATCCTCCTTCCTGTCCAGCATGCTCCACATCATTCTAGGTTTTTAACTTGTAATTTTTGTAACATTTTCCTCTCAGTTCAGCAGCAAGATGAAGGTTGTAACCTGACTGTAGGAATAATGAATATGTTTTACCAGAAACAAACATTAATGTGTTTAGCTAAATAAGAAAACTCTACTTATGGAAAAGGTACATAATTCGCATTTATGTCTTTCATTCATCCACAGAAAACATTACCTTCCCAAACTACAAGAAAAAGAGACATTTTTCATTCAAATGCAATAATATAGTGTGGGAGACTTTAGTATATAAAATCAAATTATTAATTCCATTTCCCGAAATTTTAGTTTGGTTGTTTCCACTTTGAACTCTCTAAGCATTTTAAATTTTGATGATTTTTGTAGGATAAAGGGTCACACTAAGGAAGATGACAAAAGGCAGATGACAGCAGAAGTCTGTCAGAAACTGATGAGAATTTAATCAAGGTTGAAGAAGTCAGTCAAGGTAAACATTCCCTTGAAATATCCTGATGAGCCTGAACTTTCAGAAAGTAGTAAATGTTCAGTGTATGAACCCAGCATTTCTTTCAGGTACCCATGAATACAAATACTCATTATGTGAATTATAATAACTATGTAAATTATATAATCATTATGGAAATAAAATGAATAAATAGAATCTAGGGAAAAGTTCCACATTTTGACTGCAGCTGTTACTGAACCTTGCCTACTTAGTAATTCATCAAGAAATAATTAAACAATCTCTGATATTCCATGCAGTCTTTAATTCTGTGCATAGGAAGGCATGACACACAAGTTCTATACATTCATTGATTTCATGCTAACTGGTTGACAAGATACTAGACTAAACTGTACCCTAGTGTAGCTTTAGCACCGCTTTATAGAGAATTGATATTGCCTGACTTTTTTCCAAAGTCAGTGTGAGAATTTCTCTGTATTTTCCTTTTAATGTACTCAGGCAGACTTTGGAAATTAAGTCCAGCAGTAACATTTTTTGGCAGTGCCTCCATTTTCCACATGTTCATTTAAATGATTGACATCATCTTCTACCCTGAGCACAGACAATGTCTGCATTCTGTACCTACTGCTACAGGTAATAGGCCCAAGAGGTATTTGGAAGCCCAGAGGAGGAATTGTTGAATTTTCATACTTTGTGTATGAGGAATGCAAAAGTCATATAAAATAATTAACTGATGTTGACAATATAAAGGAGTATAATACTTTTCTATTAATGTTCTTAGACAGTCTTTTGGTAAACATCTTCTGAAGCTTCTGACTTAACTGTGGAAGAAATTGATGTGGATTTTAGTTTGGGTTTTTTGTCTTTCTAGTTGGTTTAAACTGGGCTGCTGCATATCATGTTACACAGTGGCAAGGTAAGGGTTTTCTCTGTTGTTTTTTGTTGGTTTTACATATAAGTGGGAGAAAGCCACTAACTTAATAGATTTGTAATAGCTTTGTGTGGTTATAAAACAGATGAAGATTTGTGCTCTGTGTTAAGAATCATTCAGTTTTGTGGGGTGTAATTTCCTTCTTAAGTACTTATTCTGAGGTCTGACTTAAAATGATGTGCCTTTTCATGGCATGGAATTGTTTCATGAGTCCTGTTCCTCATGTACTGTGATGATTCTTCTGCCAGAAAAGTACTTGTAGGATAAAAAAGTGCTAAAATGGGCCAAATAAACTGTAAATCTTCATTTATGGGGCTTCAGGTACTGGAAAGTATGATCTGATTTTGAATCCTATTTTAATTACTAAGAAAGATTGCTCCCTGTTGTTGCTTAATGACACCTTTCATTCTAGACCAATGACAGGTTATGTCGTCCACTGCTGAAATGGATTTAATGCTTGTGTTTAAGCCATGTCAGCAGCAAGAAAAGGAATTTGGTGGGAGAGCAGTAGAGAGTTGACCCTTTATGTACCTGGATGATCTTCTTTTGGAGATCAGCTTTTCTAGGAAAGATGTGATGGGCAAAGGATGGATGCATGTATGGATGGGGAAAGTCTTCCTCACTGCCCTTTTGAAAAACAGAGTGTTTTACTTGTGTGTGCCTGAGGAGCCCTGGAATACTGGGAGCTTGTGGAGTTGCAGGTTCAGGGATCCAAGTGTTAGAGAGATTGGGCCTAGAGTGGCTCAGAGAACACTGAACCTCTGGCAGTGAGCACCCAGGAAGTCATTCAGGGTTTGGGGTCTGACCCCATTCCTAAAGGATGGATTTAATCCTCATATGTTTCTGGTTCCTTTTCTATCAACTCTCATGACTCCAGTCAGCTTGCCTGACTTTTACTTTGAAAGGGACAATTTTCATTTATTCTGCTGTTCCTAGGGGAAGAGATGGGGTTCAACATGCTAGCCCAGGAAATTTTCAAGCTGCTCTGAGAAACAGTAGGTCCAATACAGGAGTCCTTAAGGAACCTGAGTAGGATAACTTACAATTACAAAATCTTGTTCTAAGATTTTTCTTTTCAACCAGTGAAGAACCTGCTTTAATTATTATGTAGTTTCTGTTATTCTGTGTCATCCAGTTGTACTGTCATTCAGTATTTCCAAGTATGAGTATTCCCTTTTTGTTACAAAAAGAGGATTATAAAAAGATGCTGCACAAGTAGAGAGTGCACACCTGCTGTGTTAAGGCCTTGCTGTCTTTGTGGTTACTTGGGAGAAACAACCCCTCTTCCAAGGCAAGCATATCATGAGCATCTCTTTTCAATTGTTTGTATTTTAACTATTAACTATGAAATCCTGATTTAAATATGAATAGGGTTGGGTTTTTTTTAATTTTTTTTTTCTGTAGTTAAATATTTCTATTTGATTTTTGGTCTTTGCTCATTTTCTAAGGCAGCCGCTTAGGCTTATGCAATACTAGATAATGCTGACTGAACCTCCTGTGTTTGTTTGCAGTATGCTTCTGTTTCATTCTGCAGCCCAAACGATAGGTTGCAGTAAGTGTTCAATTTCCTGATGAGGCTTAAAAGAACTTTGGCTCTCCAATGCATCAGCACACGACTCCTGTTTTACCATGATAAGAAAGTATTTGCCTTTAGGGAAAAGGAAAATGATTGAATGCATGTGTTTTACATTACTTGAACCATGATCATTTCACCGAAACAGGCCAAGACATTAACAAGGGTTTGGCCACAAGGGAATTAAGAGTCAGTCGTGTATCTTATATCCTAGTCAGATGCACTTTATTTTAGCAAAATGAATTCAGAGGAGAAAATACCACTTTAGCATTTACATTGCGGTCAGAAGTAATGAAGAATGAGATGTGGTTATACCAAATTCAGTGCCATTATTCATATAAATTTGAATTTAAATCAAAGGCATGTAAAATTTATATGTAAAACTGTGTTCTTTGTAATATATTTATTGTATTATAATTCCTGGGTATTTATTTTAGCCTCCATTTAGACTTTGTGCCATTTTCAGACCTTAGATCCACACCCCTTCAGGAGTTGTCTGGCCAAACTCCTCCTTGTTCTAAAATTTGAGGTTTTATTGCTGAGGTGTCCCCTGGGCTGTGTCTGTTGCTTATCAGTCTTTGAGAATCCATGTGTCACTGCTCCCTGAAAGGTTGGGAAGCCACTTGGTTGGCAGTTCAGATGTTAATCTTGATGTTGTAGGATGATCCTCTGTGCTGTATCAGAGAGAGGGTCATCCATCCATTTCCTTTTGAACAGCTGCAATGATGTCCTCTTTTACAGCATGATGTAAGGGGCAGGCGCTGGACCATTTGCTGATATTTTGTAATAAGTGATTCTGTGAAAGAATGAGAATTGTTTGCAGCAGTACTTCATAACCAAGCTGCTTCCATAGACTAAACCATGCCCATGAACAGGACATGGAAAATTCTCAAGTCTTCCTACCAAAAAAAGATTTATACAATTCACAGTGCCTTGTTGTTTAAAACAGTATGATAAAAATGAATCTTCAAGAGATGCAATTCAGTCTTTCTCCTGAAGCTGCTAGGGCACTAGTGGTTTATCATAGAATAATTTAGGTTGAAAAAGACCCTGAAGATCATTGAGTCCAATGATAAGCCCAGCATTGCCAAGTCTGCTGTTAATTGGAAATGGTTGCCTCATTGTTTAAAGAACGGTCCTGCAGACTCTTGGAGGCACTGGGTTGCCCTGGGAGTCTCCATGCAGAACACAACCACTGCAGCGTGAGCCAGCTCTGTGTTCCTGGGCGTCTCTCTGCTTAAGCCCTCGGCCAAGCCCTATTTCTTCATGGATGCTGGTGAGACACAAGCAGACAATGTGTTTTAAAAGCTGAAATGCTTGCAGTCTGCGTGGTTACGTTCATTAACTGCATGGAGCAGAGCCTTTGGCTGTTTATATCAGTCTGTGCTGGTACTTGCATCTCTGTATGGGTCTGTTGGTAGCTTTCCTGTAAATTTTGTGTAGTTCTAATGAGAGACCTTATGAGACCACAGCTCTTGGGATGTTTCCTCATACGTGCCCAGAGTTTCACACTTATCTAAAAGAGAAACTGTTTAAAGCTCCAGCCAGGCTTTCTGGTGGTAGATTTTGGAAGTTTCTAAGGCCTGTCGTTTTCCCTGTGCTGTCAGGGTTTCCTGGCGGGGACACAGGAACTTTAGGCCTCATGAAACATGCGGCATTAACCTGTGAAATCAAGATTTTCACTGCAACATAAGCTGTCACCCAGGAAAACAGTGTACAATGCATTTGTGAAATGTATGAAAAGAAGTTCAGGAATTCACTTAATTAACCACATCAGTTTCTTAACGTGATCAATTTTAATTAAACTGAATTTTAATAGAGATCTGTGTAGTCTGTAGAGAGCAATTGCTAATCCTACAAAGCATGTGCTGCTTTTCACTTCAGATTTGCTCCCATCTAATTAATATGGATAGGGCATTAAGCCTTTTTGGACTCTGGTGGTTTTCATTTCATGACTATTAATGATTTTAATGAACTAGACTAATTCAGTAGTTTTCATCCTAGTGTTTCAGAGCTTTGTTCATCACAAATTTCAGGTTTATAATTGGTTTCCAGGTCTTAACAGTGGTCATTGATCAGCTTCAGCAGTTTCTTTTACAACCCACTAGGAACATAAGAAAAGGTTTTAACCCTTTATTAGCAGAAGGGCACATCAAAACTGCCTCACTATCAGAGAAAGAAGATGGGATCTGGGAGTTCACTGAACATTTTGTGTCTGAAAGCAAGTTGTGTAGAAATGTTGCCATTTAAGATGTGAAATGAATCTGAACATATCATTATGTCACACGGTTTACAAGACAGAGGACCCAATTCTGGACTGTTCCTCATGGCAGATATTATACCAATACAGAACCATCTTACAGCACATCTGTTCTAACCTGTGTGTTATATGTGTGGCTGTGAAAAGTGTGGAGACTGCCTGTTCATTCAAAACTTAATCAAAAGACCTTTTTAACTTTTTTGGTACCTTATTTTTTAGCTCAGAAACTCAGAAGCTCACCTTTCTGACTGGCACAAAGCATCCTTCTCTCAGTAAATGTCTTTCATGTGCTGTGTATTATTACTAGCAGCAAACACCTTCTTTCTGTAGGATTTAACTATGCTGTTGACAGAAATAAAAATGCATATATGTTACTTTTGCGTTTAAAAATAAAATTTTTAGTAGGGTTTGAGCAAAATGGCTTGTACTTGTTAAACAAGTTTTACTGATTCCTACACAAAACATTTCTGCTGGGAGTTCTCATTCAACAAGCAAAGCCCCTGTTTTTATTCATTCTTTTGGCTACCTGCACTGCCTTTGTGGCACTTGGGAACTTTACGACCACCACTGAGGAAGCAAATAATATCAGGGCTCAGTTCTGAGGTAGCTGGTCACCTTAGACTTCGGATTTTTTTTTTTTTTAATTGCAATTTTGGTTTAGATTAAACACTTTACCAGCTACATGGAATGTTTTGCTGTTGCTGCAGACACTGTGCTGAGCCATGGAAATAAGAAGCAGCCACGTGTCCTGGTGTCATGGTGATGGTATTGATGTTTTGTTTTTTGAACATCTTGATCCCTGCCCAAGACTGAAAGTAGAAGGCAGGAGAATGTGGTTAGATTGCTACAGAATGTACTCAGCAGTCATCTGGCCATGTGCAGAGCAGTAACTTTCCCTCAAATGAGTCAGGCAGAAATTGCACTCTACAAGTCTCTTGTGCATTTGAATGCCTTTTTAAATTTCTCTTTCTCACGACCATGCACATTTGGAGTCATTGAAGGTGAAACATTTCACACCATCAATTTCCTAAGGTTTATATACATTTCCAGTCTTCAATTATGTGATTTCTAAGTGTTAATGACAGCTTGGAATAACTGGCAGAGATAAATACTGGCAAGGTGGGGGAAAAAAAAAGTGTACATCTTTTCCAGAGGCAGATCAGATACCCCAAATAGGAATCTGTAGTAAAGTCTCCACCCAGGAGGCCATGAATTAAGGCTGATAAGTAATGTGTGGTGGGGGTTTTTGAATTCTCATTCAAATTCTACCAGAAGAAATAATAGCAACATTGATGTAATATTAGAGGCATATTTTGTATCCTTAGTGCAGAATGGAACTGGATTTGTGCTGCTTCATCATTCTGGGTTGGTACCATTTGCCCATCATCTACCACTGCACACTGGATAATTGTGTTCAAGTTCTGAATGGATAAGAGCAAGTACAAGAGAGAAAGGCTTATTATATTCAGAAGATTAAACAATGATCGTAACTATTCCTACTGGTCCTATAATCTCTGCAGGCATTAGCATAGGGTTCCCATTCCTTCAGAAAGTCACTTTGCTCTCTGACAGGAGGATCTCTTTCCTACTGCTGCCAGCTGTAATCTCTGTGCTTGTACCTCAGATGAGAAGATTCTTATCCAACTGCACTGTGGTTTGGAAATGTCTGTTTCAGCACTGATGTGTGCAACTCTATCAGCTGCAGTAAAGATCAATTATGCTTTCCAACTGTTAACCCCGCTTCAGTCTTTGACAGGATTTGGTTTTTAGCTGCCCTCAGACTGTGTCACTTTTTAAAAATATGACAAGAATATAATGTATGGATGTATAAGACCAAATTGTTGGATTGTTAAGCAATAATGGTGAAAAAAATGCTAATGACTTTCATTATTCTCTGAAACAATGCTCTTTTTTACTTGTTTCATTCATTCACCCAGCACTTTTAGCATTTTTAACATTTCTAAAACAGTCCTGTCAGAATTAAAGCCAAGAAACTTGCAAGCAGTAGGCTCTAGTGAGTAAGGTAGTGGAAGATGGTGAATGGCATTTGACATTTAATGGCTCAGTATTTTCACTGAAAAGTGAACAGAAACTCTCGTTTTATTTATTTGCTCTTTGCAGGGTTTGAGCTTATCTGAAGCCCAGCAATCTTCTGTTATAAAATGCCGAGAGGATTTCTTGAAAGTGAAGGGAAGTTTTGCCCATAGGCTTATTAAATTTCAAGAAAGTGAAGTTATCCTTGAGTTTCTACTGTGTCTTGAATAGATTTGAAGACCGCTGTAAAAATGCATAAGATAATCTTTCTGCACAAAATTAGCAAGGTGGAATGCTTTCAGCTCTTGGTCTCTTTCCTTGTGTCTCTCTGTCTGCCCTCCAGGACAGACTCCTGGGAGGTGAGGAGCATTCTGACTTTATGATGACCTGCAGCAAGATTGGCATGACACTATCTGTGTGTGTGTGCCTCAGGCAGGATTTATTCATTCCATGTGATTTTCATTGTTCTGCAATGATTCTGTGAAGTCAGGAATCATTCTCAACGGAAGGATTAAGAGCTGGGTTTACAGCTGCAAGAAATACAGACATGAAACCATGGTTTATAATCTATTAATTCCCTTTCAGTGATGAGTGTAAATGTTAATGTGCTGACATAAAACACATTGACACTGAGAAACCACTGTTAAAGGTATTGTATAAATAAATTTTCAATCTTATAGTGTGGTCCACAAGAATTGACAGAAAGGTGTTTCAGGGAGAGTGTAAATAAGGACAGGTATCGTCTTATTAGAAAGAGTTTTAACCATTATGATTGGTTGGCTGTTGCTAAGTCAGTAGACCAAAATTGTGTTAAAAAAACAGATTCCATTTTTTTCCATTAAGTCAGAAGTGCCTCTTTCAGTTTGTAAGTTCTCCCTTTGTTATAATGGAAATGCTACTGGGCACAGTAGAACAAAAGGAATAGATAGCATGATGGGGACATAGAGAAACTATTTTATTAAAATTCAACAAACTGCAATCTGCTATATTTAAAGACTTGTCATTGCGATCAGAGGGAAGGAAAAAAGTTTAAAATTATACCAGAAATGGACAGAACTATGTTATATCTAATATCTAGATATAGATATAGATATAAAACATATAGTATATAGCTAATACAGTTCTGAACATGCTGTTGCTGCAACAGAAAAAGAGCTGTGATTTAGAAAACGGTCATGTTTGAAATGTCTAGATCCCAGTTTTCCTTTTTCTTTTATCATTGCAGTCAGCATAGTCACAAATATGGCTCTCATGATGTCATAAACTTTACTGAAGAAAGCAGTGTCTTTCTTGAATTATTTATTTTACATGAAACATTTATAAAGTGCTACTAGACAACATGGAAGAGCAGTATAGTAAAATCAATAAGCATTAAAATCAGAATGAATCTGGGCACTTCATATATTCTGTGGGATTATTCTTCAATTGTGTCTTATATGTGATTTCAAACCACCTTTGTTGCAACCCTTGATCCCTTGGCCACTCTGGGGAGGCTCCCAGTATTTGAACAATGCTGCTGGACTGTCCTCAGTTAGCTCCCAGCTATTGCCAAGGGACTGGCTCCCAGGTGGGAGCTGCGTGCCATGATTTGTGCTGGCTTTCCTGTGCTCCCCTCTCCACCTCCACTGCCTTTCCCCTGCTGCTGAGCACCGGTATTCTTGCAGAAGCTGGGAGTGTAGCACAGGGTTGGCTGACCTGGCCCATGGAGCACTCTCTCCATGGTTGGGGATCCCCTGGCTGCTGCTATAGCAGAGCTGTAAGTCTCATAAACTCCCTTGGAGTAGCAGAGTAAGGATCAAGGAAATGACCTATTGCAGTGATTGCTGATGTCAAGTATGGAAAGATGATAAAATTCTCAATGTAAGAAATAAACAGCAGGTAAGGAGTTCAAATAATTTGGAAATGAGATGACATAGTTTTTGTTTTTACTGGATCAATCAAATACCTCTGCAGTTATCTGTACTAATGACACCACACAAATATGGGATTTCTATCAAATAACATGGTGCATATAGTGCTCATAAATGACATCACTGTTGAAAAGCTGAGAATCTGTGTGTACAGAGGCACTGGATGTGAAATATACAGTTTGGCAAGTAAAATGAGATCATTGTGTTACACACACAAAAGCTCTGCAGTGTCCACTCTGGTGTCACAGTTCTGTAATTTTTTTAAATTGCTGAGGGGTAGGTTTGCTACGAGGTGGTGCCAGCACAGCCAAATACCTCTTGGAGAGTGCTGTTTTGTCCCTTCATACAGTTCTCAGGTGCGCCTCTTCAGTTCACCCTCAGGCGAGATTCGTGCCCTGGTGAGGTTTTGTGCTACCAGCTCTTGCTGTGTGCAGTGTTCCTTATCTGCTGTCACTGGTTTGTTTCAAGGTGATGTCTCTGCGTTTCCTCACTCAGTGCAGCGGAGTTCCCCAGAGGCAGTATTGGGGAATGCCTGCTGATAACCTGTCAATAGGCTTCCCAATAATAACCTGGCCCAGTAATACCCTGGCAGATGCTGTGTGCTCTGATGTGATTTCTTGGAATGTGATTTCTTGGTGGAATATAATAGTTCCCTTCTAGTTTCTAGACTATCAGCCAGCAGGTGGCCTTCATACTTGTAGCTCTTCTTCTTGGTTATCCTGTTGGCTTCAGATTGCAATCACAGTTAAGCATCTGACAATAACTTTTTTTATTAGAGTCTTCAGGTCACCTGCCAAGGGCAAAAAATGCTAGTAAAAATCTTACTTTCATTTGGAGCAAATCTGAACTATTTGTTGTCTCATCTCAATGGAAAGGGAAATTTGAGCAAATCATATGAGCACAAAAAGGACACTACTGCTGCGGTACTTTACCCATATAAATTTGAACTTGGATCTCTCAGAAAATTGACTGTAAGACTAGGCAATAGACTCATTTTCTTTCTGATGATGGAGGTTTTATTTTAGTTTGGTTTTGTCTTACTAAATATTTATATGTTTTGTTCTAACTGAAGGAGTATCAACAGCAGAAACTGAGAGCACATAGGCAGAGGCTGGGTGTGAGTTTGGTTTGTGGAGTGAGAAATGAAGGTTCAGATTTCTCTGAGCAGAGAAATATATTGAATCTGGCCTTGCACTGCTGTTACTGGAAAATGCTGCTTATAACTGACAAGTAAGAATATTCACCTTCAAAAAGGGTTTTTCCCTCTCTAAGACTATTTCGATTTTCTATTAGTTTTGGACATGAAGTGGTGGACATTGGATAGTCCAAATTAAACCTTCTGGTAAATTACTTTGATAATGATTTCAATTCTGTATGTGTGTCCTTGCTTGGGTTTTGTTGGTACGATGTTGGTTTTCAAAGAGCATTGTCTTCATGACAGTCCTTTTCAGCAACAGGCAAAAATATGAGATTACAGTGATGTTTTGCCAAATTTTGCAGTTTGTGAGTGTACTGAAGACTCATCAGATAAAAGTTTTTAATTGTACAGGAGGTATTTGCTTTCAGAATTGCAAGAGTTTTTCTCCTTTCTTGGAAAGTCGTGGGTATTACTGGTTTGTGTCAAGCATTCTGGGTTAGGTGGGACCCAAACCTGGTACCTGAGTTTGTGAAGAATAAAAAAAAAAAGGTGAAAAAGAAACACAACCCTGCAAAAACCAAACCAAAAAACCTAACCCAAGCCCCATAGTTCCTTATTTTTTAAAAATAGCTCTTTTCTTTTTAGAGTTCCTGTCTTGTATTCTGATTGTTGTGATATTTCTAGACACATTAGCCTGTCGTGTGAGGGTGAAAAGTGGTATTAATTTTTAGAGCTAACTGAACAGCTATTTGTTATTCTAGAATATTTGCTCTAAATAATGTCTTGTTATTTTTAGAAATTTGTTCTTTCCCAGGTTCTTTGGTTTAGTTATAGCCTGCTGACTGGCTGCAAGGAAAATACTTCAAAATTTACAGAATAACTAGAATAAGAAAACCAATTTGTGGGCTCTGCAGAATTTATTGTCTGAAATTTGTTTGAGTTTTGTTTGGATTTTTAAATTGTTATTTTTAAACTAAGAATGTCTGTTCTCTGAAATGAATACACAGTATAGCATTATAATCCAAGTAAAAGAACCATCTGGCTAAATGTTAAACATAAATAAAATGCTGGTTAGTCAGGGGAGCTGGTGTTCTCCTGAAAGCCCCAGCATGTTTCATATACCACTATTCTCTGCCACACATTGGTCACTTTTGCTCACAGTGCTTGGACCAAGACACAGGGATGGTTTTTGTCCAGGCTTTAAGACAGCACTCTATAATCCAGGAACTCAGCCTGTGATGCCTCCTCACTGCTAGTTGTTCTTCTTTACCACTGCTGAGCAAAGTGTGGGAGTGCAAAAGGGGATGACAAGGCAGTGACACCGGGCAAGGTCACCTGGAACTCACCTTTCACTGCTGAGCAGGCTACTGCTCTTCACTAAATTCTGATGAGTTCACTCCTCCAAGAGTGGGTGGCCACTGAGTGACAAGATTAGCTTGCTTTCTTTTGGTAGCAGAATAAAGGTCACGCTTTGTGCCTGAAAATACACAGCAGCAGTGAATTTTGTCTTGGAAAGCATTTTATGCTCATTCTCAAGGTGGCAAAGTCTGTTTTTGCATGTGCTGTGTAGATTCCAACCACATGATGATGCTTTAGATTTAAATTTAGTGACTTACAGGGAATGTGGAGGTGATAACTTTGAAAGAAGTGATCACAAGTGATTCAGTTTAAATTACATGGAAGAAAGTGCATGAACATCAAAGTAATGCCAGAAGGGAAGAATTTAGAAATGTATCGGTTAAGGATGGATCAATGAAATGAAATGCTCTGAAGAGTTTAGGGAATTGAGTCCATGGAATTGAAAAGCTCTGGAACTTCAGTTTTAAAAAGTCCAATGAAATGGGCAATGAAGTACCTAATTACAAAGCATCAGACAGAGTTACAACAGAAATAATTTAGGGCCAAAATTAAGGGATGCAACCCATAAACAATCATGTTCCTTGCATACCCCAAAACAATAATTAAGCTAATGCAGATCTGGTGGGAGAACAAATGGGCATAATTTTGCATTGAATAAATTCAGGTTGAAAACTAGTTATTGAGAATCTGGCACAGCTCTCAAAAGGAAGCACCAGGAGACAGAAGACCTAAGTGGAGCCACAGTGAGCCCAATGTTCTCTTCAAAAGTCTTACCTAAAAAAAAAGAGTGTAAACTGAGGGTATAAACCAGATATAAACTGTAAGCTGCCTCTGCTATTTTTCTGCACAATTCTGTATCATGCAGTGTAGGTTTGCCCTCAAAAAGTGTTTGCTCCAAACCTGCTGTACTTTTTCAAGACTCCCATTGACTACAGTTAGGCTTTGAATTCTGTCCCAAAGCAGCAAGTGAGGTTTAATTTGCATGGCTTCTACTACCTCAGCTGAAGGTGTTCCTTATTTTCCACTTCTTGCATGGTAAAGCCTAAGAGAAAGCAAAGTCTGATGACTGATATTTTACACATATCAGCTGAAGCTAGGAACACAGTCTGTATCAAACTTGACAGCTCAGCCCTAGCTGGAAGCTGTGTGTGTAGGAGTGACAGTGAAAGGGGGACCTGGCATCTTACCTTCCCTGGTGCCTCACTTGATTCCCCTCAGAGTTCAAGAAACTCTATATCTCTGACTTTTGTTACACTTCTTGAGGAACTTACATTAAATGAGTTGGGTTTTAAAGGTGTGCAGGTTATGTGAAAATAGGATAAGTCTAGAAGTGCATAGTGCTATGTTGAGGTATTTTTATTTCAAAACTTGCTTCATGCTAAAAAAAAATTCCATTACAATAAGAAGAGTGAATTGGTTTAAATAAAATAATTTGTTTAGTTGATGCATAGACATACCCAGAGTCCCACTACCTAGAAAATCAACATAATAGATTCAGCACCCTTTCATGTTTTATATTTTGGGAATCCAAAAGGGGTATGTTTTTCTAATATTTGAAATCAATAGTAGCAAAGCTACTATAGAGGATATAACACAGAAAACAGAAAGAAAATATTGTCTACTGTAGTACTCATAATATTTTAGCTAGGTGTATGAGAACTTTGAAATTTGCTTTAAGAGCTATGTAAACACTTTTAAAATGTGCTGCCTAATTTTTCCTTGCATTGTAATTCTTTGTTGGCCTTTTCTGCAATGAATTGTTGGGATTAACCAATAAATCGGCAGAAAAGACATGCCAATTTCCTCAACAGTTGACAAATCACAATGTGGGCAAAGTACTATATGTATTATTTGGGTTTTTAAAATTTATTTCATGAGGAAGGCTAACATTCAGATGCCCCAAACTCATGCTGGTTTCATCTGTTAATGTTGCATTTAATTATTTGCCACTTTTTAAAAGTAGCATTTATAAATGTGTTACTAATAGTCATTGTTATAAATGCCAATACGATATTCCAATTAAAATAACAATTTGGTTTATTAATAAAGACCGAATTACAGAATTTCGATAAACCCACCAACACCGGAGATACTTGCCAGTCTTTTTCCTGGGAAAATGCCGAGGGTGAACCGTGAGACACAGAACCTGGCAGTCTGCTGTCTCCCCTACGGTTCACAAATTTGCCCGGTTCGGGGCTTAGTTTTTATACACTTTATTCTGCCCTCGGCAATATTTGCCCATATTTCCCTTTGTTTCCCGGCTAGCTATTCAAATTCAAGGGTGTCTCCGACCAGGCTGGAAAGAGTTCTTTTCTCAGTTCATACGTTAATGTCCAGTTTCTATAGATCCTTATGGCTGATGAATGGTCGAGATATGGATGATGACCGGAGAGGGAGTAGTCTGGAACTGTTGATGTTTCTGCCACCTTATCTCGATGGGTCTCCTCCCGGTGCTGGTTTCCAGTAAACCTTTTGTCTCTTTCTGAATGTGAGTTTCTCGGGTGGCGCCTGCCTTTTCAACAATTTGGTTTAGCCAAATGTTACAAGGTGTCCTAAAACTTACATTTTCATATAACACACACAGATATACAGTTTTATAGTTTTCAATAATATTTCATTAACTATAAGAACATGAATTAATTATTTCACATTTTTCACAGCCATTATCAATATTAAAGTAATACAAGTAATACATTTGTGAATATTTACTTAAAAATGGAATTATTTGAAAATAGAAGGTTTCTAATTAAAAGGTTTTTCTTCCCAGAGTTTCATTTTAATAGAAGACCTTTGAATTGGGTGTATTTTTTCAGAATATATAAAACAAAATTTTGGGGTTGGATACTGCAGTTCTGAATTACTTAAATATTTACGTTCTGCTTTCCACACATTCATTATTTCCTAGTGCTTTGGGATAGTAGCCATGTAGTCAAACTAGGCAAGGTATGTGCTGTGGACAAATCCTGTATTTACAAATAGGTATTTAGCAGGCCATTTGTAAGTGGCACTTGATATGTGTGAGAAATAGTGATAAATAATCATGCAAATTAGCCCCATAACTGTGCATTACCTTGGATTTCTCCATTCTTAACTCTCATTGCCTGCAAAGGTTAAAACAATAAATACAATCCTGTTGCTCCGCAGGATTGTGGGCTGTTTTGTCTTTATCATAACAAACGTATTGTTTAAGGCAAGCTTTTGTTAAGTGCTCAAAAACTGTGAGTGCAGAGAAAATGTTCCTGACCTTGGCCGTGTAGTACAGCTCCTGGAATTGTATTAGCTTTTATACTGCATGATGTATGAGCAGCCTTCTGAGGATGCTGGAGTATGATGCTGAAAAATAACCGTCCATGCGACCCATTCAATGTTTGAGCTTAGGCACGTCAAAAAGGTGGCAATGCTGGAGTGCATTGCAATATTTGGGCACTTCTCACAGCTCCAAAGCTGCAGGCTCTACCTGGGGAGCTTCTCTGGGGTGCAGCGAAGTTCCTGCACAGCATCTGCCTTGTAAGTGCCGTGGAGATTCTCCTTCCCTGAGCAATGCCTGCTCCCCTCTGTTACAAATGCCAATACAGTAGTCCAATTAGAGATACAATTTTTGGTTTATTAAAAAGGATCAAATTACAGAATTTTGGCAAACCCCTCTCCCCCGCCCCCAGCGGAGTTCCACTGCCGATTGACCCGGGGAATCGTCAGGGGTGAACTGGAACGCAGGATGTGGCACACTGCCGTTCCCCCAAAGTTCACCAATTGGCCTTGTTCGGGGCTCAGATTTGATACACTTTCTTTTGCCTCTGGCACAAGATTTGCCCACAGTCTCTTTGTTTTCAGGGTTGGTTATTCGAACTCGTAGTCGTCTCCGGCTGAACTGAAAAGAGTTTCCTCCTCCCCTTTAAATTGTCAATATTTGGTTTCCCTGAGTGAATAGACACCAAAGTTTATGAATGGAAAGAGTTCACCTCCGGAGATTTTAACGATGATGGTGCTCCGAAACTTTGATTACATCTGCTGCTTTGATGATGATGCTCTGATGGCTGATGATAATGATCTGATGGCTCTGTCGTTCATGGGGGAAGGACTGATAGCTTATCTTAATATGTCCTTCTTTCTGATGCCAAAGAGAAGGCCACGGTTTCCGTAATTCTTTGTCTCCTTTCTAAATGGAAATTCCATTTAGGTGTTGGTGCCTGCCTCAGTTTCAGTGAATTCCAAGGCAGACTGAAATTTAAGACTATATTCCCGTATAACATATATACAGTGGTTTTTATAATTTCTAACATGCCATAACCCATAAGAACACGAATTAACATCCCATATTTTTCACACCTCCCTGGGGAGGAGGCTCATGTGAGCTGAGGTGTGCCAGGTCTGTAGAAATGAGGCAAAGCAGAGAAAATGCCCCAGAGCCACAGTCCTGATCCCAGCTGCTCCTTGTGCACGGCCTGCAGATGCCCCCTGGGTGGGCACAATTCTGAGTGTGGCAGTCAGGTCCTGTCATGGGAAAGAAGCAATGTCCTAGGCCAGGGATGCTGCAGTGACTCCAAGCCAAGTGACAAGAGCGGCTCAGCCATGACTGAGCAGGATCAGTCACTGGAATGGAGTTTGTGCCTTGTGATGACTGGCGGGGAAGCGGCGCAGACTCGTGGTGCCTGTGGAGCGACTGGCACAATTGGATGAGGAAGAACACGGCTGTATTTTCCTCCCTGTTGTTGTGCATGTGAGGCTGACTCTGCCCTGAATGTTTTTCAGGCAACAGATCCTTTTGCCTGTGTGGGGGACACTGCAACTTTCTAAGGCTCTGTGGAAATGGAGGGAGCTCACCTTTTCCAGGGCCAGGGTACTGGTCCCACCCTGCCGTCAGGGCAGCCCCCCCGTCACTCCTCACTGGCTTAGCATGCCTGGGGATGGATGAGGCAGTGCTTTGGGAACACTAGGCCTCTTTTAGATGTCTTTTGTTCAAAATTAATTGAACTTCATGTCTGATTTCAGTCAAAAACATTGTAATTTCTCTGTGGTGGTGTGTTCAAGTCTTAGCCTTCTTCTGGATAAGGAATGTTCCAGGAAGGGCAACGGCCCTGTGGGAGTCAAAAGGGAGACAGAGCCATGGGGAAGTACTTACAGCGGCTTTTTACATGCTAAAACCTAATTTCTGTTTACTCATTAAAAACCTTTTAGAGCATATGGCTGGATAGATACTATTTTGAATATATATGTTTATTTATCTGTGTCAAATATGCTCTGGATTTAAAACCAAACTGCACTTCCTCCTACTTAGAGGGGTATTTTTACTTGGTGCCTAAAAAAGATGGTTCCAAGTAAAAATACACCCCCTACGCAGGAGAAAGTGTAGCTAATGAAAGCTTTATTGGTGTTAGAATGTGTTTGTGAGAAGATGACTGGTTTGCTTCTGAAGCTACAAGACTTGTCAGCAAGATGTTTGTGGACACGCTCATGTGGATACCAAACAAATTCTTGGGGTATGAAGATATCTGCCATACTGGCCTTAATTATAGCTATGGGTAAGATAGTGTGAATTAACAGCACTTTGGCTTTACATCCAAACTGCAAATGATCAGCTAAACTCTGTTGTAAGGAGCTCAAGCTGTACTTCTGTACTAATGTCAAGGTGTTTAAAACTTGTCTGGATATGTCTGTGACAACTTTTAGAAGTTGGCTTGCATATGTAGTCTGAGAAGTGGGATAACAGCAGTCAAGCTTTATATTATAACCTCTGCAACTAAACCCTGTAAGGCTCGGGGATGTAGTTTTACAGTTCACAGCTGCTGGAGGCTGGGCTGGCTGGAGTGGCTGCCAGGCTAGGCTGCTCACACAGATTTTGGTGGTGCTGCTCTTCCGGGAAGCATGGCACTGGTTGGCCTCTGACTTCAGGCGGCCAAGAAGACAAGACCATTCTCTTTGGGGTGGAGAGAGAGGAGACTGTTCTGCCAGCCCTGCCAGCACAGCCTCGAGCTTGGGAAACTTTCTCCATCACTTCTGCCCTGGCTTGGATGTTTGCCATTGAATTCAAGGCTTATAAAAATGTTTTCTTTGTTGTAATATGGCAGTATTTCAGCTAATGGTTTCTTTCTGGATTTCCCCAATGTTTCAAAATCAAGCTTCAGAAAACTGTTAGAGAGGGAAAAGGAAAGTTTCCTTTCTGTGTGTATTTGTTTCTGTAGGCACTCTATCTCCTTCAAAACAGAAATATTATTTACCTGTCTTAAGGAGATTCTAAGGGAGAGCCTGACAAATTAGTATTTAAATATATACTGTGAAAAAAATGGGGGTTTTACTTTTTTGATGGCAATTTACAGCTATTTCTGAAATCACTATTTTGGCAGCACTTCTTTCTTCTGTAAACCAAAAAAACCCCAAAAACAACCCAAAAAACAAAAACCAACCAAACAAAAAACCCCAACAAACAAAACAAACAAAACAAAAAACAAACAAAAAAAACCCCCAAAAACCCCACCCCAAGAAAATATAGGAATGTGCAATAGACATCTTTCTGTTTTGCACCACTAGTAATACATGATGAGGAATGCAGGCTGTATAAACAGTCACAGATGGAGCTTCAGTTTTACTATTAGGATCTCCTATAAAGTACTATTTACTTGGCTTAAAGGAAAGCATCAGGGAAAAAAAGGGCTTTGTGGATCAGAAAGATGGGATTCTGATTTGAAATTTCTGTTTCATAGTTACCTACACCTTTATTTTGGTTTGGCTTATGCCATGGCCTAAGTGCTTCTGAAAATAAAAGAGTTCAATTTACAGACTTCAAAAGCTGTATCTGACCTTATCTAAACTTACAGAAGGCAATAATTTAAATAATCTGCCAATTTTAAGGCAACATTTGAATGTTTTTCTTACTGCAAATATTACTGTCATGAAAGAGATTATTTTCTTGCCCCTTCTTTCTCAACAGGTGCATGTCAGAAATGAGCTCCTGACCAAAATAAATGGACAACTGTCTCCCCAAAAGTGTGCATGTTAGGACAGGACCCACATTTGTGATCTTGATGGGTGAACTCAAAATACAGCTGCCTTTACTGCGCTTGTCGAAGTCATTAGCCTTTATGAATGTGGGTAATTTAGAACTAAGGTGATAAAACTTTAGTCTCCGATTGTGGAAGTTTTTTTCTTTAATAAATTTGTTCACTGATGGTATCAGCAGTCTTTTCAGTGTCTGAAAAATGACACAAAAAGGCTGCAAGTCATTGCTGTGATTAAATCTTCGAACTGAGTGGGCCACCCTAAAACACCTCAAACATTTTGCATTTCAATTTTACAGTTAGGCATCCTTACTTGCAGGTGGCAGAAACAAGTTTCATATGTATACAAAAGCTTAGTTGGGTTTTCTCTGCCTGATGCGAAGCCTTAGAGTTCCAAAAATTCGACCTGCTACTGGTATTTGTCCTTTTGTGCTTTCAATTCTCAATTGTGTGACTCTCTCTCCATTAGAATGAATACATACATGTGTGTGCTAATAATTTATCTAGGGATTAATAATTGCTATGGAGAATCATCTAGGGATAATGATGATTGGAAAAACATTAATTAAACAGTCGGGTTGAGAGCACTGGCTGGCAGCATTAGATTTCCAGGCCTTTGATTTCATGTATTTTACTTCTATAAGTCTACATTTTTCTGCGTCGGTCTCTAATCAGATTTTCTCTAATTTCTAGCCCTTTGGTTTTAGAATTCCATGGTCTTGTTCAGTAGTTCAGTATATTAAATAAAGGTTGCTTTCTGGTATACAAATGTATACTGAAGAAAATTTAGGATAGTGCTTAGAATTAAGTGAATATTGCAAATTTAGAGTATTAAATTAATACGAGAACACTTGAAACAATATTCTGAATTGAATGGGGTTTGCTGATGAGTTAGTTTATTTTTTTTATTATTATTATATTCCTCCTCTCCTAAGGGGAAAAACACATTTTGTTCTTAGACCAATATTTGTCTGAAGAATGAGAGTAATGAGCATCTGAGAGTTGAATGTGGGTGAAATAATGTGACATACCAATGACATTTTCATTTAAAAATATTTTAATGAGAACTGGAAACAAAAAAGGGAAAAAAAGCCTGTAGGCTCTGATGCACTGTTCGTTACCAGAAAGTACAAATATTACTTTGGATTGTGGCAGTATCTATCTATCTATCTATCTATCTATCTATCTATCTATCTATCTATCTATCTATCTATCTATCTATCCCTCTCTCTCTCTCTCTCTCTCTCTCTACATCTCTCTCTCTCTCTCTCTACCTCTCTCTCTCTCTATATCTATCTGTTTTCCCAAAACAATCTTTAAAAAGGTGCATAAGTTTTTTGTAATGGGATAAAGGCAGAACAGAACATAAAGTTGAAGTAAGCCTTTGACGTAAGTGAGACGAGCTGCTCCTATTCTTTGTTCTGTTAGAAGCATGAGAATCTCAATAGTAGCAGTTTTTAGCCATTTTGACAGTTTGTTGAAATACTGTGCCATTGAAAGGTGCTGGGAAATGAAATGTGCTGCATTTCAATATCCATTCGTATCACCTTTTTGTTTATAGCAGCAAAAGCTATGTTTTAGAATGAAAATAAGAAGACAAAAAAAAAAGAGAAAGGAACAGGCATCAGTTGATCTATACCAGGGGCGACTGTTGGCTGGAGTGTATGCACCCAACATTTTTGTTCTAAATCAGTCAGAATGTTCTTTAGGCTTTTGCAAAGTCATCTTAGCTAACAAGACCCTGAGAGGGTCATTGAAATGAGTGAATATTTGTTGTACATCTCAGAACACTTATCCAATTAATCATTCCCTGAAAAATGTTTTGAATTTTTGTCATTGCTTATATTGGTACTGAGCCAATGCCGAAATAATCTAAGGATCCTGATGTGTAAAAATTGTAGTATGTAATAGAATTCGGGAATCAAGGAAAGGTCTGGGTTTACATTCATGTGATATCATCCCAGAGCCAGATACCATGTAAGAAGGAGGTCTGCAGGCTGGAACAATACTGGAAAAAAATCTCTCCTCCCTCCTTCTCTTTTCATCTATCACTATGATGGCTCAAACTCTTCTCTTCCTCCACACTATAACTGAAATCTGAAGCCATTCATGTTCCAGTCTGTAAATGCAACAACAAATGAGACCTGGAAGTCTCTTGTGTGGAGGTGTATTTAAACCAAAATAGTACTTGATCTTTGGCTTGCATTCTAATCGTCTAGATGGGTAAAGGTACCTTCTGCCACTGATATCCTTTCCACTCTCAGAGTACAGGGACCCTGAGCTTCTAGCAAATATCAAAAATCCCACTGGAATCTGTCCCTGACAGTAACAAACAATTTAAAATAAGCAACACCTTCATAACTCCCTTGAAGCACTCACAAAGGCAAGTTTCAGACACCTGTTTGCTGCCTCAGTTTCATCTGCCAACTCAGTGTCTCAGTTGTCCTGACATCTCTCAGACTTTTACTGTAAAGTCCCCTAAAAAGGAGCCCAACAGCATCATGCCCAACTATGTTAGGCAAAAAAATAGGAAATGCATCATTTCAGCCCAGAATATTTTTTATTTCTAGCTTTTAGTGATATATATATAATTTATATAAAATGTTATATGATTTATATACATTATATAATAAAATTATTATCACAGAAGAATCACATTATAAAATCCTGACCGAGCAAAATATTGCTTGCTTATTTTGAAAGAAAGCCCAAATTACATTTTATCTAAAGAGAAAGACAGAAGGGACTAGAAATGTGTGCCTGGGTTTTAACGTCCTTAGTCCAGAGTTTAGAGTTCTGTTGGTTTTAATATTTTTTTTAAACTCAGAAGTATATTTAAATGAAAATCCATTAGCTAGACCAATTTTCCTAACAGAAATAATGACATGTTTTCTTCTGTGTCTGATCACACAAGTTGTGACACAGGAAGAATTTACCTTTTTATATTAACCAAGCATTTCTGTACAGTGAACTAGCTGTGAAGAGCTGAAATTCATAAAACATAGTGGCAGTGGAAGAGTTAAAGGCAACTTATTTTTGTATCCTCTTGGCAAGTAAATACCAGACTTTATTAAACATACGTGGTGCAGGGACAATGCTCCACACATGGAGGAAATGACATTTATCCTGCAGATGCAGAAGATGCATCCTGCACCTTCCTCAAGCACTGAAGTTCACTGGTTAGCAATTAAAACTGTAAAACCAGAAACTGTGGGACAAGATGTCGTGGCACTAATCAAAAGAAGGGGGAAAGACAAAAAAGAGGAAAATAAAAATAGAAGATTTACTCTCTGTGTGCAGAGGGGAAAAAATACCCCAACAAACCAAAAGCAAACCAAACTTTATACATAGAGGGGTTTATATATTATGTGGTGTTAGGGAAAGGTTCACAGTACTAAAGAATTGGAGTTTCTTGATCCTTAAGTCTTGGACATGTCAGGACAGTCTTGGCTTACGTCAGGACAATCAGTTTGTTCCCACTTTGACATTCCAGTTGGCTGAAATCTTCAGTGGCCAAAGGCTACGTTTCAGGCTTATTGATGTTCAAAGCATCTCTGTTTGTGCTTGAGTTTGAGGTGATTGTCTGCTTTACTATTGTTTTGTTTGTATGGAGTCGATATTTTCTCTAGAGATCATTCCAAGAAGTTCTTACAGTTGAGGAAGGGGGAGCTTTGTTAGTTTGTTATGACTGATAGCTGTTTCTGCATCATGGCTGATTAAATTAGGGTATTTTAGAACTAATGCTTCTAGAATCAGAATACTTTACTGACAATATTTGCCAGTAACACATATCAGTTGAGTTTTCATTTGCAGTATAGATTTGATATTGCAGTATTGATAGTGCTGCAGTGATGATCTAGCAGACAAGCAAATCACTCCAGTGGAAATCAAATAACCTTTGAGCTTACAGGCTTAGGCACCAAAAGTGTCACTGGCTGGAGACAAGACTGTACATATGCCAGACTGTTGATGCTTTCCAGCAGAAGGCTTTTAAAGGTTCTCTCAAAAGCTTCAAAGAGGAAACATGAAAAAAAATCTTTGGTGCTACAATTTTGCTCTAATGTGAGAACTGCAGAAGTGTTCTGATTCAGATTGAGATCAGAGTGAATGATTGGGAGACTGTCTGATTAAAACTTGGATACCTATTTTAACTAAACTGGTCTAGAAACCAGTTCAGGTCTGTAAACCACATCAGGCTAAATTGATTTAAGTTTCTTTTAAACTGATTCAAGAGAGACTGCTCCAGGGACTTGCACTGATTTAACTAAATCTGTTTCTAAACCACCTGAGGTAACTCAGTGCTCAGACTGATATAAATCAACCTCTGAATGCAGGCGTTAAAAGGTCCATATTTTATAGTTGTTCACTTTGTTCATTTGACTTGGCTAGATCTAGGTACAAATGTTCACTGTACACAACTATTTCGTTAACAGTGAGCAGAATGGAACAGGAGTCATAATTTTCTTTTCTTTAAATTGAACTAATATTTGAAAAAGGAGATATTGGAGATGCATATGACAGTGCCTTCTGCTGAAACCCGTAGAAGGCTGAAAAGACACTGGATGATAATGAAATTGTATTTGGAGCTTTTTTCCATAAAATGAAGTAGTCATTCTAGTGTGCGAAGTGCTATAATTATAAAGCAATTTGCCACCCTTAATGGGAGGACTTCTATTTCATAAAATATTAACAAAATATAATATCAGTGCAATAGGTTAGGAACAGTCTTATTTTCTCCATAAAAAGTCAATTTGTAACCACTGCAGATTGTCTTTCTCAAGATGACTATATTAGGGTAACGGATTCTTTTATAGAAGTATTGAAATATAAGCATTAAAATAATCACAACAGATATCTCATTCACCTTTCAACTTAGTAATCAAATATTTTTCACTGTCCACCTCTCTAATTTAGAGGCTGGTGTTATTTCTGCAGCAGATTGACCAAGGGAAGTAGCATTTAATCAGTGCCAAAAAAAGGTAAAAACATTTGAGACAAAACTACATTTTAAGAAGGATTATCAGCTAGACAACATGGACCCATTTCCTAGCTTGCTTTAAAAAACATTTGTATTGCTTAAAAAATCAATCAAGTAAGGAAAAATTAACCTTCTTTTTCCACAGTAAAGGAAGAGAGAAGAAAGTCAGGGAGCTTCTGTAATTACAGGATTTCAGCTCTGATCTAGGCAGCTGCCAAGCATATGTATCATATAAAGAAGAAAGGGCTGGAGATGGCAGAATTAACCAAGCCTTAATGGATTCACTTTCATTTTCTCTCTTTGTTTCTAATTTTAATTAATCAGAAGATTTAATTTTTTTCTTTCTTTTTCCATTTTTTATTTTTTCCTTTGCTGCTGTTATTTGCACTGTTTCAGAGTCTACTCAAGCTGTGCATGATCAACTCCTAGGGAAGTCATTAATTGTATTAATTTTGATGATGCTTCAAGATCAGCTAAGTAACAGACCTCTCTAAATAGTTGAGACAAAGCTCACTTGAGGAGGAAATGACTTGAGCTGAATGAGCAACAAAATTTTCTCCTAAAATAAATTATAATAGCTCACTTTAAGGTGTTTTACTGTGTTAAGTAGGGAAATGTCCCAGGAGGGACAGAACAGGTTGGAAAAGGAGGATCAGAAATTAAATGTAAACCACCTCCCCAGTATTTTAGTCTGGAAAAAATGACTATAAATTAGTTGTTATTGAAACTCAGTATTAATATTGTATATATTAATAGTTTTCCTCTGTATTTAACAACCAGCCAGACAAAACCGTAGGCAATCCATAGGCTATCATTTGATAGGTGCTGTAGAGTTGTGTCCAGGAGAGAACATTCACCAAACTCTGTTTTTGAAGTACAACCCCAAATCTGTTTGGCAACCTGTATTTGTAAACTTTACTAAGTGGAGTCCATCTCTGTTTTAATGATGATTGTTGTGTGATTGCATTTTAAAAATAAAGTCAAAACAAACAAAAAAAAAGGACAGCATCACAAAAATCAGTTAAAATATTTTGTTTCTAACTTAATTTTGAGAGTTCATTTTCTGAACAGCACAAAAATACCTTAAGAAAATTGCATTTTTCTGATTGAGGATTCAATAAAAATCATTAGTATTTTAGTCATTCCAAGGCTGTGAGGTCCTGGTGTCCTTTATGCAGCTTCTACTGATGTCACGTGGGCTCATCGGCTGGTGTTCCAGTGGAAGGAACAGGGTAGTTAGCAAATGTGGTTGCTCCCTAAGAATTCAGTGTACAGCATAAACTTGGTTATCAGCTAACAATCACTGTGAGCTGGATGTTTAGTCAGCCTGTCAAAGTTGCTGGTTGGAAAATCTGTATCCAGAGAAGTCATTCACACTGGAAACCCATCGTGCATCTGTTATTAGCAGGGTAGAAGCAATCTTGCTGATGTCTCCGTGTATGTTCACAGCTGTCTGGCAGTCAGGGGTGGTGAAAACACAGAAGAGGCATTGCCTAAACCAGTTGCTTGTGGGTTGCAAATGCAGGGTGTTGCTATTTATCCCTGTCAACAGCAGGCCCTATTAACTATTTTTAATGAATCACCGCTGCTTTTACTTTTGCCATCAGCCGTGACCTTCACCATTTAGAAACACATGGTCTCTCATAAATGATAGTCTGTGGCATATAAACTTGAGAAGGATTCTATCACAGCTCAAACTACAATATCTATCATTAAAACAAACTGCTCATTCCAGCTGAAGAGACACTCATATATATCATGGAACCAGCGCTCCATATTTTGAAATTTACTGCCCTGCACTGGTGCTTCTTTTTCTTGACTTTTTTTTTTTTTTTTTTAAGGAGGCCATGCAACCTTGCTCACTTAATACTTTTGATAAACTTCAACTGACAAGGAACTTGATTAATGATGGTTAAAGGAATTGAATCAGGAGTAGGAAAGACAGGGCCAAAAAAGCAGACTGCTGGCCTGATGGAAACTAACGTCTCTACAGAAATATATGATGGACCCTCCTTTTTGCCATGCCAAGTAATTACTTGCACAGGCCTGTTGTAATAATTCCTATTACAGCCAAAACGGAAAAGTCAGTAACTCACAGCCCTGGGACAAGGTGAAGGCAAGGCCAGAGTAGTGTGGATCAATATTTCATTTACTCACTTAGGTTAGCTTCTATCCCTGTATCAAATTCTTTTACAGAAAGCCATGAAAGAAATGAGGTTTGCTGAAAAACACCAATACGGGGTCCTCATTTCCTCG
Organism: Prinia subflava; assembly: GCF_021018805.1. Classification (NCBI taxonomy): domain Eukaryota; kingdom Metazoa; phylum Chordata; class Aves; order Passeriformes; family Cisticolidae; genus Prinia; species Prinia subflava. The sequence continues at coordinate 9,746,681 of NC_086251.1, forward strand.
GGGGCGCTCATAGAGTACAAGGAGCAACAAAACCTCTCAGCAAAACAATATGCACTCAAGGTCACTCATTACTTGCTACTGTTGGAAAATAAAGTGCCATTAGCCTGATATGAGTAATGTACATCAATCAACTGCAGACCAGCAAAAGTATGTTTTCAACATGGTATTGCAGCTGAAAATGAATGAACCATGTTAACACTTTCCGAACACTTGACAACAGTGAAGAATTTTTCCTTTGGCATTATCATTTATTTCAGAGTTTCACTGCAGCTCATCATTGTGAAATCAAGCCAGCACATCTCAGTTATTTACTGTACTTTACTATAATTGAATTAATTCTCAATGAGTAAACATCCCAATTTTTAGGGGGACAATTGGATGCTGTCCAAAAAGATCCTGTCAGTGCCTTACAGGACCCTCAGCCTAAGGGTGGAAAACCAGATGTACTAAGAAATAATCTGTTGTGTTAGTAAAATGGTTGAAAACAATACTTGCTTTGAATATGAGATGACATCAAGGTATGCATACTTCTACTTTGCTGCATCCTCAACTCTTTCCTTCCGTTCAGAATTTTTGAGGAAAGGGAGGATTCCAATGTGTCATTCATGACTTGCACAATTTTGGTCTGGAGGGCAAATGTAATATGTGCTTCTGGAATGGCTGATGTACACTGTAGTGTATTTTTTTTTCTGTTTCCTCTCACAGAGTTCTGGGAAAAGTGTTTGGTGGGTTGTTTGTGATTGCTCATATAGTTGATGAAGTTTTAGATCTTTGCAAAGCTTCCTGATTGCCATCTTGGCGGAAAGTTATGTTTTCTGTCAGCAAAATTCAGAATTCTCTGATCTTACCTGCCCCATTGAAATATTTATATAATGGTCATGAATCAGTACCTTCCCAAGAACTTCCATGTTATCCTGTTCAAAAATAAAACCATTATGTAGGCATAAAACAAACTGTCACATAGTAGGGAGAACTACTGTGGGAAGAAGACACTTCATTTTCCTATTAGGAAATAATTTTTCCTCTGTCTCTTTTTTCTTTAGTAGTATTCTCTTTCTTGTGTATTTTGAAATCACTTACTAATTAATGTTAAGTCTTTGTTCCAGAACAAAGACTTTGTTCTTACCCTGAAGACTGACTGAGGCATGCAAAAATAGTTGAAGTGTTTAGAATTCTTCACTTTTACTGTCTTTTGTAGTGGTGAAGATAAGTTCTTTTCTATCCCCATCTCCTGAGATCAGACTCACAACCGCAGTAAGTGTTGAGTTCCTTGCAGCGCTGAACTCATTTAACCAATATTAATTCCATGCAACACAGTAATGTGTAAGTAAACACGACCCAGAAATTATGGGCCAAGAGGAAAATGACTGATCAAAGGTCACATGCTAAGTGAGACATGACTGTGATCTTTCATGTTTGACATTTTGAAAATTTATGTTATATTTTCTGTTGTTCAGTAAAGTCTGTGGACACTGAATGAATTAATTTCATGTCCTCTACATGAAGGATATGCTCTTAAGTTTTCTGCAGTTGGGGTATTTTTTATTTTGATTTACAAATCAGAAGTATTGGCAAGTGAGCAACTCTTAATCCCGGTTCCATGCAGACCATGCTAGTTCCATTCAAGTAAATCAGCTGAAAGTCTGGTAAATGGGAGCTTGATTAGATTTTGGATTGTTGGGTTGATTTTTTCTATGCATTTCATTATTTGAAGCCGAATTTTATAGTAACTGTAGTACTGCAGAATACTTGCCTCTGCTTCCTGTTGCTCTTCCTATGTGCTGTTACTTTCTAATGATTTAATGTAAAGTGATGTCCAGAGTATGAGTCCTGAGACAGTGCTGCTCCTTTCATGTCTGCAAGAAGGGAAGAGAGATGAACATTTATAACTGCCTCTCAAACTAAATAGATCAGTTTAAGAGAGTCTGTCTTGCTGGTCACGTAGAGAGGCTCTCTTGGATTAAGAGAGTCCACTACATTTGATTTGTTCTGTGGTTTAGATGTGCAGTCAACTTTGTAAAGAGGGTGTAGTTCAGTCATATAAAATCTAATAATTCCTTAAAGAGATTCTTTGAAAGGCACAGAGCAGAATTAGAGAACCTGTCTCCTCTATTCCTTAGAATCACAATTTCCTTTATTTTTTCTTTTTTTTGATTCCCAAATCCTGTTGTTGTGATTAAATTACTTTTCAAAATCTCATTCACTGCAGGTAGTAAGCCTGCACCACTCTATGGGGCTGCTCTATGCCTGTGATTCAAAACTGAGTCCCAAATCCTCAAAATTGCTTAGGTGACCATATATAAATTGAAGTGACTCAGTGATGTTAGTAGTTCATTCTCATTAACCATCTTTCATGTACGGGGAGGAAGAGGGGTGGTGAGGCAGAAGTAAGTGTAAAGGCATTTAGGTGCCCACTTAAACCAATGAGCACCTAAATACCTGTGCAAGGTCTGGGTATCACTTGCTATAGGGAGAACCAGCACATGGGTATTATAAATCTCTGGAGGATTCCTGTGCTTCTGGGTTGCAATGAAAAAATCTTTCAAGAATGCCTCCATCAGGGCAGGACGGGCTTGTGATGGGAGGTTGAACAATTCTGTTTATTCTAAGATAAGATGAAAAGACTCTTTCCCCCTTAATTTTCTCTAGTATAAAGGAATCAAAGATTACTTTTGGCAAACTAGAACTCTAACTTTTGGGTTTGGTTTCTTTTTCCTGTTTCGCATGAAAATACCCTGGTGGTTCTTGGTGCTGCTGAGAATTTGGAGTCATTACTTTGTGTGGGTGAACATTCTGGTGTAGCTTTCATACCAAAAAAGCTGCATGCAGCAGAATTACTCTTTGAACCAGAGTGTTAACTGAGAGATTTGGGCCACATCCATCACCCAAACATGAGGCAGTCTGCTTGCATTTATAATAAAGAACAAATGTTTGGTCTGGAGGTCAGGATTTTTGGATTCACAGTGCACTTAGTTAGATCAAGGTCTCATCTGGGGTTAAAATCAATATTGCAAATTGCAGCTTAAATGGCAAAGAATATTTTTCCATCTATGTAATATTTTAGGTACAGTAGTCTTAATGTATAACTAGGTCAGTTCCATTAAGTTGTAATTTCATTAAGGGACCATAACTGCAACTGGAATTTGGCCACTAGATTTTTTTTTTTTTTTTGTCTAATATCACTGTACAGACACACATCACTCTTGGATGCTGCTCACTTGGGTAGTTCTGCTTTAGAACAGCAACCCAGTGATCAGACAGTGCACTCTGCAAGGAAGTTTCAAAGAAATCAGTAAAATATATTTGTCTGTAGGGAATGCTTCTGGTTTTGAACTGTCACAAGAATACCTGTCAAAGTAGTACAGCAAAGCACTTGAACATTTAAGTTAGAAACAGAGACCTTCAGTTTAATGCACTTGTACAAGTACATATGCAAGTAGCGTATTTAGCAGTAGAGCCTTCAGGCTCTCTTTCAAAAGGGACGTGAGACAAAACATCTGACTTTGAGGAGCTTTGGTTCACTTTTTGTAATGTGGCAAATCTGAGCAGAGTTGACCACAAAAGACTTTAAAAGTCTTGGAATAAGGAGATGAAAGCATTGTTCAGAAGAAGACACTTTTTCTGCATTCATGCTGGCTAAGGTACATGTCTGTCCCCAAGCATGGTGCATGTAGGAGTGGCAAATGAGGAAAGGGAAAGTAATCTCAAAATCTTGCAAAAGGAGGAAGACTGTGGGATGGCTTTTATGTAATCCTCTGTGAAGATTAATTTCTCGTGCACAACAGTCATACTGAGCTTTGTAGCCAAGCGTGATGCCGTTTACAAAGCGTGTCTCTGTGTGCTGGTGGTTGGACTATAGGTTCAGTCATCTGACTCTCCTCACTGTTGAGCCAGACAGGGCTGTGCACAAACTGGGACAGTTTATTTTGTGTTTCATCCCCACTGCCCTTTCTAAGGGCATCACCCAGCACTGCCATGCTGCACAGAACACAATCTGCTTTTCTCCACTTGCAATGCAGAGTTGGGGAGGACAAACAGCCAAAGCTGTAGGCAGGCGAGGAGCTCCAACTCTCTCTTGGCTGTGGGGCCTTAAAAAGCCCCAGATTGCCGACAAGGATCTGCTCTATGTTTGTGGAGGAAGTCTGGGGAGAGAGAAGATCATAACTGGGCAGCAGCTGCTCTGTATGACTTGCTTCCCTGGAAACCTGGCAGCTCTCCAAGTCAAAATCTGAATAGGAGTTAAACTGCTCAGAGCATTAATTCCCCTTATAGTCATCAGCCTGCTCTTTCCCTCCCTGCTCCCACCAGAGCCCTGCTCAGCAGTAGTGAAGTTTCCTCTGCCCGTGCAGGTTTTGGAGGGTTTGTGCTGGCAGCAGAGGCAGGGCAGACATCCAGCACCATGAGCTTTGTCTCCGGGACCTGCTGCTGGTGGCAGCAAACAGGGGGACCAGGATATTGGTGAGCAACTCTTACGTCTTCTGTGGGCCCTACTACTGGACACAGCCTGATCTTACGAGGAGTTAAGCACTGCATGGTTTTTTGGTAACTGTATTGATATTTGGCGATTCCTGTTTACATGGAAGGCTTTCCTGTGAATTTCCAGTCATGTGTAAGCATCCTAGCACAACCTTCTACTGCCTCTGGGTGACTTGGATATCCTCCCCTCCCTCTCCTCCTGGCATTCCACATGAGCACAATTTTCTTGGCAGCTTTTCAGGACTCCCCAGCTCATTATTGGGTCCTCTTGAAGTTGCAAAAATCAGTTTTATGTCCCTTGAATATTTATACACAGAATGTTTTAAATCTTCCTGTTTTAATCATGATTTAATCTAGGAATTTTTAAAGTACCTTTTAAATAGTCCTGTTTACTTCTTGCTGCTTTTTGTAACAGTTTTGTCATCAGTTTTCAGTTAATGTACAACATGACTCATGTATTCCAAAATACTGCAAAGAGGAAAAAATAAAATTTCTACCTGTTGGCACGTGAAGAGAGTTAACCTGGATATGAATCAATGTCTGTTGAAGAAATGCCGATGTTTATTTTGTCAAGATACATAAAAACCAGTTTAAAGTTAAACAAGAGTGAATCATACAGCTACTCTGTGATTATAAGTTTTCTGCCTATGGAGGCAGCCAAGACAGTTTCTTAAGGCTTTTCCTGCTCTTCTGTTCCCCCTATTTTTGATCATCCACCAAGGCTTGTGAATACTGCCAAATCAAATAGTACAGCATCTCCATAAGTCTGCTCTTGGAAGCTCAGGAATTCAGTTGAAGTGCAATTCCAGATACAAAAGAAGCAATTATAGTGGACTTCCCGGAGTTTAGGTTTAATAACTTTAATATTTGCATAACATATATTTTGAGTCTTCTTTCATAACTGTACTTCTGCCTTGTGTATGATTTATCCACAAAATTTTCATCTGTATGATCTTGCAAAAAACATGGGGTTTTTACTTGTTCTCTTTTTGTATTTTTTTAAAGTTCTCAAATATCATACAAAGTTGGAAGCCTATTTCTGTGCACACAGGCACTGGTAACTGAAGCTCAGTGTGGGTTGGTGGAAGAGAACCTTTGCAGAAGGAACCATAGCAGAGATTTTTAATACAGAATACCACCTTTGCAAGTAATTCTCATCCTTCAGACTCATGCAGAAGCCTTCTCAAGTGTTCATTCCTTCTTACTTAGTAAGAACTAAGAAAACATCTGATGTGAAACCCTACAGATTTTCATGCTTTAGACAATGAAATAAATTCATGGGGTAATGGCATTGTTTAGAATGAAAGTAAGAAAGCTTGAATTTCTCTCACTGAATTGCAGTGTGAGCACAATTTGAAGTAAAATTCTTCTCACGGTGATCAGCCTTCAAAAAACTGCTCTCCATTTAAGTTCAGGAGCACAAAGAGGAGCTTTGCCCAAAATGAAACTATTTTTAGATATACATTAGTGAACAGCCACACTCTCTCAGAGTCTAGAAAGCCAGAGTCCATTTGCAGTGATTTAACATGCTGCTTGCTTAAATTCTAGGTGAGGGGGCAGGAAAATCTAACTTGAAACTCGATTACAGCATGACAAGATTAGGGGAATAAATGAGCAAAATCGATTTCACATTTACTGATCTTCCTTGTAAAGTTTATCCTTTTAACTTTGTATGTATTTTCTTATTGTTTCATAAAGAAGGCACAGTTTATTGATACCCATGTGACCTAGACCTTCCACACTGTGCCTGCTTGTTACATCCATACCACTGTGTGCAGAAGGGGAAATTTTTTTCTTGGAATAGCTTTAATAAAACTTCTGTCTGTTTTCTGTGTTGTTGCAGTCATTTGTACCTTCAAATACTTGACTATCATGATAAATGCAAAAATGGTTGAAGATTTACACTTTTATGTGAAATTGACTGAAGTAGTTTTCGATGGTAGTGAGCTCTAAGAACCACTAATTCAAACCAAAAAATCCTTTTTCAAATCGTACAGGGATTTTTCCCCTTGTTATTTTACTGTGTAGGCTCAAGTCTTCACTACAGTAGATCAATAAAAAACTTGTTTGCATTAACAGGGCTAACATTACACTTGATGTAGGTGCCTGGCTGTATACAGAGGTCACTTGCACTGGAAATGCGTGAAAGAAATCAAATATTTTACTTGCTTTGGTTGAATCTAGGGACAACTTCAGTATGTAAAAAATTACTCCTTTTCCTTCCAGGGACTTAGTTCTTAATTGTAGCTACTAGAGCTCTGTTTTTTATAGTTTCTGTAAGGTTTGTAGGAGTTGTAATAACAACAACAAAAAAAAAATCCTAGATTTAATTTTATTTTTAGGCTTACTGCAAAAATTCAGTCTATTTGTCTTGGAAGTTTTGCTTCACAACAGCTCAGTCAAATTCATTTCCAAGTTATTCATTCAGAAGTGTACGAAAGGAGGGGAAGAAACTGTTTAGATCCTGAGATACTGTCAGATTAAAGCTAAAGAACACAGGCCATATTTGGGCCTCAGGATGCAGCTACTTGATTTAGGGTAGAATTGTTAGAATGAATTTTTAACATTTCATTTTGCAAGGCTCCTTGAAATGTGTAAAAATAGTATTCTGAGGAATCTTTATAGTTCTGTGGAAACTCAGTGTATATTTTACTCAAGTACTTAACATGTAGGAGAGGGTTTTTTCATTTAATAATTTTATGTTTTAAAGGAACAAGTTTCTAGCTTGGAGTTTTGCTAAAAAATACAGTCTACCCACATGGACACATATGAGCTGTCAACCAGGTAATATTTTCTAGTCTTTTCCAGACATTTTCTCTCTGTCCTAGAGAAGTAGGATATATTGAAAAGAGACGTATAAGTAAAATAATTCTATTTTGCTTTGGAAAGCAACCTTTTGTAATGTGTAATCCTATGCTACCACTTCCTTTCTTTTACCTAAAATAAACTTTCTGAAATAACTCTCACCATTTGGGAAGCTTTCAACACGTTGTAAGACAGAGTTTTTCTTTTTCTCTTCCAATAATGCTTTGCATGTGAACTTTATTTTCACATGTTGTGGGAGCATCTGAAATCCATTGCCCATCCACCTTTCTCTCCAAATCCTTGGAACAGAATTGACAGAAAAGCAGGATATCCATAAAGGTATGTGTCCTGGTGTCTAGCTGGGCTTAAAGCCACAGCAGTGTGTTGAAATACATTCATACAGTTATTAAGATATAACAGTGGTAGATGGCAAGACAGGATAGGCTGCAAATGGAGCTTTTTGATATCATTTCCTTGACAGAAATGCTGATTTTATATCAGGTTTACAAGAAACTAGTGAAAGTGCTGGTGGTGAAGGGACAGATCAATTATATTTTATGGTATAAAATATATTGTTGGGTTTGGGGTTTTTTAATTGTAAACTGGGTAAGAACTCATGTAGGAGAAAATGTTTAGAAATGGAAGAAGAATGTAGAATCCAGGCATAACTATAAACTGTATGTGGTGAGGATGTTTGATCCACAGTCTACATGTGGAAAAAAATCTGTTGTGTTTAGTCTGATTTGTGATAAATGCCAATGGAATCTTCACATTGTGCAGTTGTTTTTGCTGAAGCAGTTTAGGTATAAATTTGCAAAATCCTGAGCCCGGTGTTTGTGAATTCAGCAATTCATGTGAGTAATCCAAAAGAAGCTTGCTCAATGGAAATGTTGTTATGTTGTTCACTTATGGATTTTTTTCCTGAAATTTGAGTTCATATTAAGCCTCATTATGTTCAAAGAGGGAAAAAAACCTAAAAGCCTGATCCTACAGTTCCAATTTCTTTGAATCAAGAACTGCATGGTTTGGTCTTGATATAGCAACAGTTAATGTTATAGATTTTTGCATTCACCTTGAGCAATTATATGGTTTAATGTTTATGCAGCAAATTATTAGGTTTGGCAATGACTCAGTCGTCAAGATTAGTTTTACACCAAATTGCTTGCAGATACCAAATGACAGGTTTTGTAATGAAAGGTTGCAATTATTTCTAATTTCTTCAATAGTAGTCACAAATCACTGATGCTGATTCTGCCATTTGTACCTGGCTTTCTAGAATAATATCCTGGTGTGCCTGCCTTACCAGTCTTTTATTCTGTTTATAAAATTAAATAAATCAGGTAAAGTTATGAGTGTGCAGAAGAAAATTTCAGATAAATTATTACTGCCTGATCAGTGTGGGTGTTTTGGGTTTGGTTCTTTACAGTATGTTTAGTTTTTATAATTTATTTTCCCTTGCTTGTTGATGTTTGTTATTCCACATGCACCCCCTCTTCCGAACCATTAGAGTGAATTGCAAAAATAGGAAATTAGCCATAGGACAGTGTTACCCTGATGTGAGTATTCTGCCCCTGGTTCAGCAGGTAGCTTGGCTCAGAGATCTGTGCATTCTGTGCTGTTGAGTGCAGGAAAAGCACTTCCAGTCTTCCCAAGCTTCTGAAATTATTCAATCCACAGAAGCTTATCGCTTTGCCAAGCTCATATAATCTCCTTATCACAGTCAGTCTCACACAAGTAACACCATGACTTATCCTTATGCTGTCCTGGCCAATATTAATGTATTCTTTCCAAAGAAAACAGCTTCTAATTGCCTAAGCTGTATGTGAGCTATTAAACACTAGACACTACTGCTGTTGCAAGTATTTAATGGCTTTCTAATACCATGAGTATGGAAAAATAAAAAACATATAAAACCCCCTTTATTTTTTGTCTGAACAATTTACTGCAACAGCACTGTCTGCAACAATGCAAACTGGGATTGTAAGGCAACTTTCTGATCAATGCTTTGTTTATGGTGCATGCCTAACAGCATTTTACCAAGTACAAAACTACTGCCAGAGAAAGCACCTAAAAACACACAAACTTCTTTTTATTAAATACTTGTTTCATCTTATCTAAAGGTTTCGGTCAAAGCTGTGTTAGCTGCTTACACCTGTGCAGATCAGTAAGTGCAGGTGGATGGTGAGGCTATTCTGGATTGTATGAATATGTGATAATTCGGTATGATTTGTCCAGTGCAGGGCACAAACGTGCTGAGAGGGCTGGAGTGCCTCTCTTACAGGCTGAGAGAGTTGGGGTTGTTCACCCTGGAGAAGAGAAGGCTTCAGGGACACCTTCTAGCAGCCTTTCAGTGCCTAAAGAGGTTACAAGAGAGCTGGAGAGGGACTTGTACAAGGGCATGAAGTGACAGGACAAAGGGGAGGGTCTGCACAATGACAGAAGTCAGGGTTGGATTAGATATTGGGAAGAAATTGTTCCCTGTGAAAGTGGTGAGGCCGTGGCACAGGCTGCCCAGAGGAGCTGTGGCTGTCCCATCCCTGGAAATGTTCAAGGCCATGTTGGATGGGGCTCTGAGCAACCTGGTCCTGTGGGAGGGTGTCCCTGCCCATGGCAGGGGGTTTGGAACAAGATGATCTTTAAGGTCCTCTGTGGGGATATTCCTCCTTCCCCTGCAGTGCAGGGAGTCAGGGAATGGGGGCCTTGGTCAGTTCATCAAACATTGTTTCTCCCTCTGCTCAGGGAGAGAAGTCCTTTTCCTGCTCCAGCCTGGGGTCCCTCCCATGGGAGTCAGTTCTCCATGAACTTCTCCAATGTGACTCCATCCCATGGGCCACAGTTCTCCACAAATTACTGCAATGTGGGTCACTCTCCCATGGGATGCATTCCTTCAGGAACAGCCTGCTTCCATATAAGTCCCCCAAGGGGTCACAAGTCCTACCAGGAAATCTGCTCCATGGCCAACTCATAACATTCTATGATTTCGACATCTGAAGTTGTTTCATATTTTGGTTACTTGCAGGGAGTAGCATAACTAATGACACTTGGCACCATATTCTAGAGTTAAAGCAAAAACTCATGTAGAGAGCACACTCAGGGAGCTTTCATGCATGTTATGAATAGAATTTCCTCTTTTCTTACCTGGAAGTTTTGTGATGGTGCCCCCACAGCCCCCAGAGCTGGAATGTTGGCACTGCATTTGTTTGCCCAGTACAAGTATTCTTCTAAAAGAAAAGTAGAAATTAAGGCTACTGAAAATGACTTCTAAGTCCTGCTCTATCATTCTTGAAATATGTATCAACATATTTAAAAAACATTCTATTTTCCTTAAAAATTCGTTGGTGGAAAACTACACCAAATTTTCCTTTTATAAATCACAATCATTCTCTTAGGGCCAAGCTTCTTTAACTTTCAAACAATTTTCAGATGAAGACTAATAGAAAATTAGTGACAACAGTGAATGTTCAATAAAAAAATTGACTGTCCTCAATCAGTTTGGGTTTCTTTGTGCTCAGCTTTTATATTTGCAAATATAAAATTTTGATGTTATTTGATTGAAATAATTTGAAAAAGCTTTTATTTTAAGCAGTGTTTTTTAGTTTATATGTGCACTAAGTATTTTCTCAGAAATTCACAGTTTTTCTGTTGAGAGGGAAAATGTTTATATCCTTAAGTAAAGGGGTCGTAGAGTATAGAAACTAAAGATACTTGTGACATTTCTCTGGAATGCAGTTTTTTTCTCTCAGATTTGGGATTCTCAGAGGCGATTCACATAGAGGAAAGTCTGAGACAACCAATTCCTTCCCATATGTGACTATCACTTATAAGCAAGAAATCTCTGCTTTAGCAGGCAGACTTTGGTATGTGCAGTCCAATGCTGATACACTGGAGTAGCATTGTCAGAAAATCTGTCAGTGTCCTGAAAGTGACAGTGGTAGGCACTGATGACCAGATTACAGCAAAACTTTTCTGAGATATAACAAAGCCAGCAGTATATGCTAAACACGGTAGTGTAAGCAATCTTCTGGCTATTTAGAGAAATAGGATGAATTTTAGGAATGCATTACTGAACCTGGCTCTTCCTGATGGAAAAATAATCCTTTATGCTGTCTGGGAAAGGAGAGAACAGCAAAGCATTTAACAGAATATTTTTGGGAGGCAGCAACCTTATTTCTTCAGGATGTTTTATTTGCTTCAGACTTGCAGTGGCAGCTTAACTCCACGGCACCTTGGCCCTATGTAACTGATGTGAGACATGACATTAAATATAAAAGAGGTAGGAAAGCTTGCAACTGCCTGCAGGTGGGATACATCTCCATGTATGACCATGCAGAGTCAATATTACCAGATCTTTGGCAAGCACTTCAGGCCCTTTGGTGTTTTGATTTTTTTCACTGTTGCCAGTTGGTTTCTGCTCCTACCTGCATTTACATGTACTGTGTTCTACCTGACAGCTTCTGCTATGGTCAGGCTTGAGTGTATTTTTCATTGTACTGCAAAGAGAACAATTTTACACTCAAATTTTTGCAATATGAATTAGGTATAAAGCTGACCACAGCTGTAAGTTCAGAGCTATATTCTTTCTGTATTACTGTAATTTCATTCTTGGGCAAGTACTTTTCTACTTCCTTTTGTCGCTTCAGTCAGTTGTTTATGAAACAATTTCACTTCCAAGTACATATCAGTAGGGGGTGAGATGATATCTGTATGATTTTGAAAGACTATATAGTAATCAATAGAGATTTGATTGCCCTCAATTTAATTCTTGTTTTAATTACTTCTCAAATGTTACATTAATTTTTGTCAGCTTCTTTTTGATATCTGTTTGGGTCGGGCAGAAATAGAAAGGTATCAGAACAGAAGAAAGCAGGATGCTGACTATGTCTCTTCTCATCACTTTCTTATGTGTAGGTTTTGTTCATGAGCATGAACACCTGTTACATGGCAGAGCTGTAAATACTACAGAATTTTCTCTCTTAAAGCTGGATGGTTTCAATTATATTATTTTGTTTGAGATGTTCAGTGGCAATAGGACTATGTCCTTCTAATGAGACTTCCTTTTAACAACTTTACTCATCTCCAGAAACACTGGTCCCAAAGTATCAGACTTTTCTTAATCCGGAGATAAAACAGCTTTCTGAAAGGATGCAGCCTGTAATTAACTTTTTTCTTTACTTTTATTTTTTTGTAGAAGAATCAAACTTTCTAACCTACTCTTGACAGCCTGAGTCATTTGATGGGGTCCTTCAAGGTAAAATGGTCATGAAACATCACAGAAAAAGAAGACTTCTTCAAAAACCCTAAACTTTAACCTTTGCTAGAACTATAAATCTTTTACTTGCCAAGAAGAAACATGTGCTTCAAACTGAAATATTTCATGTAGTAATAAACTAGTGTCAAATAGGGAACAGGTGTAAAATTCCTCAACAATTCTATTTTGTATTAAAGTCTGTATTGGAGAAGGTCCATAACATTTTTTGTACCCTATACTTTAATCCAGTTTGTTCCCAAATCTCTTGTATATAAGAGATATTACTCAGGGCTTTTGTTTAAGTAGTAGCCATAATATCTAGAGAATTTGCAAAGGTGGACTTAATTATACAATTATTAGGATCCACCAGATGCCAATTAAACTCATACTAACGTGTTTGATTTCAAACACCAAACCTTGCAGTAGATCCCAACGCTTCACTGCAGCTCTGGCAGGAATTAAAATCTTGATCCCATTGCTGTGAGTGGGGATTGGCTGCATTGATATCACTGCTCAGACTCTGAGCTAATCATTATCAGCCATAGCATCTGCTGCCTTTTCAAGCGGAAGAGTGACAATTACAGAAATTCTTTTGATAAAAGGGAAATTATATAAAGTCTCTATGACAACTATGGCAGCTTACCTGAGTGTGTTAATATACATATAAAGAACTATTGATAACTGTGTGAAATAATATTACCCTGAAATGGAAACTAAGGAGATGAAAAGTGTACTAATCTATCATTAAAAGAAAATGAAACTTCAGAAGAATTTATGACAGTTCCCCTAGCTCAGTGTAGCCTTGTGGCACTTGTTAGGAGTGTTAATCAGGAGAGGCATAAGCGTGGTGGCAACAATAATCAGGTGTGTGGCAAGGTAATTGAGAAAAATGTCTCATTCAGTTAGAGAACTGGCAGATGACATGGAAACTTCAGAAGTGTTTATAGGCTAAGCAGTGCCTCATCAGTGAGATGACTGAACATAGCTGGCATGAACTGGGCACCCGGCACTGCAGTCTGAAAGCCAGGTGGGCAAGGAGCAGTGGGGTCAGAAACACGGCTCTTGAAGGGTGTGCACCTGTAGGAAACATTGAAATTAAGGTGATAGGGGACTTTCTATGCTAATCAACCTGTGAAGTAACACAAAAAACCAGGATGGCTGAAACAAGGGGTTTGGAACTAAAATGTCTCACTGTTAGTTCAACGATGACCTGATGGAAGCGTATCAGCAGGGAGTTGTGTGCCAGCAGGCTAAGTGTGGGTTGGCAGGAAAAAACCCTGCTACATGGTTTGACAGAGCATTGCAGAGATTTAATGTTCCACATAAAAATGGGTGAAAAACGGAGGAATTTGTGGTAGGACCCATTTTAATTCAGTGTGAGAATGCTGGTTTTCTTTATCAAGTTGCTACAGAAGAAATAAAAGGCAATCCTATACTTTGGTAAGCAGTGAGTATGTAATAAGGAGCTGTTCACAGAGAAAACTTGCTTGGTTCATCCTTTGATTAATTTCAAATGAAAGAGAAATATAAGACTGGTTTTGAAGAAATGATTTAAAGACATCAAAGTAAAGAACTGTTCACTGGACTCTCTTGGACTGTAGAACTCAGAAACCTCTACTTTTGGTTTAAAAATGTTTGAAATTTGCATCTTGAGCCAGAGGGTGTAAACTTGTATGGGAGGTTTTGAGGCCTAGTTTTTGTGGTGTTAATCTGGGCAATGATCTGAAGGATTATGAAGGATAAAAATCCACTAGAATTTAGGAAAGGAGCCAATGAACAGAGGAAGAAATCTGCTGTGGGTAGGAAAATTGTCTGGTGTGTGTGTGTATGACATGACAAGTGCCAAAGTCAAGACATCTTAGACTTGAGAAAAAAAAATCAGTGTTAATCAACGGTAAATAGTCCTTTTTCTATATTATTAAAGAAAAGGAGTCGCTGAGAGAAAGTGGGGCTTGTATTTAATGTAATTGAGATAGAGACCAAGGTTAATCTAGTTTTGGCAAACCAGCTGAAGTTGGGTGATGGTGGTGGGGTTGTCAAGGAAGCAACACAGTTCTTAGTGAGAATAGAAAGTATGAAAATATAATCTTAGTAAAGCCAAAATAAAATGAAAACTTGGAAAGCATGATATAAAAAGTTGGCAGGGAGAAAGAAGGGAAAAGAAAAACTTGAATAAGTCTTTTAAAAAAGGGCATGTGTATTTGTGGTTCCTGTAGTTGCCTTTTATTTTTTAAAGACTAGTGAAACTGTATATGGTGCCAAAAGCTAAAGAATAGAAGTTTTGTGTAAGTGTAATGCATGGAGGTGAGGATTTGCCTAGGTACCTGTTTGTTTTCCAAGGTTTAATAGTAATCAGGACATACAGAAGATATTTAGAATAAACAAACAAAAACTTCTGGAGACTGATTTAAAATTGGATAGCACACACTGAATTTACCAAAGATAAATTATGCCACACCTCTCTGATGAATTAGATTATGCATGTGAAGGATTTTTTTTTTATTATTTATACCTAGCTTTAGTAAAGGAATGAATAGAGGTAAGTAAAGTAGCTGAAGGATTCTAGAATGTTCTAAAAGTAGAAACTTTTGATTAGAAGTTTCTTTAAAGGCCACCTTTGAATCACTGTTATAATAACACTGGGAAAAAAGCAGGTACAGCATAATTAAATTATGAAGTCATTGTTATTAAGAGATTGACTTCATAAAGAACAGATTTGATGGCTGAGGGTAATGGAAATGGGAAGTAATTTAATGCCACAAAGCGTGATGCTATGCTTTTAAAAATTAGTCATAAGGATTTCTTTTGCAAGATCTGGGCTGATCAATTGGTAATGACAAGAGAAAGAAGAATCTATTAGCAGATCACAGGATGAGGAGGAGTTACCACTGTCGTGTGGGCTGCTGAAGAAAAGCAATAGTTTGATGCACCTGCAAATGTATTTCCAAAAGGCACATCAAACTGCCAAGGTCATACATGTGACAGTGCTACATGTGCTAATCTAAATTATTGCATGCCCCTGCTCCAGCAATATGATTCCAAATGTAAGAGGTGTAGGAAAAGGCTGCAAGGATTACTGATGGGATGGAGAACATCTCTGCTGAGAGGAGACTCAAAGAGCTTGGTGAGTTCAGCCCAGAAAAGAGAAGCTGTAGGAGAGTGAGCAAGCTCTTTACAAGTTAAAGAAGTGAACATCAGACAAAGCAAAACCCCTTCCCTGCTTAAGAGTAGGAAAAATATTGGCACAAGGACAAGCTGTGTGTCACCTGGTCTTAGATGCAGATATTTGGGCTGGAAATCTCTGAGGAGATCTCCATCCTTGGAGAAGGGAGATGCCAGAAATGCTGTTGATAGAAATGGGAGAAAGATGCCAAGGTACTATTAAAATGAAATATGATTAATTTATAAGCCAGATTGTATGATGATGTGGCTTGTGTTAGCAGGCAATTAATTTTGATTTAGGAGGTTCCTTCCTGCCCTGTGTTTGGGATTCATTAAATGGTCTTTCCACCTGTCTCAGACTGTATTTTGAACACGATGGCATGGCGCTGAGGGAACAACGATGTAATTTTCAACTGTGTCATAAAGTCAAGCTGGGATACACCAGCTGAGATTTTTAAAGATCCTGTGACTGTTTTCTTGAGCTCTTCCATACTGGTTATGACTTTCCTGGTCTGCTGCTTCTACATCTACCTTCTGCCTCTTTTCTGCAGTATTTTTGTGCTAATGTAGGTCAGAGTATCTGGCCAGGTCTAGCCTTCCTGAAAGAGCACTGAGGAGTAGGTCTGAATTCCCTCATTCTCCTCAGGTTATGGGCTTATCATACAAATCTCCTGACACCTCTAGCACTGCAGGAGTGGATGTGGGAGTTGGAGGGAAAGGACTAAAGGGCTCTTGAACTTCACCAGTCAATGCAAGGTGTGGCATCCCTTTTGGGAACCACAGCTGGGCAGTTCTGTGGCTCCTTCTTAGACTCAAGTCTGCCATGAAACCGGTCTCAGAATGTGTTCCTGATTCATTTTTGCAGCTTTCTTCTGGGAAGCCCTCAGTTTTTCTGCAGGCTGAAAAACTGGGGGATAGGAGCCTGAGTAAGCATTAATTCACTCTGCTGCTTGCATTAGCAAGCAGTGGCTGCATCCCATCCTGAAATATGTTTTAATGCTTTTATATGGTTATGAACGAAATTGCATTTATATAGAAACTGAAAAAAGTTTAAATGAATATATCTTTAAAAATGACAACTAATTATTTTTATTGCATTTAGTAAATTAAAAATGTAAATGATGATGTTAGGGAATTACCACAAATGCTTCAGCCTCAAGGAAAAAAAAAAACATGCAGAAATGAGGTATGAAGAATAATCTGGGGTGTTTTGGGGGTATTTTTAGGAGGTTGAATATTTATCATGAGAATTGGATCTACAGTGGGATTTGTGAGTGGTGTAAGAGTTAGGTATTGCCTGTGAAACCCCATGCAGCTGGATTGTTTGTCAATGTCTTTGTAAGAAATCTTTAAAATAAGGAACTTATCTACCAGAAAGTCTTTTCATGTTTCTTTGTATGTAATTGTCATGAAGCTTTGACTCTAGATAAGGGAATTATAATGAAATAAAGGAAACATTGTTTAGATGTCAAAATGAATTTGAAGTGTGACATATGTGGGAAGAAAGAAACTACAGAAAATTGGATACTGGCTTCTTGAAATTTACGTACGTAATGTGGATTGTCTGAAAGAATCTATCTCTTTATGGTTGGTGCAATCAACTATTTTATTGACCTTTCTGGTTTTATGTTTTAAAGAGTATTAATATTAATGACACATAAACAAATACTGGAAAAAAAAAAAGCTTAGGAGGTATTTATTTGTAATTAAGTTGATATTCACTCTTTGTGCTTTTTTCAAGTTTTATTGTCATTCTTGCTCAATTTCCTATTAAGTGCAAGAGTAGATTTGAAAATATTTTAGAGCACCCATGAAATAAAACACTTCTTACATTATTAACAAAATATCTAGTTTACTTAGATGATTAAGATTCACTTTTATACAAATAAGAACTTGTCCCACACTGTGTCTGTGAATCAATAATGAAATATTTTGGTGTGACAACATTTAATTATATTTCTCTTAACTATTGGCCCATGAAACAAAAATATGTCCTCTGTCTCTTACGCACAGATCTGTATATGAAAATAGTTAAATGGTGAATGAGCATGTTTTAAAACACAGGTACAAATTTAAGGCGTTGTGCTTATCTTCTAATAGCCAAGCATTTGCATAATCAGGATCATATCATCTTCACAAGAAATTAATCAGAATGGTATCAACTTCAGAGGAAATGTATGGAATCCTGATGTCAGCTTTGACAGCTGTAGAACAGGGAACCAGCACAATCTTTTGGGTTTGATGTGCCTTTATAGAGAATACCAGAGTGTGTGATAATGACAGTGAAAATGAGCTCCTGTAAGACAACTTGTTCTCTCAATAATCTTGTTCAGTTCTGTATAAGCTATCAGTAATTTTTCAAGTTCCTTTCTAATCCTTCAAAGCCTTTATAAAATGGTTCAGGAGTACGCATATATGTTTATGCTGACAAGGCTGAGGATCTAAAGTGGGGTGGATGAGGATCTGTGTTACCACAGTGCTGGGACAGAGATGGCACTCTAAAGCCAAAGCTTTATTTGATGATCTTTTTTGCCATTTTGTGCTCAAAAATTTTTCTTCAAAATCAGGATCAGCATTCTCTTCCTTCACAGACATTAGTCAGAAGCAAAATTTTCCTTTTCCAAAAGGGTTCTCGGGGAAAATGTGCCAATACTGAGTGATCATTGGTGGGGAAGGCCTGACTAGTTGGTGACAGGAAATGTGTCACCACTTAGACTCTGCTGGAAGCCTGGAGTGACTGAAGGAGTCATTCTCTGACAGCTGACAGTTGTGTAAACCAAGTTCATGCTTCGTTCAACCCTTGACAAATGCCATGAATTCCAGAAACTGCTGTGGTGGTGATCACCAACCGAAATGCTTCTGTCAGTAATCTTGCACTGAAATTCAAGAAAGAGTGAGTTATAAGGACTTAGATGTTCTTTTGTTACTACAGTTATAATTGCCCTCCTCCCTGCAACTGAAAGCAACCAAATGGATTTATAAAGACTCATGGAATCTGAGCTTTAGCTCTGTTAGACTTATGGGAGTGTCTCTCCCTTTATGCTTCTCTGTACAATTTTCTTTCTTGAGTTTTCTTAAGGTGGGCTCACTGGCCGGAGGGAGACCCTCATGTGACTCTACAGTGCTTCAGGAACACAGCCTTGAGTGAGCTGTGGGTCAGGCTGAGAGAAGGATCTGCCTGCAGGCATGGTCTGAGGGAGAAAAATCTTTCCCTCTGCTGTGCTTGCTCACAAGGGGAAATAATCTGCTGCCTTCTTAGTGATTATAGGACCCACCACACACACACACACCTTCTTCCTACACTATGAGGTGACTGCAATGTTAAAGAAAAGCTTAAATTCATTTCTTTCACCCAGCCCTATGCCTTATCTGCGTGAGGAAATGTGAAACGGCAGCTATAATCCCCTCTCTCCAGGTGTGCATTCATATGAAATGAAATGATGCCATGCAAGAGCATGGCCTCTGCAGGGAGAGCCAGGGAACTGACTGGACAAAAGCCCCAGGGCCCGTGCAGAAATAACAGAGAACTCACACTAGCAGTGTGGGAAGCGTTTTAGCAGCAGCAATATTTGTATTTAAACAGCAGTTTATAAAGTCAGTTCAGCAAATCAGAACTCAGAGAAACAAAGGGCTTCATAAATATGTATTTTTTAATCAAATGAATAATAATTTGAGATGATTGTAAATAATTTGGAACAGAATGTGTTGCCAGTGAGTGAAGCCTGCTCAGGAAAACCTACGGCTGCAGTTTGAAGGTGATTCCCCACAAGCCCTATCACACACCCCAGCTCTTTTTCTGTTCCCTGTGCCTGTATGTAAAAACCCAGTGATTGCAGCCCAGGCTGTGGCTGGCAGGGGCCCTGCCTCTCCTCTCCGTAAAAGCCGAAGTAGTTCCTTGTACTTTAATAGTGTCAATCCTGATTTACTGTGTCACAGCTGAGCTTGTAATCTGGCTCTGAAATAATAACTTGATGCAGACTTGAGTGAAAAAAGGTCTTGTGTAAAATCAGGAACATGCTTTTGGTAAAGAACTGTGAAAATGTCTCTATTTCTTAAAATTTTCATTTGGTATTTTTAATCTCTGGTAAAAAATGGGGTTTTTTGTCAGATGAGTTTGTCACATCAGAATAAAATAAAAAGAACATACAGTAAATAATACTTTGGGCATTGTGGAACTAAATGTAAACATTGTATTGTTTGTACCAGTGAAATGTGTGTCTTTTTCAACATCGGGCCACTTCTGATACCCTTGTGTTGGCATCATTATCCTGGGGTAGGAAGTAGTCATTTATTTATTCCCTTTTGGCATCCATAGGATTTAGAGATGAGCCATTGCCCTTCTGGATACCTAATCTAATTCTGATGCTCTTGGTTTTTCCAGTAAAACATCAATAATTTTATATGCTTCTATTGTCTAAAGCAGTTTTGTCTTGATGAAAGACATTTTAAGTGGGCAGTGTTTCAGAACGAGATTTCTCTTATGTAGCTTGTCATTACGTGTATAATACGTAAGTAAATCTTATCTATTAAATTAATGAGAATGTGGGGAGAAGGAAATATTTTTGATCAGTGGTAACCAAACTCTGAGAACAGGGAGGAAAAAAGATGTGCAAAGAGCTTCAAAATACAGCACGGCATTGTTTGCAAAAAGCCTGCTGTTTCCTTTATGTCTGACTGATCCGTGCCAGAAGCCCTCTTGAATTTCTACAAGAATAGAGCTTCAGATCATCTGCATTCAGTGCCAGAGTCATGGCCCTGGAACCGATAATTGCCTCTGACAGGATTTAATTACCTTCTCCAGGACCTTTTCTCTGTTTGATTGGAGACCACCCCCCGCTCCGATCAAACCAGACAGTAATAACACGCCGTGGCGCCGGAGCCAATCCCGCGCGCGGCCGGCGCGGTGACCTTGGCGAGCCCGCGGCGAGGGGCGGCCCGGCCAGCGCGGCCAGCGGGGCTGCCACGGCCGGGCCCGGGGCTGCCACCGTGCCGGGGCTGCCACCGCCGAGCCCGGGGCTGCCACCGTGCCGGGGCTGCCACGGCCGAGCCCGGGGCTGCCACCGTGCCGGGGCTGCCACCGTGCCGGGGCTGCCACCGTGCCGGGGCTGCCACCGTGCCGGGGCTGCCACCGTGCCGGGGCTGCCACCGTGCCGGGGCTGCCACCGTGCCGGGGCTGCCACCGTGCCGGGGCTGCCACCGTGCCGGGGCTGCCACCGTGCCGGGGCTGCCACCGTGCCGGGGCTGCCACCGCGGAGCCCGGGGCTCCAGCCCCGTGTCCCTCCCGGGGCCGCCCCTCCGCGGGCGCTCGGCGTGGCGCGGGCGGGCTTGGGAGAGTCCTTCCGAGCTCCCCTTCTGGAAGGAGCGGGGTGCGTTTCCCACGCTGGAAGGCACCGGTGTTGTGTGAGGCTGGTGGGCAGCCTCGCTGCTTGTTATGCATCGCGCTGCCCCTGTTTGTAATATTAACTTGACTCGTGAAGTCGCTGTATTATTTAATGTAGAGCCTAAACGTACGTTCTCCTTCAGGAAAGAAAACCGCGCTCCTTCAGCAGTGGGCTTTTGGAGACCTAAGGCTTTTGGGGTGAAATAGCTGCAGAACTTAAGAGTGCGGTAGTTTTTAGCAAGTATTTTCTCGTTCTCAGAAATTATGTAAGATTTCTTGCTCGTGCCTCATTGAGCAGCTGAATGTCTTGACAGCGTTAGTGCTTTGAGAGTTGAACTGCCCAGAGTTCGCCCGTCAGGTGTGCACAGCAGCCGCAGTCCTTTGCCTTGGTTCAGTCATGTGG
This sequence comes from Prinia subflava, assembly GCF_021018805.1. Classification (NCBI taxonomy): domain Eukaryota; kingdom Metazoa; phylum Chordata; class Aves; order Passeriformes; family Cisticolidae; genus Prinia; species Prinia subflava. Next base: position 9,768,155 of record NC_086251.1, read on the forward strand.
GCCTTGGTGCAGGTGAGGGCTGGTCCCTGCGCGGGTGTAGCCGTGCTCCGGGGGCAGCAGCGGTAGGTCCGGCCTTAGTGCTGTACGTGCTGCTTCACCGTTTTCACTTCGAAGGGAAGATGGAAATACCACGCAGTGAAATGGAGGGCAGGGGTGATAGAGTGTCATAGTAACTTTCCCAACTCTCGTCGGGCTGTACATAAAATCCAGTGCTGGAGGAACTGCATCTCACACACATCACCTCGGACAGCGGCGGGGGGTGCTGCTGCGATTTTTTTTCCTTGAGGTTGCGCTGAGAAGAGCAGCAGTCACTCTGGTGAATGCCTTGCATCACAGTATTGCCCCTTCCAGTCTGAAAAGCCTACCACGGCAAACAGGAAAAGGGATCACTAAAAGAGCTGCAGCAGCAGTGTTAGTTGAAGAAACAAAAGCACAGAGGTGGGGAGGGGAGCTTGACAGGTCCGCATTCAAAAATCCGCCCCTTTTTGCAAATGCCTTGTCTTCATTTTGCCACTTACCCTGTTTTACCCTTTTCTGAGTTTCCATATTACTGGCGTTCCAAGATGTTTCCATGTGCTCTCAACAGGAATTACAGAGATGTAAGGCTTTCCATATCTCAGAGCTAATAAACTTCCACAGGAAAGCACTGTTTGGTGAAAATAAGTAAATAAGTGTTTTTACAAGGCAGTATGACTGGTCTAACCAAAGGCCAGTTTAATTGAGAGTGATTTCAGCCTTCTGTGGATGGTCTGGCCACAGAGCAGCCTCTGAGGTGAAGAGACTTTAGAAAGAGAAATGGGAATGTGTGATTTTTTAACATCTTCTTTCAAACCTCTGCTAGCATCTAGCAAAGCATGCAGGCTGCTTGCATAGCCTGAGATGGCAGAAATGCTCCCAGCTTCAGTGCCAAAGCTCTTCCCTTTTCCCAAAGCAAAGCTCTGAAAGGATCAAACAGACAACGAACCTCTCTGAGCACAGGTCCCCAGAAACATGAAGGGAATATCCACTAACCCCAACTCTGGAAAAAAAATAATTTCCAGAATGGACAAAAATAGTAACAGAATAAAACAGAGTGAGAGTGTGTGTGGGTGTTGGGGGAGGGTGGATGGAATCTGAGGCAAGTTGCATTTTATTTTTTTTCATTTGCCCAGACAGATTCCACTGTGAACATGTAATGGTTTTCACTGAGGCACTGTGTTATTTTAAGGTAAATCTGCTGACTTCAGAATGCATAATCAGTTTCACGATCGTAATAAATTATATCGCAGTCATCTCTGATGGGAAAATGGAAGAAAACACACAAAGCAAGGGTGCCAGGACAGCTTGCTGGGTAGGATGCTAGCCTAGAAACCGTGTCTTTCTTGCTTTTTTAAGGAAATAATTTCAAAAGCATCTAGGTCAATTAAAAGCTCATTTGGAAAGCATTGTAGGCACTCACGATTTAAGTCTGTGTGAAAGATATTTTTGAAATAGTCATTGCAGTTCACTTCCACAGCTGTAAATTGGGAATTGCAGTACTTCTTGCAAGGGTGGTGTGTGAATAAAATACATTTGAAAGCAACTGGAACCAAATAGAAGCTCTCTAAGGAACTGGGATAGACAGACAGCCTACACAGGCTGTGGCACTGGGAACATTTATTCGCTAGCAGCCACAGCTTAGGCAGTTCAGGCATCTCCCCCCTCCTGGCAGGTTTTTCCCAGCTCTTGCATTTGCTGCCACAACTGTTTGCACAGCAGTACAGCGAACTTGATCAAGGAATAGATCCAGCTGGTAAAAGATAAAATATATGCTGACTGCATGGCAACACAAACGACTGTGCCAGCCAAAACACTGGTTGGCACGTGGAGCCGAACGAAGGCTGTGAGGAAGGAGGATGGGAGCTGCCATAAGCAACCTGCTGCCAAATGCAAATTCACAGTCCCTTTTTATTTTTCAGGTACCTTAAATGTTAATCTAGAACAGTAAAAGTCGTGTTCTAATGTGTAAAAAGGACTGGCCATGGTCTGATGAGACAACTAGAAGCTTTTTGTCAGTGATTTCTGTACAAGGAAAGCTGGCTCTCTGAGTTATGTATTAAAAAACAGATGTAAAATGAAGCAATTTTTCTTAACAATGAAAGTAGCTCACAAAAAAAATGACTTAGAAATCATACTGTTATATTTTGATTTTTCCAAAGAATATAATTGAAAAGTTAAAAATGCAAAATTTTTATAACTTTTCTTGGAAACTTGTGTTATATGTCTTTTCTAATATTACTTTTTAATTACCACTGCCTAATTGTGAGATAAATCATTGTTGCATTACCCTTTTATATTTGAGATAAAGATCCTCATACTTCAGGTTTGTCTTTCCAGGCTTCAGTGGCGGCATACTAAAAATGAATTTCATCTATTCCATGTGACACAGGTTGTTTAACAGGAAAATGTTTTTATTAGAAGAACTGGGTTAAGGGTCCATCTGGAACCAATTGAATTCTCTAATGGCCTAGCCCTCTATTTCTAGAGGGAGAGAGGAGAAAACGCAGAGAGCAAATTCAGGCTAACGGTGTAGCTCTGCAGCGTGAATTTAAGAACTTTCCCCTCTGCTCCCCCCAGCCTCTCATTCCTGCTCTCTTGCTGTAATTTGCCACGTCTTCAGCTTTGTACATACAGCTATTTTCATGACTTGCTGTAAATTATACTGTTCAAATAACTGCTGTTAAAAGTCATCATCAAAAAAGGATGGGGGGCACTTAAATGGGGCAAATGAGGGAAGAGTAAATTGAGCAGGGAGAAAGGAAATGAGCGTGGGTCTGAGGGAAGCCCAGGGCTTCCTCAAGCCCTTGTCACTTCAGGCAGTCATCCCTTCAGCCCATATGCCATTTAATTACAGACTCAGCCACAGACTTGGGTGATCTGCAGCCTCTTTAGATAATCAAAGTACCCCTGTACCTCCCAGGCCTGCATGCGAAGGCTTTATTGATACATGAAGCACTATAAAAATGGAAGGCCTCATATTGCAGCTGGATTCAATGTCCAGTGATGATCCCAGATGTATTTCTGTTATTCCAAGTGGCTTTGGCTGAGCTAAAAAAGAAAAAAAAGAAACCCAAACCAAAATATTTGCAATAAGATTTCTTTAGAAAGGACTTCATATCAAAAAGGCATTGAAGCAGCAATTGTCCTGATGTTACATTGTTTATAAACCCAGAATTTAGCCTTATTTATTTTTATGTTCAGGCAAAATATTAAGCAATTTCTTTCTCAAGTGCAGAATGGCCTTTTAGACATCAAATACTTGCTATTTGTTCAGGACAAAAAGGGCTACAGCACATACATTAATGTATGTCCTGGGATTCTCCATACTTCTAAATACTTCTTTAGTTTCCTAGCAGACAGTAAGAGTCATTCTGGATATATCACCGTACTTATCTTTGCCAAAACCACCTTAAACCTCTATTTGCTAGTGATAGAGAAAAAGTGATATAGAAAAAATTCTGCCAAAAGACAATAATTTTCCTTTCTGAAGCTGGCCATTGAAAACATTTTATTTCTGAGTCAGGTTGCATTATTAACTCATATCAGGGTGGACTGATAGCAAAATGTGCAAAAATAATATTAGGTTACTAATAGAAAAAAACAGCTAGGAAGTGTGAAGCTGTGAATTTTGTGTAGCTCGTATTTCTTAGCACCACATCTCTGGCAGGAACAATATAGGGTAAAGCATAGTGAGAGAAAATGAACATAAAAAGTGTTGATTGTAAAATATTAGTGAGTGTTTTCGCATGTGTTGGGGGAGGACATAACTGTACAGTTTATTCCTAACCTCCTCTGCCTAAATGCACTGTGCAGTTGTTTGAAAAACCTTATAAAATGATAAAATCCTAAGTGTAAAGAGCCTAAAAACGCATCCATATTGAGAAACTGTACCCACTTGATTATTCAGCTGGCAAAATGGGAATTTCAAGTTGCAGAGACAGCTAATTGTGGCCTGCCTGTGGAATGACAGGTCTATAATTTTTAGTTTTGTGCACATTCAAAGCCAGTCACCTTGACACTTAACAGTCCATTATCTGCCGGCCACCGACCATATGATGATATTCAAAGAGTGACAGGTCTTTTCCATTACAGAATGATAAAATGCACTATGCTTTATTTGGATAAAGCTGTCTTCAGAGACAGCACAACCCAAATGCTTATCTGATCCTTGCATGCAACAATGACACTGAGACAGACACCTTTTACTCCACAGGCCTAACCTGGTTTTTGTTGGATATTTTGTTGTTGTTGTTGTCCTTTTGGGATAAAGATGAGTGAAATTGGTATTCCCAGTATTGTTTTCTAGAAGAACAGACAAGCTGGCATTCATATCTATGATTTCTTTCAGTATTAAATAAGACAGATTGCAGGAAGCACTGGGACACAGGTCATGCAACTACATGATTCATAATCTAAGGAGAAATGTTTGGGGTTTTATAAAGAGATTGTTTGTTTTCAGCATGAATACAGAGCGAGGTCAAAAAACATGTCCCAGGATACTTGCTATCAAATAACAAAAAAACAGCAAACCACCACAAATCAGGCTGAGATTTGGCATTTGATTCCAGCTCAGACAAGGGGCTGGATCCAGCCAGGGACTCTGGGTGAGGAAAATGTGTCTGTGGCTCTGTCTCTGGCCTGCAGAGAGAGCATGAGGCTGGGGACTATCTCTGTAAGAAAACCACATCTGGAAGGGCAGACAGTGCTTGGAGGTTGTTCCTCAGGTCAGGGCTGATCCAGGGAGGGCAAGGAAGCTGTGCTTTTGTGCGAAGCCACAGTGGGCAGAGGGGGCCTCTTCCTCCTGTCCCACTGGGCAGGGAAAGCCACTCCGTCCAGCCCTGCAGACAATTTGAGTACAGGAGCTTGCAGTTCTCCAGAACCTAATGGGAGATGGGCCCACATGAGGCAAAAACAAAGTTTTGGCCTCAGCACCAGTTTCTGTGCCAAACCGTTCTCAGTGAATTTTATGTATTTATTTCTAAATGTCAGTTTTTAGTTGTGAATTCTGAATAGCTGCTTTTAAGCTATTTTTGGAGTTTCAACAAAGAGTCAGGATTGTTTTTCTTAGCCAGCAGGGCCTGCTCCAGCTCCCAGGGACATTAGTGAAAAGATGCTGACTGATTCATGATGTGCTGGAGCAAGGTCTATAGGAGTAACTGTGCAGAGATGAGTTTTTGCAAGACATAACTTTTATCAACACTTCATTTTGTAGTGATCTTAAAATTATAAGAATCCTGCAAATTACAAATTTACAGAGCACTTTTCTTGAGCATTTGGAGTGAGCAACAGTGACTTATGCCACTGGAAAAAAAGATTTGTAGATTTTCCAAATGATACACAACTGTCATTTCTGTGTTAAATACTGTTTTTTAGGTCCTTGCTTACTCAGAAGTGAGTGATGATAAAACTACAATATTTTTATGATTTTTTCCCCCCACAAAAATATACTTTGCATGCAAACTTTCAGTCTCCTGTGTTCTCTTATATACAGTATACTGCAAGTATTTCTACACAGCTCTGGAGAAAAGGCTAATGAACACAGCATACTCTGAAGAGAGTAGTCAGGAGGCTTCATTTGTTCCCTACATGCTGCAATAATACTAATACACCTTTTACTCTACAGAATGGCTTGTACTTGGGGAATTGTGTTTCATCCAATTTTCTTGCAAATAATGAACAAGTTCCCCCAGGTTTATTGGCACTATCCTGTGTACACTTTTTTGGTGTAAATTATTTATTCTACTAATTTAACAGCAAACAGTCCTGGATAGTGAGCTTAGTGAGGCAATTTCGTACGTATTGGTTGTAGGTTAATTATTTAGGGATTGAGATATCTCTGGTAATGCCAAATAAGTACAGACCTAATCAGAGGAAGCAATTGAATGCATCTAGGTTTTCCAAATCTCAGATCATGCAACCATTATTTGATGGTCATTAAGTTTGGTGTTTTATTGCAAAAGAACATGAGTGTGTTTTGGGGTAGCCCACAAGTTAACCCTTGTAGCTCCCTTCCCAGGCAATCAACTTTTTGATCCCCTTGAGCCAGGTAACCAGAATGTTCAAATTCACACATCCTGTTATTCTAGAAATGGAGGCTGTCAAGGATGTTTTTGGATATGTGTCTTGTGGGATAGCTTAATGGCTTGGAGGCTTTAGACGTATGAATGCTGATGAGTCAACAGATAAATCACATTTAGGACTACAATAAACACCCTCTGCTGATTTTTCTCTGAGTGGTGTGCAGACACACAGTGGAGCTGACTTCACTGCTATAATTGTCACTATTTTACAGAGATTTTGATGCTAATCATTTGTAAAACATGAAATATCTCATGTCCTACAGCATCACTATCCAGCATCAGTTTAATGGATATCAGGAAATTATTTTTAAATTCAATAAGGAAAACATTGTTCTTATAGGACTTTTCAGCTGGGTGATTCATTCGAGTGAGTAGAGTCAGCTCTGAGTAGAGCCTGGGAAGACAATGTAAGAAAAGCAGCGTGAAGAGAAGTCTGTGAGCAGTGCTTGGACAACGTGTCGATGTTGAGGCATAGCTGTTTCTGTTCTGCCATCTTTATTTCTACAGCAGAATTACTGCTCTGTGCTATGCTTGGCTCCTTAAAAGGAGCCTCAAGAAAGCCCTGCAGAAGGGGGATAAACTCTTATGTTCACGTTCTAACGTCTCTTCAGTAGCAGTTAGAGGTGTTTAATGTTTTAAGATGGGGTAATCTGCTCTGTAGGCTGGTTTTGTGGGGATTGGGGGTGGTAGGGTTTGTTTTTCATTCTCTTTATGCTTGATTTTGGGTGTTCTGGTTTTATATGTGTTTAATACATGTGTGGATTAATTTTAATGTTACATTTAAAACAAGTTGCAGATGGTGGGGAAGACTTGAGATGATCCTTTTCCTAAGGCAGTTTGTTCTGTAGTTTTAGGTCAGCCTTCACAGAATTGCTTGCTCCCTTTACAGATGAGCTGAAAAGAAGCCCACAAGAATCATTTTATTAAGGTCTGTCCAAGGTTCTAGGTGGTTATGGGGTGGAATAAAGAGATATTTCTAAACATCAGCCTCGATTTCATTCAGCAGCTTTTCTTTTATGGAACCACAGAAACGTAAAATTAAAATAGGAAAAGGAAACTGTAATAGCTGGAAGGGTATAGGAGAAATCTTGGTAAAATCTTGGTAAAATTATGAAATAAAACATATACAGCTGTGCCAAGAAAAATATTTAATTCAGTTTTAAACGCCATGAGTCATTAGGATGTGTTAAAAGGCCAAGTATGTCACAGTATGTTTCTCCAGCAGAAATGAAGAAGGAAAGTTGAATCTCACTTCATGGTAGAAAGTTTTAATGACAGAAGTATGCTGCAGTCTTTCTTAGGTGCTGTCCCTGTGCTCGTATGTCCATCAACTTAGAATTGTAAAATTACACATGGAAATTGAAACACAGATAATCAAAGGAGTTACCCAGGGTGAATATAGGAAGGGCTGAACAGGTTATGTGGAGGATTTGGAATGATGGGACGTGTACTGGTTCTTATGTTTTAGAATCTTACTTTGTTAAGGTGCCAATGACAAGTAAGAAAAATCACTTTTTTTTTTCATAATTCAAAAATTCGATGACCTGTTAAACTGGAAGGAAAGAAAGATTCTCATAATACTTGGTTTCTATGGACTATTCACATAGTGAAGCTATTTTGTTCTACAGAGTTGAGGATGCATAGGAAATTGAACCGTGCTGTGTGATTATAACTGAGGAATAATTTTGTGATACTAGTCTGGCAGGTGAGTGAGCACAGCAAATGAAAGACTCAACTTTGTAAAACAAAAGATTTTCTGATTGTGATAAACCAGTTGTTCATTCAGTATAAGGAATAAAAATAAACATGGTTTTAGAGAGCAATGATGGATTGGTCTTTAAAAGCCTACTAGTTTGGGGAAAAAATTTAAATATTTATTTTACTAATAGAGATGGAGACACTTTAGCTAGTCCAATGATTAAAATTATGCCTGTACCACGAATCTTAGAGTCCTGTAAAGAGTTACCTGAAACAGAGGTAAAGAAACAATCCAGGTACTGACAGCAATCTGGAACAATTTATCCTGTTCAAGAAAACAATTAGTTTGAATTCCTTCTGTTTTCTTTCCTTCTTACAGACTTTAAGTCATCAGTGCAGGATGCAGTGAAATTAGTTGGTTACAAAGGTGTAGTTTTGTTGGTTGTAAAGCTACTTCTGGGTGAGTGTTCAGTAAGAAAATCCTGGATCCCATTCTGCCACATTCCTTGTTTTGCTTTGGTGATCTGAGCTGAGGTATGTTTGCTGTAATATGACATGAGATCCAGCACTGTATTTCTACTGACAGACTTCAAGTTTCCCCTTCTCTTCCTGGCACTGACTTGAAATTTTGAAGAGAGAATATTGTAGACAGCCCAACAGTAAGGATTTTAATCATTTTCGTAACGAAACTCGGTGAAAATCTTCAGAACCTCAGCAATACCTTGTCTGTTAGGCTTTGTGCAGTAATTGCTGTTGCGTTTGTGCTGAGATGCAGTTCTTCAGCAGAGTGCAAACCAGTAGGAATGGCTGTGCAGAAGGTGTGATGCTCTCTGCTGTATTACCAAGCTGTTTCCCACCTTACTCCCTGTTATACCTAATGGCATGGAAACAAAGCTCCCAGCCTATTTGCCTGGAAAGGAGGGCACAGGGCTGATTTGGATGCAGTCAAACTGATCAGGGAAACTTGAAATAAGAACACCTGACAGATTCAGGGGTTTCTGGGTGGAATGTAACCTTTAAAAGCCTCAAGAGAATAACACATAGTCCTTCAGTGACATGTCTTCCATTGAGTTCTCTCATTTCCACATTGTTCTTTGGTATGAAGTGTTTAACAGAGATTCCACCTGCCTGTTCCCCAAGTAGGTCAGTTTTTGATAACTGCATTAAAATTGTACTTTCCTAAATCCTCTCTCTTACTATAATCCTGCCTGTCCCTCTCAATTTTCCTATGTTCTAATGCACCATTATGGAGAAAATGTCGAGTGGGGTTTTTTTAATAATTTCTGAGTTGTCACCCACAATGAAGCTGTTTTGTTTTAGGTTTGGATCACATTTCTTCCTCAAAAGCTTCTGAAGATAAGTCATCACAGATATGATGTCACATAGGGAAGGTTTTGTTATGCTCATGTAAAAGTCTATATCTTTTTGTATTGTTCTGAAAAAAAAACCCCACAAAGTCTTTGGGCTTGTGAAAGTGCGTTAAAGAATATATTTGGAATATTTAAATATAGTTGGTAATTTAACTCTTCAGCCTAGCATTCAGCTCATTTTCAATGTGGCCTATCACTTCTGGTGTGACATTACCGAAAGCCTTCTGATTAAAGCCAGCTCTCTTATGCATACTTTACCTCTGTGACCTATGAGTAGCTTGAAACCATTTGAACTCTGTCTAAATTGGATCCCCCTGGTTGTAAGTGTTACTGCATGTCAGTTCTGTGTCAGTTGGATGGAAATCTTGCTGCAGAGGATGAAAGTTCACAGCTCAGTATTAATCTACTGGGCAAACTACATCTAATGCCTTCAGTTTTCTTGAAATATAGCTTCTGATGACCTCTGACAGGTAAAATACAACACAGGATTTTCCAATATTCATTTCAGAGTAGCTATTTAAAATAAAACATGTATGAGCCTTCTGTACCAAATAAATGCTGTGAGAGACAAAATTAAGGATAGTGACAAGTGGGTTATTGGACATGGAGACTTTTGTTAATAAAATATGTCTAGGTCCATTAGTTCACAATTGTCTTGGAATAGGAAATGCAAATCCTGGCTTCGCTAAAGGAGGCTGTGTACGGATGAGCTCCTGGCTGGGATTCCCTTGATATCTCTTGGGTGAGACTTGTAAACTGCTGTGTGAGCTTAACAGAAAAAAATTCCTGAAGCTGCATGGCTTCTGGAGCAGGCAGCATAAATCACTGAGCTCTGGTGGAGTCTGTCACTAACTCACGAACAGGAACTTTGGATTCAGCACCAGCTACTGTTTGAAGGAGAATCTGTATAGATTTGTGCAGCTTGGATGACACCATTATCAACGTGTTACACAGTGGCAACAGTGACACCTTTGCTCTTGTCTCTGTTAGGGAGAATTCCAAGTACATTACATTTGGGTTTGCTTTTGAAGGGATTTTTTTTGACTCAAAATCCAAGCCTAAAAAAAAGGGAAAATGTCTGATAGGTGCAGGTTTGTAAGTCTGCAACTTTCTCTCACTTCTGTTTAAGCTAGCAGCAAAACTCATACCTCTTTCAGAGCAGCAAGTTTGACTTCTAAATGTTTATTTAGAATCTGAAAGGAAATGGATCCTGCATTCTTTGCAAATCCCAAATTGTCTCTAAAAAGAGAGGGATGTGGTGGAAAGAAAAATCTCATATTGAGCTCTGGTTTGCAGAGGGATGATGTTGGTGCTGGGAGGGATGCTTTTCAGGCACTAGACAGGAATCAGATCCATCTTTCTCAAAGCCCTGCTTCAGTCCCACTGAGGAGAACTGACAAAGGTCTGGAAGGAGCCTTTGGCTCTGCAAGAAGCCTGTGTTTGAAAGAGAAATTTTAGTCTGTTGAGAGTGTACCTACTCAACAGCATCTTTTGAGCCCTTCCAACTCCTCTGGTTTTGTAGCTGCAGTTTGTCATTACAAACATTGCCATTTGATAAGTCAGATAATATCTCATCTGATGACTCTCATCCTGTCATTCCTCTTAGGGAAGTACAAAACAATAGTAATAAATCAGTACTGGTATGGCCAGAGGTATTTTAAGACAGTGGTAATTGAATCAGTTCTTGGACAGTTTAGGAGCATATTTTCCTGTTGTTTCCATTTTTAAACCCAGACTTCTAAAATCCTGACAGCCTGGTCTTTCTTCCTGTGAGTCACACAAAGAAATAAATTTTTGATTACAACATGTGCAAGGGCCCAGATCCCAAAACCTTGGAGTTGTCTTCTGTCAGAGGCTCTGAGACCTGGAACTGAAGGATATGTATCAGATGTTGGAGGAGCTCCCTGTGGGTGCAGAGTTGGGGTAACACTTATCTGTGGGAGACCAGAGCTCACCCAGAGGCAATGCCACAGGACTTTTCTGCTGTACCTGCACACATTATGAAATAGATATAGAATCACAGCACAGGGACTCTTGCAACGATGTAACCAGAACAAAGTATTTGAAGAAATGGAAATTAAGCAGCTTGCAGACTATGGCAATCTGGTGGCTGGTGGGCTTTAATCATTGATTTTTGCTTTGTTAATTTGGCAGTATTGAGCGTGGGTAACTGTAGCGTTCAGACCCGACAAATCCATGGAAAAGAGCACACTAATGAAAATCCACCAGAAAATAAGGGAATGCTTCAAAGTAACAGGAGTGTGAGCAGGTGGATTCTGGACTGAAGGAATCAAAGCACAGACTGACAGCAGTGATCTCTTCCCTTACTGTTCATTGGCTCACACTATTCATTTTGGTAGAGACCCCCAGATATGGAGAACTAATTTACCCTTTGTAGAACTCCCATATGTGGGAAATTTTCTTCTTAAGCTTACAGAGGGCTTTATGACAGGCCAAACTTGAAAGAATAGAAAGAAGCCAACAACAGTGAATAAAATAGTATGGTTTAATAGTTTTTGCATATGAAACAGCTGGCTAAAAAATCATGTATACTCAAATAAAAGTTTTTTATATCCACAGCTAATGTCTAATCTCAAAAATAGGAGTTTGATCTCAAGGCAAGACAGAATGTGTACTCTTTTCAATTTTATCAATTTAACTAGAAGTGAAGCCAAGGATTTCAGTGGGATGAATGTGATCCTGCAGCTTCTGCTCCCTGACCCAACAACATAAAATATAGCCCTTAGTCTGCAGCTTGAGCAGAAGCTTAAATATACATTTGTCCCATTTTATTCTAGATTTGACCTTCTTAAGACTAACAGGTTGTTCTAAATGGGAAAACATCACTGTCAGATTATTAGCTTATCTTGCTTTATGGATAGAGACACAAGCTGATCTGGAAAAGTTTTGTGTCTGGGTTTGTTTTAAAAGCTGAAGTGTTTTGTAGGCTTGGCCCTATACTGCATATGTCACCAGGCGTGTGGAAAGTTGGAACTGAAGCCCTACTTTTTCTTTTGTCTTCTGCATTGCCATATTTGTATTTTAAATTTTTCCCTTTTCATTTCTCCTTTCCTGAGGTGAGACATCTCAGTGGATGGGTCACTGTGACAGCGAGGTTGGTACAAACAGACCCTCGGCTTCTCTCAGCCTCTCCCAGCTACTGCCAAAGGCTGTGCTGTGTGCAAGTCTGAATGCACCACAGGAATCCACAGGAACCCTCCCCGGGGGCACACAAAGGTACCCTGGTTAAATTCTAATTGAAACTTAACTGATTTTATAAACTGTTTTTCTCTGAGAAGGCAGCATTTTGAGTATGACTGCAGTTTTGAATTGCATTAATAACATCACAAAAGATGGAATTGTGATCAGTAGGTCTGGGAGAGGAAAGAAACACTGACAGGGAGCTCCTCAGCTGCATAGTTTGGGTTAACCGATAGAGAAAATGACTTTTTAACACAAAGGTTTTGAGGTCACCTCATGGGAAAAGATATCAGAACCCACACCTAGATTAGTTTAGAAACCTGAATGAATAACCAGAAAATCCTCTCAGGATTCCACTTACCATTTTTCTACTAAGTCTTCTATCTGTGTATTCCCTAATAGAAAGGCATCTTCTAGATGTTTGTTAGCACAACTTTCTAATTAGGCTTATTGATAATTAATCTAAATAAATCCATGTGCAGAAACGTCTCATTACGATTCTTTCAAAACATGATATAGGACATTCAAGAGATACTTGTGTCATTTTCCATTTCATGGTTTCTGCCATGTGTGTGTCATGGTGAGATTGAAGGTACAGTTCAGTTAAATTCTCGAGTTTTAGAAGCTCGTGCTTGGTGTCCACTGCTTGATCTTGATGCTGTCTTTTGTACATGAAAATGTTGATGACTGTAATAAATATGAGAGATAAATATTTTAATTTACAATAACACTGTTTCTATAATTTTTGTGTGTTTTTTTCATTTTGTTGTTTATTTCTGTGGGGTTTGGGGGATTTTTGTGTTTGGTTGTTGGGGTTTTTTTATTACTTCCCAGTCTTTGCTCAGCTCTCCAAGCACACTGCGATGTGTCAGGAGGAATAACATATAGCTTGCAGTCCATCATCTGCATTCCCTTTGCATTAGGTGTAACACTGGCATGAAAATCAGAACCCCTGCTCCAATTTTTCCAGCTGTCTCCGTCTCCCTGTGATCTTTTTGTACAAATTTTCTGGCAAGTCTATGAATGTGCACGCTTATATCCCTTTCTTGGGCATACATCCACATTTTTCTATCTCAAAACATGGGTAAAACTAAATAGAATATTTTTTCTCAGTAATCTGAGTGTGTTTACTGATGTAGGCAAACATCAGTAAACAAAACATACATATAATATACAAAAATTACAATACCTTCTTTCTTTGTCCTCTTGCTCTCAGATTTCTATGTAAGTTTGTTTTGTTTTCATTCAAAATGTATGACTAAAGCAATATCAGGATCTTTTCACTGCCATCTTCAGGCCTTATTTATACTTTTACAGCTTCAGAAATTGTTAACTTTTAGGCAATAAATGTCATCTTACTTCTGAGGTTACATTTGTTTTATTCCACTCAGTAATATTATTGCTTTAAAACGGAATATGTTTTCTATTTTGGTGTTTTTCTGTTGCCCCAAGGGACTCACGCTATAACAAGGATTTGCATTGGCCACGGTGCTGTTCTTATTCTGCACATGGTTATGGGTAGACAGGCAAGAGTGCCAGGGCTGAACATGATATTCCATTGGAACAGTTTGTGCCAAGATTTGGGGCTTGAACAGTTTGGAGGAGACATTATGTCACTGTCTCCATCAAGTGAATTTGAACACAAAAGTTGTACTGTATTTTGGGTATGTGTCTCAAAAATAACAAAATAATTTCTTGTAGGTTTCCTTAATTTTTGTGTTTGCGCACTGGTTTCACAGCCTTTGCACTGCCTTGCATGTGTCCTGGTGGTATTTCTGTTTCATTATTTTTCAAGCAGAGTTTGATGACACTGATTTAGCAGTTTCTCACAGTTCACTGCTCCAGTTTTCATCAAATTATACTTGTAGTTATACTAGACACTTTCATCATCAATTTCCATATGCCTCAAAGACATGCAGGGACCAGTTTGCCAGCACTGAACTCAAATACCAGACAATAACTGGAATACAGGATTTCTTTTCCCAGGGTGTCTGAAACAAGGAGTGTAAAATCCCTCAATCCTTAGCAAATGTTTTCAGCCTGGATGCATTCAAAATCTAGACAACAACTGTTATACAGTATTGATTTTTAAATGCCAAATCAAGGGATAAAAATGAACATTGACCAGAAATGATACAGTAGGACCTTCACCATTCCTTTCCAGAAACCTATCTTACATTACAGCATTGCCTGTGAATTTAAGGTTTGCTCTTTCCCCAGTGGGGAATTCGGAATTCGGAATGAGAATGGGAGGATTCGTAAGCAACACGAGCTGTATTTTCTGTACAGCAGAGTTTGATAATGATGATAATTAACAAACAGTAAAGATTTTGGCTTCAGGCTCTTAGGTTTATGTGTACCTTTAGATCAGCAGTGTTACCAGGGACATTTAAACTGACAAGGCTTCTGAGAAAGTCTTTTCCTTCATTTAGGGACTCTTGGCTGCTCAGATTGGAAAGATGTCCATGTAGGAGCACCTGACCCCTTTAAAGGCTTTCTGTTATGCTCATCCTACAATTTTCTATACGGGCACCACACTTCTGACCCAAAGGGAACCTAGATTCCATAAACCAGGACTAGATGCAGATTTGCTGGAGACCATGGTTCCTTATGTCTGTCAAAAGCATAAAGTTAATTATGCAAGGCATGAAGTGAAGGTCTATTTTTTTAGATGTAAAGAGGTTAATTCTGAGTAGCTGTTGACAATAGTCATCATCATCATCAGATGAATTTGCTGGTAAATCTGTAGTCTTCAAAAAAAAATCTTAAAGATAGCACAGGAGTAATACTCTCTCCTCTGCACCACCATGTTAAATGCTGTACTTGCACTGAGAAATAAGATCTATTTCAGTTTTGCAATTTGCTTTCCATGTGGAATTTTGACTGATTTTAAGAATTTCATATATAACTTTCCATGCAGTAAGTGCCTTCTCTCAGGAGTGGAGAGAAGAGTTTTTATCTGTCTGCAGGAATTTCAGTTTGTGGAACTTGACATTTGAAAAATGTGCTCAATGTGATAGAAAACCACTTCACTGAATCTTCTGTCTAAAGTCAGAAGGACATGAGTAGAGTTAGAGTGTAGACAGGAGGCCATCTGGTATCACTGTGACTCCTCAGACTCATGGGGACACAGTTCATGTTACATCCAGGAACAGAAACAGTGTGTGACCATGGTCTGCCATGGGACGAGATAATCTATGTGAGGAAGAGGGAAGGGAGTTAAATAAGTCAAAGGTCAAGGAGAGGAGAGGTTTGTAATACACTCTTCTGTAGTACTAATGCCTGTTTTCTGACAGACCATCAGGTTTTGGAATTGTTTGGTACAGTGGGCTTTAAATGCCTGAATTGCAGGTGAATGAAATGGTGGGTTTTCTCATGCACTGGCTTTGACTCAATGCATTATAAACTAATTAAATGATAAAATGATCACTCGGGGGAAAAGGCATCCACCTTCTAAACAGGTAAATTGTTAAGCAATAAATAGGATGTTAAAACACCTCACATTACTCCCACAGTTGTGTATTCCCTGCCACAGCTCATTGACCAGAGTGTGACCCCCCAAAACCTTTCCTTGTAGTGTGCCCTGAACCTCCAGCACCTGGGAGTTCCTGCAGTGATGCCTTTGCAGTAACTGCTCTCCATCAAACAACACTTGGATCATTATGTACATACAAATCTGAAGTCACTGCCTTCTCTATTATGAAGAAATAAATCCCCCATGTATTCTTCTTAATTCTGAAAAAAGAATGTTCAGTGGAATGTTCAGGAAAAAAAAAAAAAAAAAGGGAATGATTTCTTTTCCAGGTACCTTGACTATCAGTTACATTGGGAGTTTTTAGAAGGACAAACAATTCGCCTCCAGCTGGATTTTTTTGCATCACTGTATTTCTTCAGAGGGTAACTAGGAAAATTCCAATCAAATATTTAATTTAATTTAAAGGGGCAAGGCAGCAGATAAGCATTATCCTGTGACAAAGTTCTGGCCTGTCAAATACAGAAAGACTGCCCAAAGGGCAACTAGTGATATTTCCTTCAGTAA
The DNA here is from genome assembly GCF_021018805.1 of Prinia subflava. NCBI lineage: Eukaryota > Metazoa > Chordata > Aves > Passeriformes > Cisticolidae > Prinia > Prinia subflava. The sequence goes on from NC_086251.1 coordinate 9,784,561, forward strand.
TCTTACCTGATGCTCTATCAGCAGAAAAATGATGTGCTCTTCTGTGTCTGCAGATTCTGACAGAAGGCTCAAATTTCACTTCCTTTTGGCAATTGTCATTGTCCTCCAAAAGCTCATGTGTTTCTATGGAAAGACTGTGGGGTTTTTTTCAGAAGATGTAGTGTTTGCTGGAGAATTGAACAGGCCAGTTTATGGGCCCCTGTTTGTGAGGGGAAAAAGTCAGATAAAAATTCAGAATGAGACAGATTATGAAAATCCAAAGCCATGAGGTTTGGGATTTTGTTCAGCTTTTAGGATTCAATTAGCTGCTAGTTCCAGTCTGCAGTTTTGTTAAGAAGCTCTAAGAACTAAAAAACCCAATTTACAAAATTGGAATCTCATTGTTTTGGATTTTTTTTGTGTTCATTTGTGTTTATAATACTCTGTTTTTCTGTTGTTTTCATGTTGTTGGCCAGCATGCACACCAAATGCTCTGGGACTTATGGCCTACAAGCGAAAGAGGAGAGCAGTGGAGAAGAGAATGTTAAATCTATCCAATTTTATTCAGCAAATTTGCAACACTGTGGGGATCAGTGGGGCATGAAGCCTAAACTAATGGAGTTTTCTTCTGTTGTCTCCTGTTCCACAGTTAGGGAAGAATTTCTGCTTTAACGAGGGGAACGAGCCTGTTAAGATACAGTTTTTGGCAGAACTGCACTGGTCTGTGCTGCCATATGATGAATCCAGTGACTTTTGGTGAAGATTGCTACCAGTGGCCATCCCCTGGACCAAACTCTACTTTCTTAAAATGTTAGGAAATTAAAACATGCATTGTCTAGTACTGTACCACCATGTCCCAGTCTCCACAGGCCAAAACTGAATTGTGTGCAGTGCAAATGAGAATCCTTGGTGCTCTGGTCTTAAAATGGCTAAAAAGTCCAGGAAATTGAAATAAACAACCCAAACCCCTCTGGTACCGTGTCCAAAGGAAAAGATAGTGTGAAACACTGGCCCAGCTCTTTCAGGAGGTGTGGCACACGCTGTGTGCTTGGTCCTGCACTGCAGGCTGGGGCATTGTATTGTGCCAGCACAAGCATTCATGACACTGCTGTGGGCTAGACTGGGGGAGCGGGTCTGCCTCAAACCCCTTTCTGCACCTTTAGAAGGAGCCTTTTTAAACACTGAATTTGTTCTTCATGTATGGTTTGCATGTGTTTGAAAGGGTGGTTTGGTTTGGTTTGAATGCCTTTCTGTGTTAAAGATCTCTCAAAAAAATCTGATTATTTAAGGAATGAGTGCTCAGAGGTGGACTTTAAATTATACTTTCTTGTACTGCTTTACAGATACTTAGGAATTTTTTTTCCTGAAGTAAAGAGCAAAATTAGCTAGGTGTCTGTGGTTTAGGGTGTCTGAACCACCCTGTGTGTGTCTCATAAGCTGTTAGCTCTGTCCTGTGCTTGGCAGAAACTGGAGGCAGTGATACCTTTAATGTATGGAATATATTAAAGATGACAGATTGTGAAGAGTGTGTGTGCTTTTCTGGATACTATAGTGTTTTATAATTTTTAACATGTATCTCCTGAATCTGTATGTTTGACGATACTCATTTTGGATTTGTACAAGTGTAGAAACAAAATCCAGTGCCAACTCTGAATGTGACTGAAGTTTCATGTATAACATATCTTTCACTATCATTAATAGGAAGTATTAAGGTAAAGAAAAGCTGTCTGTTCACTGTTTTGAATTTCACCCAGCTAGGAAAATCAGTCCTGTGACACTCAAAAGAACCATCTCATTTACTTTTTAGGTTTCTGAATTTATCTCTGAAAACCTCTTGTCAAGGGTCTGTCAATAAATATATGTTCCAGCCATAATGTAGATATTTTATTTTTGTGTACTTGCATTTCATTTCATGCTGCTCTTGTGAATTAGAGAAGAAAGGCAACAGAATTCAATTCCTTACCTCAGAAAACCCTTTAATCAGTTTAAGTAAAATATTTTTTCCCTCTTTTAGCAACTCTGGGGCCAGCACGTTTCTAAGGTGAGTACCTCTTTGGAAAGCATACTGAAAACGAGTAGTTTCTAAAAGGGAAAAGTTCTGCTGTGTGCCCTTAACAGAAAAATGTTCCAGAGTTTGTCAAGTGATATATTAACAAAAATGCTCCTGATGACTGTATTACAGCTTGCTGTTGTTGCTGAGCATGTAGTACTGTAAAAAAGTTGTGACCTTAAAAGCAGGCAAGTGAATGCTCATTTCAGTGCCAGGGCTCTAAGACACCAGGGAAATGTCTGTCTCTCACCAGGTACAGAGAGGAGTCTGTGAGCTTTCTCATTTCCAATCCAATCCCCTACCCAGTCTTCTACCCTGTTCTTTCCTCTGTGCTAGGATCTCCTTTCTGTAGTGCCAGGGGCTCCAGATGTATAAAAACACAACTACAGGAAAAGTCATTCTGCTACAACTGTGGAGAAGAGATGCAGCAGGTTCAGGGTCAAACCTGCTCCCCATCACCTCCCCCTCCCTGTTCCTGTACTGTAGCTGCTCCTGGTAGCAGGGAACTAACCTGTTCTCTTTCTGCCCTCAGCTGCTCATATCACTCCTTGTCTAGTTCTAGCAGGAGAATTGGTGCACTTGTGAAGTGGATTGGATGAGGAGACTGACTCTCACCAAACCAGAACATTTTTCCCTGGTGCTGAATGGGTCAGTTTCCCAGGTGGGGTTCCCTGCTCTCACCAGAGTGCAGGGACACAACTGGGGGGAGTGGGCTGGATGCTGGATTGATGTCAGAATAAGTCAGCTAAATATATTTGTGCAACTACGGCCCCAGACTGTTCCAGGAAAAGTTTCCCTGGAAATGTTGCTTTGATTTGGGTAGTACGACGACTCATGTGTGGGCCATTTTGTCTCAGACAGAAATTTTCCTTTGGTGGTTCACAGTGCTCACTTTTATCAAAAGCGATAATGACAGCAGTAAAAAATCAGACTGAAAGGGTAAATTTGGAAAAAAAAGTCCTATGCCATTTAGTCTTTTTCAGGTTAATTTTTCTTATTTTGCCATGTTTCTAAACAGGAGAACCTATCCCAGTGGATTTCTGCCTGGCAATACAGAGGATCCCTCTCATGGCTTTCAGCAACAAAGAAAAACCTGCCTATTTGCCATGCATATCTGAAGGTTGGCTAGAGTCAAAATTACTTATTTAATATATATAGGTCACTCACTGTTGGAGGCCTGCTATTTATTTTCTGTCCTCTCGATTACTCAAAAACACTTGGTTATTTCGTTCTTTTGTTCTTTCTCCTCCTTTTAATATATTTTTGGAAGTCTACCCTTTCCATTTACCGTCTTGAAAGTAAAAGAACAAACCCGTCTAATCTTTACTTTGTTACTGTTGCGGCAGTTGACACAATTGCTGGGGTTTTGACGGGGGTGGGAGGAGGGAAGAAAAAGGGGGGGAAAAAAGACAACAGCCACATCCCTGATTCTGGTTCTCCGTAGAAAAGCCCCCCCTCCCCCAGTTACCCTAAGACAATGTTCGGCCTCAGAGGCGAACCCTGGTGTTTCTTCTGGTCGCTGAGGTGAGCTTACCTACAAAGGAGCAGGGCACCGCATTAACACCCAGTGACGAAAGGTGCGGCGAAGATGCGAAAACCTCTTTCGAGGATTTGGGTTTTTCAATTGTTGCTATTATTACTTATTTATTTTGTCATCTCTGTGGGCAGCGGACAAGCCGATGGGCGATGCGCGGGGCCGGCCGTGTTCGGGCGAGCCAGCCGGGCGCTGCCCCTTGGCGGGGAGGGGATCCCTGTGGGCTCCGGCTCTGCCCTGCCGCTGCCCGGCCGTGGCCGCCGGCAGCCGCCGTGACCCTGGCAGAGCCGTGCTCCAGCCGCCTCGGCGTGGGGAGGCTGTGCCGCACTTGGGAAATGCAGCAGCGATCGCTCCCTCCCTCCCTCCCTGCCCGGGGGGGTGAAGTGCGAGGCAGCGGGAGGAGCCGTGCGTGTGTGTGTATGTGTGTGTGCGAGCGGCGCCGTGGCCGCCGTGTTTCCTGGTGCCTGCTCCCTGACCCCAGTGGCAGCCCCGATCACTGCACCGCGCCCGCCCTCGCCGCCGCCCCGCAGCCGCTCCCGCAGCCGGAGCCGGAGCCGGACCCAGGGCCGCCACCGCCGCCGGGCGCCGCCGCGGGGTCGGGCGCAGGCTCTGCCCCGGCCGCGCCCCCGCAGCCCCATGGAGCGGCCCCGCTGCCCGCGCTGAAGGCATCCCCGACCCGCCCGCAGCGGCAGAAGGCGGAGGGAAGGTGAGCGGCCCCGGGCCGGTGTCGGGAGCAGGGGGGGCACGGCGGGGGCAGCGGCGCACAAAGCGGCGGGTTAGAGGTGCCGTGTCATGGGCGAGAGCGGGGGGGGAAGCGGGCAGGAGCTCCGGCGGCGGCGCCGGGTCCAGCCTCCCGCAAACAATAATGAGGATAAACCCGGCCGCCCGCGCTCCCGCCGCCCCCCGTGACCGCCCGAGCCCGCCGGGTCGGGTCGGGTCGGGTCGGGTCGGTGCGGCGGCAGCGGCGCTTCCCCGCAGCCGAGGCGGCGATGTCGGCGGCGCTGAGGGAGGCTGCCCTGCCCTGCTCCCCAGGCCGTGCCCCCGCTGCCCTCCGCCGCTGCCCGGCCGGGCGCAGGGGCGGCTGGGGGCTGGCGGCCCGGGGCCGGCCCGGGGCCGGGGGCGGTGTGCGGGGCCGGCGCGGGGTCGGGGCGGGGGGCGCGGCGGCGGGGCCGGGAGGGTAGGCCGGGGAGCATTGTGCTGGCTGGGGCCAGCGGGCGGGCGGCAGCCGGCGGGCGCAGCGCCGAGCAGCCCAGCGGGCGCGGGGACCGGGCTGCCAGCGCGGAGGGAGCCGGGGATGGGGGCGAGGGGGGGACATGCCGCAAAAGTAAGGAGGGAAAGGCGGGCTGGTTCGGCGTTCCCCGGCAGAGTTGCCCCTCTCCCTTTCGCCAGCAGAGAAGCTGCTCCGCTGATCCCGGAGGCCTCACACACTTGGAACCTTTGGAGGGGTCGGGGGCGCGGTGCGGGGGTCGGCACCGCCGAAATAAAAAGCAGCGGGCATCACCCGCCCGGCCCCGCCAGCGGCTGCTGTGGAGTTCGTGGCATCCCTCCCCCGAGCATCCTACCCCCCCACAACCATTTCGGTCCGTGGCAACTGCGGGGACGGGGGCGATGCGAACTTTGTGCGGCGCGGCACGTAGGGCGCAGACAGGGCAGAAATGCCCCCCGGTGCCGCGGGCGGGGGCAGGGCAGGGCAGGGGGCGCAGGGCGGGGGCTGCGGCACACGCCGGGACGGGGCCGCGCCGGAGCCATTGGCCACCCGGAGCCATCAATCACCGGAGGGCGAGCCCGGCGCCCCGCGGGGCCGCGGCCGGGGCGGCCCGGGAGCCGGCGGCGGGCGGAGGTGGGGAGCGGCCGGAGCCCAGGTACCGGGGGTCGGCGGGGGAGAAACGGGGCGGGGGAGTGTCGGGGTCCGGCCCCCCCGCTGCCTCCTCCGGACTCGATGGGTAGCTGGAGCCCGGAGTTGTCCGCAAACTGCAGCGCAGCATCTCGGGGACCTGGGGCCGCAGCCGGATCCCCGCGGGGCCGGGGAGCGCACCGTGAGTGCCGGGGGCTCCGGGGGCCGAGGCGCGGCCCCGGGCGGGTGCAGCGCGCCGTGTCGGAGTAACAGCGCCGGGATAGTGGATGTATGAACAGAAGGTGGTGACACGGGGTTAACCCTTCCCAGCTCCTGCTTTCAGCATGTTCTGCTACAGCCCGAGCCCAGCTAGAGGCAAATTTTTGAAATTCAGATGAGGAAGGCGTAAATATTTTATCTGGGGAAATGGGTTTTTCACGTGCCTTCGTGTGCATGTACATAGGCAGAGCTCGTGTGAGTGGCTCTCCGTGCAATGTAACGTTACATTGAAAATGACTTACCTGTGCAGATTTCGTGGCATTTTTTGACAGGGCGGCATTGTACAAGTTTACAATTAGCTGCACCTAAGTTTGGGTCAGCCCTGTTCCGAAAAAGTGCCGGTTTATACCTGTAACACTAAGCAGATGTGTAGAATGGCACATCTCCTGTCTTGCTGCGCTACAAATACACGCTGGAAAAGGATAACAGCCTGTATCTGGGAAAACGCAACATGCTGAAAAAATCATCATGTAGGTTTTAAATATAGTCATTCTCACTTAAAACTGCCTCGAAAGGCGTGCAAGATATTACACCTTGATAGATGGGAAAATCCAACTTTTTTTTTTTTTTTTTGTACTCCTGTGTGTAACCTTCAAGTAGTGCTCATAGTTGGGGAGAGAAGAATGATAGCGATTAGAAGAAGTCTTTTTAAATTTCTTGTTTTGGTTTGGTTTTTTTTTTTAATCTTGGGCCTAGGATACATTTGTTTTAAAGTTTTGATGTGTTCAGCTTCTTCCATTTTCTTCAGAGACGTTCACAGTAAAGAAGGTAATAATTAGATACTTCTGATAGTTGAGCTGTAGTACTCTATGGAATATGGAATGGAAGTTAAGAGAATTGTCACAGAAGCCAGCTTCAAATTATAATTTTTTTTTATCCCCAGTCTATCATTTGTTGTTGAATTTCATTTTAAAAGGATGCTTTGTTCAGCTTTGTCTCAATTTAAGTAGAGATTTATTTTTAAGATTAAAGATTAGAACAATGGGAAGCAATTGCAGCTTATACACTTATAATCTTACTGAGAGTCAACTTAAAAGTATTTAATACAGCTATTTAAGTGTCCTCTTGTCATTTGTTTTATGCCAGTTAGTTGTAATTTCTTTCTGTAACATGGACTGTTACAAACATTGTAAAAAATGCCTATTATCTTTATGTATAATTCATTCTCATGAACAAATTAGATTTTTCTTCCATGAGTGAACTATAATATAAAATTTAATGTTCTGACCTTTCTTATGCTGGGTTCCTGAAAACAGTGTCATTTAGCTTTTCTGAAAGCCCAAGCATAATTTTTGTTGTTGGTTTAAAGGATTGTTTTATATTGTTGCTTTTAATTGCGAAAAAAATTACATCACACATAATTTTCGCACTACTTCTTAATATATGCAGGCTCTAAAGTTCTTGCAGTGTAAAAGAAAAACTCTATTTTTTTTTCCCTGGGAGCTCTGATGGCCAGCATTCTCGTTAATGACAGTCATTTTTCTGGCAGGAAGATGTTTTCATTTGTATTTACTTTTCAGTACAGGACAATTATGCTGCTCTGCATCCTGCACTCTTCATAGTTTCTATCTCAAAAGAACTGCAGTGCTTGGAACAGGACTGCAGTTTGAAGCAGGTGTTGTGTTTTACTGTTATGCAAAATAACACTAAAATATAATTGTGAAGGAAATTCAGGAAACAGCTGCAAACTTAGCGTGGTAACCACTACATTATGTGAGTGGTTGTTGCAGCATCTTACATCGCATCTAGCACAGCAAAGATTTGTTTCAGCAAAGCTCACCGTTGCTTATTTTTGCTGCTGAAACCTTGTTCTCACAAGAGAGGTCCACTAGGTTTCACAGGGGAAGACCAGACCATAACCACAGCTACAATGCTGTATCATCTCTAGTGACAGCTTTTAAATTGGTGCTTTATGTTTTAGTTTCATTTTTTTTTTTTTTTTATTTTTTTAATATACTTTTTTCCTGCCAATGCTAAAGAAGACGAAAGATAGAATCCAGTTACTGGAATGAAGGTTGCAGAATGTCTTAACCCAACTAACATATGGAAGCCTACGTAGGCCTGAGGTGGTAAAATAGTAAAATAAATGGCCTATAGCAGGCCATCTGCCATTTGTAGAGCGTTTTCATCATGCTTCATGCCAAACTGGAAATTAGTCTTTGTATTAAAAATATATTTTGAATGCAAATCAAAGATTTCAAATGCTTAATGTTACACATGGCAAACACATTTCTATCTGGGAGCTAGAGAAGTCCAGGAAAATTGCGCTGGAAAAATATTGCTTAGTTTGATGCTTAGGGCTCAAGTCATTCTCTTCTCTTTCCCATCTCTTTGTCTTCCCAGTAAGGCACCGATTTACTTTTGTAAAATGCACTGCAGATATGAGAAGTCCACTCTTGCATGTGGCAACTAAAGGAAAGAATATCAATGGGGTTTGAGTGTCGTGATCTCATCTAAGTCCTTGCAGCAAGTGCAGTGTGTCCCAGCTGAGGATCTGCCTCATAAACGGGGCTTTCAGAGAGTTGCTCATCCTGAAAAGTACTCTTCGAACATCAGCTGATCAATTTTCACAGAGTCCCTCTGAAAGAAAGGCAGCTGAGGTATGCTCAGTTTATTGACTGAGGAAATCAAAGCTTAGATTTTGTCCAAGAAACTCAACGGACCGTGTTTGGGAGGTTTCTGACTATTGGGTTATGCTAATATTATGGTACACATCCTGTACCATCGCAATCCTGATGCAAAATAGGTTTAAGAGCACTCTGAAGAAGCAAAAGATAGGGATGCATAGAGAGGGAAGAGCCTATTTCTTTTATCTTATGCAGAAATATTTATGTGTAAAATCGCGCTTAAGTCAGATAAATCATTACTGTCTGGTAACAGTGAATGCAAAACAGTTTCAGTGCTAGTGAGCTATTATATGGATATTTTGTTAACATTGCCTAGATACTCGCCTTTCTCTGGACACATAAATAACTCGATTCAAAGGTGTTTGGGCGTACCTTTTGCTTTGCAATAGTAACATGTTCTTTACATCAATTTCTTGTAAGTCTCTCAGTTGTGAGTGTTCTAAAGCTACAGCAGCACCTTGAAAACAAATGTGCATATTTGTGGAAAGTCATTTGTCCATCAGGAAGCTCAGTCCACTTGTGAGTTTTTGTGGTTGCAATTAACACAAGAGGTTATTTAAAATAAAGGATATGAAATGGGGAGTACTTAACTGTAGCTTTCAACACAAATATTTTATTCCCCCTTCCCCCACCCCCTGAAGATAAAGCCTTACTTTAAGCATTCATCCTTTGGATGAATCTAATGATGATGGAGTTGGATGATGAGGTAATTAAAAAAAAAAAAGGGAATAGTAATGCGTAGAGAGGGGTGATGGGTACATCAAGAATAGAAAAAGATCTCAACTCTGAATGGAAATCAGGAGAGTGTAGAGTAACAGGTCTGTGTGTGCTTACATCTCATGGCTTATAGCAGCGTGCGCTGTGTTTCTCTCCTGGCAGAGGTCACGGAGTTGATGCGGAGCTGCTGGGAATCAGGAGCTGCCCGGACCACAATGCCCTGCCCTGCCCCTGGCCTTGGGAAGTTGTGAGCTGCTCATGTCCATAAGGAGGAAGGATGGCTCATGGAATTCCCTCACAAGGCAAAGTTACCATAACGGTGGATGAGTACAGCTCCAACCCAACGCAGGCGTTTACACACTACAACATCAATCAGAGCCGGTTCCAGCCTCCACACGTGCATATGTGAGTATTCCCGGCCTGCTGTGTGCCTGCTGTGTGCCTGCCTGTGCCTGAGACCCAGGACTGCTGCTCCAGGAGTGGGCTGAAAATGGGAAATTTGCTTAGTTAGTCACGGGAGCTAGAAGGCAAAATGGTTATCAGGTTTCTCACCCGGTGTGTCTGAGGGCTGAGAAGCCGAGCTCCATCCTTCCTGGAGGTGGCTGTGCCCCAGGCTCCTGCCGCCTCGGTGGAACTCGCCCCATGTTCTCAAGCTTGTCACTTTACTGATCTCGCTTTAACTCGCCTGAGGGACCCATTGCTTTAAGATTTAAGCTCCCTTCCCCCAGCGCTTACACTCAGCTGCGAAATAGGTCTAATTGGGACTAATTGTCCCCCCGATCAGTGAATCCTTTGTCCTCCTGGTTGCGAGTGGAATGTGGAATGCGGCACACGTTCCACTCGCAACCTGCCGCACAAAGGAGTCGGGGGCTGCCCCGGAGTTCCTCCCAAGAACTGCAAATATTCTCTTTTTAAACAACGAAACGAATGGCAAGTGGGGAGCTGGAGGTTCCTTCCCTCACCTCGTTATTCCTGGGTATTGTGGCACCCAGGTACAATGGGCTGCTTGCTTTGCAAAGAGCTAAGTACCAGTTTCAGCTCTGAATTTCCTTCCCATTGTTTAGTGGGGTTTGATCTTTATCTGTTATTTATGTGAAGGTTCTTTTTCCCCTAGCATTAATAGACTGAAAAGCACGTGAAACTAAAACAAAGCCGACATCTCTTGACATCCTGCGAGCCATTGTTAGGCAGGATTTTGAACCATGTCACACTATTGAATTTGATAAGGATTTTGCATAATAAGGGGGGAAAGTTGTATAGTACTTCATTGCATTTTTGTTATGTAGAAGCCTGCCGGAAGAGTCACAATGTAGGAGTTCAGCACCTTCTAATAGGATTTCATGTGGTTACAATGTTCCTAAAGGCAACTTTAGGAAGGATGCTGAAGAGTGTCTGTCGTGCATTCACTTTTCAAGGTGAAAAACTTTCCATTAATTACATTTGATTTGTTACTACCACGATGATGTAACTTTGATTTTAGAAACATTTCCATGTCTTGATTCACTGATCAGACCTTTTGTCAGCAAATTTCTGTTGCATGTTTTGCTCTCCAGGCTGTGCTTCTGACATTAAGAATAAATCTTATTGAGAGAATGAATTCAAAGCAAACAAAAGAAAATCAGAAAGCAGTTTCAGAGAACCCCTTTCTATTGACATTGACTTCAGTGGGAGCTGAATTTAGGATTAAGTGTGTGGTGTTCCACACTGTAAAAATTGTTCATGCTTTGTTTAAAAATCTCACAGACAGGCACTCCTCTAAGGAATGGTGTATCTCTTAAATGTTACTAACTTGATGGGTTTCTTGAAAGATACTGGTTTGGAAAAACTGTGTAGTTGAAATAAAAGTTGAAACTTCAAAGTAAGGTACAGTGACAATATTTTAAATAAATTTTAACTTGAATACTGCAACTTTCTTAAAATCCGAAATTTGGTTTCAGCAGAGGGTGTGACACAAAAGGGAGATCAAAATTTTGGAAAATTGGGAATTAATTAGTCTCAGATTCACAGTGGAAGAAGAGAGAGTAATGTTCAAGTGTAGGAGGTGAGTTCAGGTATAGGTCTGGATAGCAAATGACAGATTTTAAAAAACCTTTTGAGAAAGAAAAGAGGACATCCTACCAGGTGGGTAGAGGGAAGCAAGGAAGTGAAGATATGAGTGTACTGAGGGTTTGTGTGATGTAAGAACAGTAGAACTGTTTCTGGGGAGGGGAGACTGGATTATGTGGTAGCTTCAGATGGAGTCTTTATTTGTCTTCTTAATGTATTGTAATGGAAGTTTTGTGTGTTTATCTGAAAGAGGTTGTCATCAAGTGAGAAATCTTTAGAGAAAATTGGTAAAAGCAGTATTAAAAAAGATACCATGATCTTTTTACCCTGTTATATCTCTGTTAGTGTCACATTGCTGCAGCCACAAGGATTGATTTGATTTGGTTTTACAGTCTGCTTTTCTTTGTTGCTTTTAAAGTAATGCATGTGTATGGTTTGTTAATTTATTTTTGTTTGTTTTTTTTCTAAGGGGGAGTTTGAAGAGGCTTTATTCTCTAGTGAGAAATTTATTTCAAAAATCATGGTATGAAGAGAAATTAGTAAAGCAACATAGGAGCTGAGTTTTGTGACACGTGTGTGAATAGCAGGACAATCTATTGCTGCAAGACCCTGCTGCATGCCATAATTCAGTAGCTGGGTGCAGCTAAGGGCAGTGTTCTTTGCTAAAGGAAGTATTGTTTTTAGAAGTAATTTCTTTATGGATATGCATCTTTGTGTGCAAAGGTGGTTTCTTGGCCTACACTGAGCCATGTACAAGGTCCCATATCCTTGGGGCCTGACTCTGATTTCCCACAGAGTAAAGGAGAGTCCATGGAATATCACCAGCATAAATCTGGTGACTAAGGCACTACTGGCAGTACTTAACCTGTTCACATCTCTAGGGCTTTTTCTCACACTTTTATTTTGTGCCTTTCATGTAGTTCAATCAGCTGGGATAGAGTTCTCCTGTCTTTATATGTATTATTATACCAGCACTCCTTAATCAATTTGTTTAAGCATACTGTCAGGTAAACCACAGTGTATTTATCACAGCTCCCTTTGCTTGGGCTGGCAGCAACAGCAGTTTTGTCAGTTTACCTTTCGAATCAGATTGTCCAGCCGTTTTATTTTACCTCTTTTCATTTCTCTACTAATTAATGTTTGAACAGGTATTCTAAAGGCAATTTTTGCTGCACAGTTATTTTGCATAAAGGGATGCAATTTTAAATATTATTTTGTCATCTTGAGGAGATGCTCCACCCACAGGTTTCACTTACTTTCTGACTGTTATAAAGTGTTTATATTTGAATGCTTTGTCCAATTAATTTTACTTTCAGTTAATTTTAGTTAACTGCATCATCTTAGTGCCCTGCTTTCAAGGGCAGCTGCAGAATGATAAATAACACTATAATATACTGCTCCGTGCTTCATGTTGATTATTATTCTTTTGAAAGTTTTCCTTCTTTCAGTTTTTTTTTTTGTCAAGAATTTTGACTTAAAGAAGGAAGTGGTTCTTGCTCCTTAGGTGCATAAGTGCGTGTTTGAGGGTTTTTTTTGGTTTTTGTTTCTTTGTTTGTTTATTTTAAAAACCAAACCAGCTTTTAAGTGTGTTTAGACTTTTGAAATATTCTGTATGAAGCTGCTAGCAGCGGTACCAACAATACCAGTGAACAGCAGTAGGATGCAGCCTGGGGGCAAATGCAAATGAAAAAAACCTACTTCCTTAGGTTTTAACCAGACAGAAAAATCTTCCTGTTTAGGTACAACACCCTGATTACTTGCAGGGGAGAAAAAAAAAGAGAGGAGTGAAATAAACCTTGTGTGTCTGTTATGGAAAATGCCCCTTTGGACAGGCCTGTCTGGTGAGGATGAGGGAGTTTTGTGAAGATAAAATAGCCCAAGCTGCTGCAGGCTGAGCCTTTTAGAGGAGTTCTTTAGGTTTCCTCTGGACTCACCAGCATGGCTTGGTGTCTTCTTTTTAGGGTAGTTTGAATGCATATGCATGTTAACACTTTGTTATGGTTTAAAACCAAGAGTAGGGGAGTAAGAAAGAGAGGTTTCTGTGCCAGAGCACGAGTCCTCTAAATAAGTTTATTCGTACCTGGAGATACATTTTTCAATCTGTAACTATATAATTTTACTGCCTTTTCTATACTCGAGCAATCCCCTATGTGAATATTCTTATTTTCAAACAATGAGTATAAGCAGAGTTTTATATTGGTAGAGATATATGTCTGATTGAATAAAGTACGTAAATGTCTGTGTGTAAATAGGTGTATATATTATAATAATAAAATAAAAACACAGCTATTTGATAATAGAAGAAAAAACTTTCAACTGTGATGAAACCTTACATTGTTAGGACCCAGAGATCTATATAGACTACTAACCTTGACAGAAAGGATTTTTTTTTTTTTTTTTTTTTTTTTTTTTTTTTTTTTTTTTTTTTTTTTTTTGGGGAAACCATCCAGCATTTAATGGGCTTTATAAACTCCCACCGAGATTAGTGGGAAATCATGATGCATTTGATTTGCAGTATTCTCGATTTTTGTTTCATGTAAGGTGTGTGATATTTAGCGGGAGGGGGAAAAGAGTTGGCATTAGCAAAATATGAACTCATTTGACATTTACAGAAAAGTGGAGCTGATACATGTAATATTATTGGTTGACAGAATAAGAGATTCAGTCTTACACCAGTCAGCTGTACCTCGTGTGACTTGCAGGCTGATTCAGCTGGTACCGATGTGACAGAATTATTGTAGTTTTGCTGGAAATTATTGCTTTGGCCATTAATAACGCTCCTTTTTTTTTTTTTTTAAACAAAAACATACACAGCTTATGACCATGCAGGTTTCTTTACACTACTTATTTTTCCAGATAAATAAATAAACAAATCAGTACTCTTGGAAACACTCAAGTGACATTTAAGCCCTGGTTGTGAAAACAGGAGGAGTTTGAATGACCGCACTTAGAACTCGGGTGTTACTTTCTGGCAGAGGGATTTTTTTCCTCGCTCATGGCTCACAATCAGCTTACCTTGGTGCAGGTTTAGTCTCCTTTCCCTGACTGCTCCCTCGCTGAAGTGCAGCAGTTGCCAGCCCAGTGTGTGAAGGAAAACAAACCCGTTTTTTTTTTTAGCCAAAAGCAGGAGCCTTTCAGCAGCTGCCCCAAGGCTGCTGAGCTCTCCCTGCAGCCTGTTGAGGATTCTCTGAATAGGGGAGGGAAACAGTGGAGGTGGGAGCCCTTCAACTGCCCCAAAATAAAGTCCCCCACTGCAGAAGGGGGCCAGGAACTGATTGTGTTTTGTGGTCTCTCTGCCACAGAACAATGGAAGCCACGTGGCAAAAATGCCGATTTTAATTGTATTACGAAAACTCTTACTAGTGCCTGTGCATGTCTGTGTATGTGTGAGTGAGGGTCTCTACCATCTTACTGGTTTTTACGTTGTTCAAAGTTAGTTGTGCAAAAATGTAAGTAACATGAAAGTTCTAAACTTTAATTTTTTTGTGTAAAATAAAAATAGCTTTTTAAAGAAGCTACACTTATTTGGGATGCTGGAGTGTGGAGCATACTAAAAGTGTTCATACAGTGGTGATGTAAGGCTCAGGAATTACAGTTTTGTAATTAAAATTCAAATTTAGGCCCCTTGTATTGTGTTTATACAGTGCAGTCATCATATACATGATCAGCATAGCACTCTAGAAAATTTCATTAAATTTCTGACCTTTCTTTTTGTCATTGTAAAAAGGAATAATACCAACCTATCTTTAAAAAAATGACCTAACATCCCTGGAAGGCTAATGCTGTTAAAGTGCCAATATTATTATTATTATAAATGTAGGACAGGTTTAAATTTATTTTTTTTTTGTCACCATTGCCCCATTATTGCTGTCTTTCCCCACTGCCCTGCCCTAAGACAGAAGCCAGGTCTGGTTTCAGTTGGTGATAAACCCTTTCCCTCCTGTGCTAGTGGGCCCAGGCTGCCAGAGCAGTCTCTGTGCCCATCAGAATCAATCCATCAGGCCCTCAGTGTGAGGCATCAGCCCTCTGCAGCTCCCGCGTGCTGGCTGAATGAGAAAAGCTGTGCCTAGAGGTTTCTCGCAGGGCTGCAAGGAGGGAAGATCCCTGCTATAGGGAAAGGCTTCAGCGCTGAACCTGCTGCTCCCCAGCTGCTCCTTCCTGCCCCTGTGCCACGCGCTCTGCCACCTCCCCAGGAGCGCTGGCAGAGCTTTTTGGAGGCTGCTGGATGGATTGTGACACTGAAACAGTCCAGGTTAGAAATGTCCATGTAGCGGAGTGGGGTTTCTGATTTGGTTGGATGGGTGGGTTTTTGTTTGTTTTGGGTTTTTTTCCCAATGAGCTACTTTCAGTGGTCTCCCTCTCAGTGTAGCCTCACCAGTAGAGGGTCACAGGGGCAGCAAGCACAAGGAGCTGACACTAGTGTGGTTATGGATCCACCAGTGGGCAGGGATAGACAGCAGGGGATATTTGTTCACCTTTTGTGCAGAAATAAGACTGATGAAGATTTCATTGATGAAAATGTGCTGTTAAAACACCTTGTAGAGTCAGTCTGGGTGCTGCTGGTAAACCTTAAGAGGGAGAAAAAAAAAGTTTTTGTGTTCATGTGTGTTGGTGTTCTTTTACACTGTATTAATCATGCAGAGAAGCCTTCAAGTAACAAATGCTTTAAGGCCTCATCTCAGTAGCTCAGAACTATAAAAGGAAATTTTCATTCCATGATGTGACTCTACGCTATAGCGTTCACTGTAGGGTTCATTTAGTGGTCAGTCAGTCATGCTGAGACACAGCTGACTTGCACTTCTGTGTTTATGTACAACACACAAATGTGTTCTTACCTTCTGGGAGATGTGTGATGGGATCTGAGCAGGAATGCTTTTTGCAGCAGCGGCTCCTGCCGCAGGACCTTGTGCTAAAGGGAGGCTGCTCACCGAGGAAGCTCTTTGCTGTGAAGTAGTTTGACAAAAAAGATGGATATATTTCACAATCAAGATATTGTACTGTCACTGGAAACGTGTTAATTTCTTTTTTTAAAATATCAGGGTAGTAGGGATATTGTTGTGGAAGCAGCAGATTCTTGCTTTTATTTGGTGCTTGAGGGGTGAGATACAATCTGTCCTGTGAAACAACTTCTAGAGCATAGATTTCCCAACAGAGTTAATAAATAAATTTGCAGGCCCCACACTGCAAATCCCACTGGAGAATTTTTGACTCATGGTTTTCTCCTAGTGGCAGGATGAGGCTGGTCTTCCCTGACAGCAGTGATGAGGGAGCCTGTCCCTTTGCCTGTGACACATGGCTATTCCAAGGAAAGTGCTGCAGCCTCCTATCACACATTCTATTCTTTTCTTTTACAAACCCTTGCTCGAATTTTTTTGTTGAACAAATAAGCAAAAGGCCCTGTAAGCAATGTGAGTTTACATGTCTATGTTATATGTTAAATTATTATATGCAGCTTGCTTGTGTTTGATGCAAGACTGTTTGCTCATGGACATTAATTTTTTTGTACTCATTGTTGGCATGGTAGTTTTTTGAGGTTACACTTCTGATCTTGAGCTCCCAGAGGTGGCTTAATTTTGGAGTCAGTTGCCTAACATTGGTATCCGTGGAAAAATTCAGAAATGGAGGGCTAGTGTGTCTCCCTCTCAAAGGAACACTGGATCAGTTTGGTTTTGAATTCTGTAATATGCCATGGTGTAACTTGAGAAAATAAATGCTTTTAGGCACAGCAGAAGTACAGTGAGGCAGGGACATGCCTTTAAAACTTGCATCTCTGAACAGTGAGCTTGTAAAGTTACTGCTGGGAAGGCACAGCCCAGTTTGGTGCTGGGATTACCTGCATTCCCTCAAGTGACACGTGCTGGCAGGGAGAGGACAGTGCCAGTGCTGGGTAGGAAGTCCCCTCAGTCTTGCATGGGAAAATCATTCCCTTCATAATTCACACCAGGTTTTCCCAAGTCCCCAGAGTGGATTTTCCAGCAAGTTGTGAGTTTTGGTCCTTGGAGCAATGACTTCTTGTTTCCAGTGGTTTGAATCATACTTGGCAGCTGTAGTTTTATGGGCTTCATCGAGGTTGTTTCTGCTTGCAGAGGGCCTGGTAGTGGCTCTCAGGTCTTTTCTGCAATATGGACATGCAGAGTAGTGCAGAAGGGGCTGTCTGCATATATGCATGCACATATTTCACAGAAGGTATTTCAGAAGATACCAACAGCTTGTTCAATAGGATTTGGAAATTCAAGTCTTACCCATTTACTTTGAGTTTTGATGTGGGACATTAAGGTCTGCAATTTTTAGATGGTGTATTGTAGAGGGCAGGTTTTGTGTTATTGCATGGTTGTTTTTAATAAGTAAGAAGCTGTGACTGAACTATGGATTTTTTTAGGCTAGATTATCAACTCCAACCATTAATCTAGCACTGCCAAGTCCACCACAATATAAACCAATATGTTAACTGTTAAAGATATTTTTAAAAATTCAGCAATTTAGGATCACATAAAATAAAACAGCGAACATGTGCACTTAAAACACTGAAGTCAAGCCAATTTGGTCCTGTGGTAAATGAGACTAGACTCCATTTAATGGTTTTTATTTTGCTGCCTTTTTCAAACAAAAATTTTGGGTAGGATAATCTTGCACCTAGTAACATTTCTGGAGCAGTACCAAGTAGTTGGAGCAGAAAACAGCAAGTCTGGATTCCAAAAAATAAAGGTTAGGTATCTGGCATTGCAGTCACCTTATTTATCTTCTGAAGAATTACCATAAAGCTTGGTCATAACCTCGATAAACCTGGAGATTTCCCCCAGCACATGAGCTGTCTGTGTCCTGTAGGATCTGCTGCTGCTGGCTGTCACAAAGTGCTGGTGATGAGCAGTGCTGCTGCTGAAGCTTTCAGAGTGGGGCAGAGAGGATGGCTGGAGAGCAGGCCAGCTCATAATCCCCAAATACAGTTGTCCTCTTCATCACTGGTGGATCAGGCCCATTTCATTTCTGCTGCCAACAGAGTTCACCTGTGTACTCTCTGCTGACAGAGAGATGCTTGCCCTTGTTTTTACATGCCCTATTTTATAATGGGCATATTTTCTAAATTTAAATCATTATGTTGAGGGGAGCGACAAATAAGATCCCAACTGTCTCTTGTTTTTACTGAAGGATTATTTAAATTACTGTACTGTGTAGTGTCTTTCAAGATTTGTTTTTGTCACAGGTTGTGGATTTCATATTCCCAGACCCTCTCTTCCTTGCGTCCTGGCTGACATTAGGGCTACAGAGATTCTTCTGGATGTGCACAGGGAAAAAACAGCACCAGAGGCTTCCTTGCAGCAGAGTCTCCACTTACTGTAGTGGGCATTAACTTATATCCAGCACATTAGACTTAAAAGCACACAGCCATTACGTGTAGCGCTCCCTTCCCAGGAGGGCAGCAGATGGAGAGAGGATGGGGGAGGGAAGGAGGAAGGAGTGTGAGAGAGGGACTTGATCTGATGTATCTGTAAGCCAGGAAACTTGCTATTTACCACATTTACAATTTCTCTGGGATAAGGAATTGAGTGTAGTGACTGTGAGCGTGAAGGTCAGCACATTACTCCTAAATGTTTGGCTATTGCATCAGTTTATGGGAAGGAAAAGATGCTAGTCCAGTATATCTTCTCTCCTGTTCCTTTTATATAGGGAGCACAAAGAAAAAAAGTCATTACTTTTTAATTACTCTAGGCTTCTTTGTTTCTTAAAGCACATTCACTTTTGGCCAGCAGTGAGCATTAACAATGGGTTATTTGCTTTCCTGTGAATGGCAAAGTAGTAGTTTTGGAGAAAAAATGTTCAGAATTAAAATTTTATGTCATCCAGCATATTTAATAAATAGGAGCCCTGTCCTATACTAGTAAAATGCAGTGATTAGTGACAACATTATTGCTTCCAGGGGGACAGGACCTTCCACTTAAAAATACCAGATTAAGTGGCTCCCTCAATTTTAAGCAACAATTCTTTCAAGGACTTATTTTCTCTGGTTGTTAGCTATGTACATATAATATTATGATAACTGACAGATATTAAGGAAGAGGGAAATTTTGTCTTTGTGGTGTGTTTATTTTGTAAATTTAAAGTCATCCGGGCATACACTTTTCCTCTTTGTGGAAAACAGTGAATAAATTAAAATTAAATACACAATTATATATGAAAAAAATTATATATAGCCCATGTGTAATCTTTGAATTACTTGGAAGTTTTTATATATAATTGTTTCATTTTGATTATATCTCTCTTGACATTAGTTTGATTTTCCATCATCTTGTTTGTTAAACAGGGTTGTTTGCAGCTTTGACAGGAAGGCATGTTTGCAAGAACTAATTTTGTTCTGCTCTTGATACCATTCTGTACCTTGAAAGTTTCCACTTATGTACCCTCTTTGGGTTTTTGAGGGAGAGTTATGATTCAAATTGTAACTTGTTAGATGTTTTGGAGGTTAATTGTTTGTATAAAGTTCTTAAGAGAGTTTTTCTCCTGGAAATGCATAATGAGACTGCACTGATCAAATGCTGTAGCAGGAGTTCCAAACACCCTCTGTGAATTAAAATGCTGATGGTAATGCTAGGGGTGGTATATGATTTTTTTCTCCCCTTTTTTTTATATTCACTGTGACCTTTGGTGGTGTTCTGCTCAGCTACTCTGCGTGGCTGCTTTCTGAGAGCGCTGCTGCCTTAATGGAAGGATCACACACGCTGCTCTTCTCAGAACCCGGCACATCATCTTGGCAGAAAAACACAGACCTTTAATGCGTGGAGTTTTCATTTGTTGTTGGTTGTCTATTGCCAGGAGTGCTATGCCTTTGAGAAGACAGGTTGATTTAAAAATGTATGTATGTAGAATGGAGACTTCATTTTCTTTGAGTGAGGATAGAAAGGAAATCCCTAGTCTCAAAGAAATTAAAATTATCTGTATTTAGGGGGATTTTGTTTTGTGTTCTGGCTCATTCTTTTCAGATATTATTACAGAGCATGTTTTCCTGAGGAGAATCCTTGCATCCAGTCTAGATTGTCAAGAAAAATATTAATTGAAGTTGAAAATTAATTTTGGATCACCTGGCTTCCTTGATAGTCCGTTCATGCCATCATTTCATACTGTCACTATTTTCAGTAAGTGTTCCTCTCAGAAGCTTTTAAAGAGTCATTCTACAGCATGAGAAAGACTCTTGTGAATCATCTCATTCAGTGAAGAGTTAAAAGGTATAAACTGAAACATGTAGAGCCAGGAAGTTGGTAGAGGTTTGTTGGGTTGTTGTTGTTGTTGTTTGTTTGTTTGTTTTTAATTTTTTATTATTATTATTAATTAGTTCAAAATGAATGGGGTACTATAGAAGATTTGGAATAAGATATAGCAATTTTCTGTATATCTGTCTATAAAGAATGCCATTTCTTTGGGTCCAGATACTTATATAATAAAATGCAAGAGGAATGTACTGGAGGTGACCAATACAGAATAAATGGAAGTTGAGAAATGAATAAATGATCTCAAATACCCAGAAATAACCAGAGGTAAGATGTTGGCTTGAGGTGTAGTTCTTACCACACCGTGAACCTGCAGTCATATTTACTTTGTTACAATTTTACTGCCTGCATATGTGTTTAAAGGCTTTCCTGCCCTAGCATGAAGTGCAGCAGTGTGATATATATCACAGTACTGCTGTGGTGGCAGTGTTGGAATCTGTCTTTCATGTTTGTATGTGTTTTATTATTTTCCTAACAAAAAACTTTTTTAGATTTTGAACATTCAGACTTATGCCTTGTAGTTGTTTGCATGGAAGCACAGTCATGCTGACTAAGAGGTTGTTTGTAGGAATTAAAGCAGGATACTTTCTTGTATTTTGTTGATTTTTGTAAGGTTTTTTTGGGTTTTTTTAAGACACCAAACAACTGTCAGTGGGGTAGAATTTCTCTTTGTTTAGTGTGTTATTAGATAATGAGCTCTCAATGAAAATTCAAGCATCCTGCTATCTGTCCTCTGAGTCATCTAATCCTAAACAACATGTTCTGCATTCACACAGCATAGACAGTGCTGACACATATTTTCAAAGAATTTATGGATTTCTTTCTTCCCCTCTCTACTTTCCAAACAGAAACACTTAGAAATTTAAGAGTTAAAATGTTGATTCTTCGATGGTATAACTGAAGAAATTTTATGTATCAGCTGCATGGGGAGCTGCTGGAGTGGCTAACTTTCTGATTTTATCACCCTCCCAAAAGCTGCAGAAAAAACATTTGAATGAAAAATTTCCTTGAACTGCCTTAGTTTGCACTTAGTTTACTTAACTACTTTGACCTGAAGCAGTGGTAATCAAGAACCCAGGTATATGGATGGCTCTGTATGGGAGAAGAATGGAAGAGTAAAATCTAGGCTGTCACAGGTTGGTGTAGTCTTAAAACAGTGACTACACAGGGCACAGCAAAAACTGTTTGCTTTACTTACGCTGCTGCCTGTGTTTTTGAAATCCATTGCACAGCTACACTTGTATTTTCTCTGGGGAGCCTTGTGACTGTAGTTTGGATGTGTCTTCTGCAATGTGTGATAGAACTGCCAATTGACCTGGCAGCTCAAATCAAGTTAGGAGGTCAATTGTACAAAGGAAAAAGGAACCATATTCATTAACCCCCATGTATCTTTTGGTACTTAGTAAAGGTGGTATGGGTAATTACAGAAAAGACTTGAAGCTAAATTGAGACATTTTAGCATGTATTTCCCCCACTGTGAGAATCTGACTTGGCAATGGCACGGGGAGACACCAGTCCACATGTGCAATTTAAATAGGTCTGGATTTTGCATCATAAATATGCACCGGATGCAGGGGAGAAAACCAGCACGTTCTCTCAGGATGCTGTTAGGGCCAAGCAGAATCTCATTAGGGACAACTTCAAAGATCAGTTCCTCATGTCCATAAAAACAAGTGTAAATTATCTTCTGTGAGCCTGCTGTTAGCAGTTGCACTGTTACATTATGCATGTAGCCTAGACTGCACATGGTATCAACAAACTGCACTACGTTTCAGTAGGGTTTCATTTTTATGCAAGGCATGGCAACTTTGCTATTTATTGTTGTAGTTTGGCTATTACAGTATTTGACTTAAAATTTCCTGCTATATTAGCTGTTAGTAGTGACGCAGTATCTGAAAAGGACTTTTAAGGTTCTACAGTGCCTGTGTTTTTATAGAGGAATGGCATACAAAGAGTTCCCTGTATTGACAACTTTACTTGCTTTCTCATTCTTCTGCTTTGTGCACTTAGTGAGAAGGTGGCTGATCCTGACCCTCTTGGAATGCAACTTGAAGGAGCTTTCAGTGATGCTGCTCTGCAGCACATGACTTAAATGTTTATGAAAATGATGAAGAGGGTAGAACTTCAAAACTATGTGCTTTCACTGGGCCACGTGCCCCATCATATATGTTTGAAAGGCCAGTTTGTAATTGTTGCTGGGGAAATGTTTTGAAATGCTGAAATTTAGCCTCTGTGCATAGAAGTGTTGTGGCAAGTTTCTATGGGATCAACATTTTTAAGATTGCCTTCACTGTCCTTGCAGGAAGCAGTAAGATGCCATGGAGTATTCTCCTGAACTGAGCAATATTGCTAAAAAGGTGAAAATATTTAAGTTTTTCTTTTCCTGTGGTATTTTTGCCTTTTTTAATATGGCTTAATCATTGATGAAAGAAAGCATTCACTTGCACACCTAGTCAAGGCTTGCCACTGCCTTCACATGTGACGTTAAACTCCTGACTGGGCCAGCAATCTGATTTGCACAGTGGTTTCACAAACCAACAGCTTGGTTGCAACTTGGGGCTCCTTTGGGCTGCTCAAACTAAGTTCTGTTGTAACATGCAGTGTGGTTTGAGTGTGGCTGGTTCAAGCCACTGTTGAATTCACGATGCCAAGCGGCATGTGAAGCCATGGTTTGATGAGAGCTCTTTGCCCTGCTTGTTTGGGGGTGGCAGTGCTGCTAGTTGGAGTAGCCCTTGCTGCTTTGCAGTGCTGCTCTGTTCACCCACGTGCCTGTATTTGTACGTGTAGCATAATTGGGAATTCAGAGTAATCCCTGGGGTTGGATGCCCAGTTCAGCTCTCCAGCCCTGTTCACCATCTGTCCCTGTGCAGTTGTACTGGCACAACAGCCCAAAGCAGGAGCTGGGCACAGCAAGAGGGGACTGGGAGCTGCAGAGGTTGGCAGTGCTGCTGAGAGGTGAGGTTATTGATCTGTGTCCCTGCACAGATTGGTGATGGCCCTGTGTTTAATGTGTGGCTGAGAGCAGTTTGTTTGCAAAGGTACTTCATGAGACACAGCCAAGAAATGGCTGGTTTATATTGTCTTGTGGTGTCAGATGGTTTAGAGTTCACTGTGGAGGTGAAGTGCAGGGGTAGAATGAATCCACATGAGACTTCTGTGTGATTTCCCAACAAAATATAAAGAATTTCCCAATGTTTTTCAAGGTTACAAGAATAATGTGAGATAACTTCTACATCCTGAAGGGTGTGAGTGCACCTGTGGGGGGGATCAGTGAGAATTTGAGTTTCTGCAGGGCCAGAGCAGTGCTTTTGAAGTGAGAAGAGTGCTGAGCTGTCCCCTGGTGTTGCCACAGTGGTGACGATGCAAGGCACGGATTGGTGCAGGAGTGCAGAAGTACCACCCCATTTTGCACTGTGGGGAAGTGTCTGTAGAAGCCCAGAAGGGCCAATGTGTTTGGCTCAAACATGCACGGTCAGATGACTGTGGAGCCAACCAAGGGTTGTTGGTAATGACAGCCAATGTTGGTAATAACATATTGTGAGAAGAAACAGGATGTGTCTGGAGATGGGGGCTGTGTGGAGGTAGGCAGCACTTTTCTGGGACAAATGTCCTTGTTCTAGCTCCTGGAGATAAGCACAACACAAATACAGGAATGAGATTCAGAATGGGCATGGACTGTAGGGAGGGAACAAGACCGCCAACCTCCCCCAGTCCTCCAACCCATTTCTAGAAAGGTCTGGAAGAACAGACCCTGCATGATAACTAATTTGCATAGACAGTGAAAAACTTTTCTCCAGGATGAAGAAATCTATATAAATCTATAATCTATATAATCTATAGGAAGGTACCCCCCCCCCCCCCCACACACACAAAGCCTGGGAGTGCCCAGGCTGAGGCCTGGGAGGAGCTGTGGGCATGGTCCCACTGCAGGTGGAATGAATGGGGCCTTGGACAGGATAGGATGTCTTCCACCCCTGAAAACCCTAAATCTTCATTTAGAACTTCTACCTGAGGCTCCCTAGAAGAAAGGGCAGTTAATTTGAGCAGAGGCCAGATGTGCACTTCAGTGCAGCTAGTGTTCTAATGTTAATCATGTTAACAGATTTGCCTAAGAAAGACATAGGTTGTGATGGTAAAGCTTATAGTCTTGATAGAAAGTAGCCTGATTGGAGAAAAAGGATGGAATCAAAAGTCTTGCTGCTTCCTAGGTTTAGGGTTTTTGTTTTGTTTCATGTTTATTGGATTTTTTACTCTTATAAAAACATCGAAAACCTTATTTTTTCTAACAAGCATCAAATTCTAGTGCAGAGTTGTCTGAATTTTAATGGAATTAAAAAATACCAGGTACTTTGCTTTGGAAAAGTTGCTCTGCTGCTTCAGCTGTGTTTTAAAGTCTAACAAACTAAAAAGCCTCCTTTAACTTTTTTTTTTTTTTTTTAATAGAAGAGAATTTGACTGAGGAAGCAGAACATCCCTGTGGTGTATATTTGTTTCTGCATGTGTATATGTATGTACGTGTACATATAGCTGATGATTACCTGATGCCCAGAGAGAATATTTGCATGCAGTGAGAGCTTTGCTGTTTTTTGGAAGCCTGTGTCCTATTTGTGTTCTCTTGACTGGGATTTTAAAGCCTTTAAACCCCCAACAGGGTTTGTTATCCTGCTGAAGAGTGATCAGTTTCATCAGAAGTTCAAGACTGTGTTGGGAGGAAGCCTTCATTTAACATCATTGTTTAGGTCTGCCTGCTTGTCTGCCCCTAGCAGACAATGTTTGAACAGGCGATAAGATAAGAAGTGGCAGTGATAGCCATGCTGCAGGGTTACTGGAAGGGCATGAAACAGCCTGGCCAGGGGACTTGAGAGGTCTGATTCTTGGTTATAATGGGTGATTGAAATGTTCTTCTCATGGGGTTGGCAGTTAATGTGGCATTCATGTCAGCGTGTCCCTCAGGAAAAAAATGAAGTGGTTGTAGGAAAACAAAGAAAAAGCAGAGTCTGTAAAACTGGGCAGAGCATAATTTGGTTTTTTGTGTATAGCATGGTCACTTGGTCCTTTTACTGTTAAAGTAATTACATGAGACCATCAGAGGATACAGTTTTGTTCAAGAAAGATATAAAAAAATAAAGTAACAAAAAAGGATGGATGGTTAGATGAGAGGCTGTGACTGGAAGGTGCGAAGAAGGTTGTGAAATACAGCCCCTTAGCACAATTAAGAAGCTGCAGCCAGGGCTCTTATTATCTCAATATATTAAAGATATTTGCTTTACCTTTTTTTCTTTCTTCATTTGTTTTGTTCGCTTTTAATTTGCCTGTTTAGAAGGCTGTTCCCCATCCAAGCCTAATGCTATCTCTAACAGAAGGAGTCATCTGGAAGTTGAATACACAGTGCAAGACCAAACTGTGTCTGCAAATAGAGAAAACTCTCATTAGACCAAGGAGGTTCTTATTTTTGCCTCAATAGGAGAAAACCCACCCCACTTGGGAAAATGGCTGTGTTGATCCGATATGTTGCTTCTGCAGAAAGGAGGTGGCCGTGCCCCAGTGCTCCTGTTGCTTCATTTGTGCTCAGACTCAGCTGCCCATCTGGTGAGCTGAATCCACTTGTGGAGGGCCCACACAGCTTCCAGGACCAGTCCAAGTCAGCAGCCACGCCTGAGTAGGGCAGGTGGAACCCAGGAGAACAGGGATCTAGGCCTAGGTCTGTGTGGCTGTTTGTGGATACTCCTTTCTGGGCTGTGATACCCAAAGTCTTGACTCACAGTGCTGGCTCCAGGCAGTTGTTGGAGCAGCTGCTCTGTGAATAAGACTGGGAGGAGGTTTGTCTGAGCACACGCCTGGTAATGGGTGGTTGGGAGGATGTGCTCAGCCACCTGTCTATAGGCCCCAGATGTAGGTTCTGGGTTAGTGGGAGAGGAAGAAGAAATAGTGCCCTTTACCAGACCTGTGAATGGAATGAATGGTAAAGGCAACCGCCTTGATAAGCTTCCTGATATGTTATCTCCCATGAGTCAGAGCTTGGTGAGACACTCATAAAAGAGAGAATCACACACTGAGAATGATGAGGGAAAATCCGGGGCACAACAGGCCTTTGTGGTTAACACTTTCTTTCTGTTTTGCTCAGCAGTGTGAAAAATGGCAGCATAGTTTATGAGTTCAGCAGCACTTCCCATACTTACTTTACTGTAAAAGTGGCTGTACATTATATTAGTCTCAGAGTGCAGCTCTGACATCTGTTAAACTGGTGGCAGGCCATATTTAATGTCCCAGGGCTGAATTCCGGTCCCTCCACATATAAGCATGTTCCCATCATGTTTGGACTGGAATTCCATTTTTGCCATCAGGTTGGGAACTGAAGAAGTGAGTGGCACATGCCACAAGTCAGAGACCTTGTTAAATTCCTGTGAGGTTAGATTCCCTTCAGAATCTAACTTGACTTGGCCTCAGCTAAGCACAGCAAGGCAAACCCCTGCTCACTGATGTCTTGGGGCTGGTGGTGCATACACCTGGCAGGTTGTCTCAAAATGAGACCTAGTTCAAAGGCAAGTCTGTAATTTAGGCTGTTTTCTGGGCCTGGTTACTTAGCAGGGGTCAAGAGCAGAGCAATTTACTGGGTCGTGCTTGGTGGGGGGTGTGCACAGTGTGGTTTATAAGGACAGGTATCGTGACACAGTGAATGTCAGTGATCTAAGTGATTTTGCTGTTTTGCAAAAAATATGCACCTGTGCTTGTTAAACACAGTTGTATTTGCTGCTCTCACGGTGGCACACTCTAAAGGGTATGCAGCTATCAAGTCATAGTAACAGCTAAGTATTACTTTGGTGAGAAATGGTCTTTGGGGAGATCGTGATATTTCAGACAAGAAAATGTCATTTGTGTGGGCGAGATGAGCGTAGCTTTTTGGAACTGCATGGTATTCTCTTCATCAGTTGAAGGTGATTGTTATTTAAAAAGTCTATCACGTTATTTGACAAGGAGAGGAATAGATGTGGTTCTTGTTCCTGTAGGTGATAGCAATGGAAAAAAGCAAGTGCTAGAGATGGTTTCTGAGGCAAAAGCAGTCATTAGTGGAAGTCTCTGAACATGTCACCATTCATTTTCTACAGCAACATGCAGGCAGTTGATTTAGAGCAATTGATTTTCCAGAAGGTAGATAATACCAGAGTGTTTTAATTCTAGAAAGACATGGTTTTGGCCTCTAGGAGTATAGTTAGTCTCAAGTCTCCACAATCTGCAGAAGATGAAGGAGCTCAAGATTTTATAGGCTGAAGTAAACCAGTAGAGTAGAACTAGATGGAATAATGAATTGCAGAAGGGATTTCTGGAACACACTGGAATATCTTGCCGGTTTTGCCCTCAAGGGCTGTATTCATTATGAAATAGTCTCTAAGTCTGTTCTTGATTGCCAAAACATTTGGAGGGAGGAAGGAGGAGAAAGGTTGCAGGAAATTAAGTCACTTCAGTCAAAGAACTGAGAATCTTAACTGCTAATTTTGTATAGGTGACTGTAACAGTATTGATGTGAACAGGGTAGTTTCATTTAGCTGACATTCCTGTCCTATTATGGTCACTGTGAACTTTGACTTTATTGACTGTAGTACGCACCAGCACAAGCAACCCTGGTGCTGTGCAACTGGAAATTTCACTGGCAATGCCAGAATACAGAAATGTAAAGAAAAATAAGAGCCCAGTGGATTCAGATGTAAAGAAAGAAATGGTTAAGACAGCTGTTCAACACCAGGCTTTAACAGTTGCATGTTTTTTGAAGTGTTTTTTTTTCTTTTTTGTCTCCTTAAGCAGCTTAGTAAATTAGCCTGTTTCCTTAAAAACTACCCTAATAGCTGTATCTTTTACAGGATATTCAGTAACAATTTTTTGCTGTGAACTCATAGAAACATTTTTTTCTTTTTTCCTTTGCACTTCCCCATAGCCTTGCAGAGCTGTGGAATTCTGTTGTAGTCTGTTCCTGGCAGGTATCTTTTCCTGCTCCTTAATGGATAGAGGAAAAAGAACTAGGATTTCATTTACATGATGAGAAATAGGACTGGATGGGTAGGTGGGTGCAATTTTACATGTATTCTTAGTCAAAGCAAAAGTGGTTTTGATTGTTAAACTAAAACCAACACATCCAAATTAGTATTGCTGAGTTCCCTGATAGTCCATGTATTTTGGTTTTGTCAGTTTCAATTTTATTGTTAATTTTCAAGAATCTGAAGCTTTTCTCAAGTTTTTATTATTGGGGTACTTATTAAAAACATTTAATTTTCTTCTCCTTTTAACTACTAAGAGGAGTATGAAGACGAAAATCAATACTGTGTATCCATAAAGGGGAACAAGATAGTTCCTTCAAGAAAAAGGCTGTTCTGCAGCTGTTACTCAAAAATTCCTCTTGGTGTGGACAGTCATATTCTCTAGGAAAAGTGCTTAAGCTAAATCAGAAAACAGGCCTGTGCCTAATAAATAAATTCCCCGGGGAGCCATATAGGGAAAGCAATGGTACTCTTAATTCACACAGCCTGATTTTCTTCAGAGTAACCGCCTACTTTCAAGCTTTGGGAAACCAGAAGATAAATAAAAGCTGAAAGAGACTCTTGTATAAAAAATAGGTATGCAGTTTTGGGGTGGCTTTTTTGGTGGTGTTTTGTTTTGTTGGAGGGGAAGACCTAGGTTTAAGGTTTTTTGTAGTTTTGTTGTTGTTTGTGGGTTTTTAACCTCATTTTACATGAGGTTAAAAATGGATTCTGAGGTATCTTTAGCTCGTTTATGACAAATTTGGTGGAGTTAATCTCTGTGCATGTCTTTATGTACCACAGGCTGTGTGAGCTTAAGGGCTGCACAATTCAGTTTATGCCTTCCCAACATCTACCACAAAAGAATGCATTTCACCCACCTTGGTTATTCCCATCTAAATGTGAAATGATGGTTTCTATTTGTTCCGCTGCAGATAGAATGTTTTGTGATTTTTACATGTCTAATTGCACTGGCTGAAGTAATGAAATTCCCTCTTTTGTTTTGGAGGATAATCAGTGAGATTGCATTTGCATTGCTTATAAAATGAATCACGTAAGTGAAATTACATTGCCCACATCTCATTTTGTATCGTAAAATGTTATGTGGTGCCGCTTGTTTTCCTCCTTCCTGGGGCTTCTCATTGTGATGTTCTTTCTCTAAATTTCAAACTGCAACTATTTGCCTTTGTAGTTGACATAGAAATTACTTTCTGCAGTGTGCTCTTACATCTGTCATCCCAACTAAAATTTGGTAAGTGCACAACATACAGGTTTGGAACCAGCGAGTTTTCAAAGCGTTCAAGGGGAATATTGAAAATAATATTCTGTTGCATATTAATCAGTATTCAGTAGGTCTGTACAGTTAGCAATGATCTCCAAGCCATAGGTGGCAATGCCTTGCTACCATTCACAGATAGAAGATGGATATTGAGAAGTTTTCGCTCATTTGGCTTTGGAAATGTTTTGTAGAAAACAATGAAAGCAAAATGATTCTGTTGTTCTTCCATCTTTTCCCCTGCCTTGGTAGCTGGCATAGAGGCAAAAGTAAATGTGTTTTTAAATTGAGTTTTCTAAAAGTATCCCTGAGGTAAATTTCTATCATGACTATAATTCATTTTTGGATTTATTTGATTTTTGGGGATACATCTTCTGAAATAAACGGTTTAATGCAATAAGAATAATTGCTTATTGCAGAAGCCAGTAACAATTCTGATAAATATGAATGTCCTAGATACTCCCACCGAGCACTTTTAAATCATTAATTTTTATTATAGAAGTATAAGCAAAACACAAATGTTCTTAGATAACCTGTAACACTGTGGTTGCCCACAAACACTCTGCTATTAACTACATTATTGATAAAACCTCAGGACTGTCTATGCAGCACTGCTTCTCGTAATATTGTATAAGCATGATGTGTGTCAAATAAATGCCACAGTCAAGTTAAAGTGATGGTACAACTAAAATAGTCAGTGCTGGTTTTTATCTGTGAGATATTTTTGTATTTTCTATAAGAAAACAATGGTCCTGATTTCAGCAGCCTCTGTCATATATAAGTACTCATGGAAAATGAATGAGAGCACCAAATAATAAGAGAGATTTGAAAAAAAGTAAAAGGGGGAGAAAGCAAATCAGAATGAATTGTGCATTTCCAAGGAGTATCTCCAGCAGGAGTTATCTCTGTGCAGCTTTCTGCTAGTGAAGACATGAAATTTTTTTCTGCCCACCTGCTACAGCTTTATCTACCAAGCTTTTTCTCACTTGAAGCAATGTTTGTATCTTGAAATATTGTGGAATGTATACTATTTGACCTGGAGTTTCCTTGTCATAAGTTATTTAATAGTGGAAAGAGAGAAAACACGGAGAGAGCTATCTGGTAGAATCTTTTTAGCTGGGAATGTATTTGGCGCACTGTTTTACAAATAAAAGAACTTGCCTTCAGTATCTATGGTCCAGCCCACTGCAGCCCCCTCCAATCCAGTCACCAAGGAATTGCAGCCTGTTGTTGGTTGAACCCAGATCTGTCTGGGACTGGATTTCATGTTAGATGTGTGTCAGGCAGACGCTGTTAGCTGTAATAAAGACAATTGCACTGGAAAGATAAAGGATAGAAACGTTCAAGTGCTAAATTCTTTCCAGCAGAATTTTAAACCCAAAGTTGTCTCTTAGATTTGTGTGTCTTCAGCAAAGTTTCTGTGAAAAGTTAAGAGCATAAATTGTTTTTTGGCAATTAGGTGGGGGTTTTTTTCTGGTTTTGTTGTTTGGTTGATTTTTTTTTTGTTCGTTTCCTCCTCTGCAACAAAGAAAATTATATGAGATAAATATATTTTTTTCTATACACCCTGGGACTGATTCAGATCTCTTCCTAGTCTAGATCTAGAGTTCAAGTTGAGCTTAAGACAACTGGTGTCAAAATTTTTTGCAATGGAATTTCTAGGAGCACACAAATATTGGGCCAGCTGTGTGACTACAGAGCATGAAAGCTTACCTAATTCCAGTGAACCCTTTCAATGTGGCACTGAGCTTTTTGTTAACCTGCATGCTGAGTAGAGTTGTGTATTTTGGTATTGGTAGAAGGCAGTCAATAATCTCCTCTCTATTCCTATTAGACACTAGGACTTAACTTTAGACAGAGAGCTAAATGGTGTCTGAATATTATCATCTTCCCTGTAGAAAGCTTCTTAAACCTTAGGAGGCAGACAAATGAAAAGAAACCTTTGACAAGGGCTGAAATAGTTCATATACATGAGACTGAGTGGTGGAGGGCCTTTTAAGACAGCAGGGTTATTCTGAAGGGTTTTATTTAGTAGAAACACAGTGTTAGATGCTCATGTTTTGATGGAGAGCATTTTATGACTAATCCCTTTGAGAAGTTTGTTGGAGCTCAGATGCAGGAGACAATACACATCCTTACAGAGACAGATTTTTGTACTGGTTCACATACACAAATTCATATTGCAGATAACATATGATGTCTGCCAATTTACTTCTTTAAAATAGTATGTCATGCTGCACGGCTGCTAGGAAATTTCTTTTTGAGTTATATGTTCCAGTCTGTTTGTTCGCCGATCTCCTACTAACATCAGTGACAATTTCACAGGCATGCTGATGGCATTCTGTGCCTTTAGTAACTCAAAAATGGGAACTGGTGGTGTTTGCCCAGCATGAATTGCCTCTCCTTTGAACAGGCTTTTTTTGACTCAGTTCCATCACCCCTGTGGAAGTCAAACCATGAGGGAGAGCAGCAGAGAGGCTCGTGATTAGCAGTCTGCTTAGGAGAGGGCCAGCCCTTTGCTCGCATGGAGATTGAATTGCA
The DNA here is from genome assembly GCF_021018805.1 of Prinia subflava. NCBI lineage: Eukaryota > Metazoa > Chordata > Aves > Passeriformes > Cisticolidae > Prinia > Prinia subflava. Next base: position 9,816,713 of record NC_086251.1, read on the forward strand.
TCTCATCCCTTGGAGAGGGTGATACCTGCAGGTCAGGAAGCAAAATGACTGAGAAGGCTGAGGGCAGAGCTTCTGACTTGCACTGTATACCTAACTTGTGGCTTAAAGAAGAACACTTGTATTTCCCGAGCTGAAAGGCAGCAAAATTTCAACTAGCCACTATACCTTAGACCAAATATGTACTGGGGGGAAAAGAATCAGAACTAACATCAAGTGGTTCTTTGCAAACACTCTGGGCTTAATCCTGTGGGTATCTAAATACTGAGTATTTGTTTCTGAAAGATGAAGATAGATTTAAGATTTTATAGCAAATTCCAAAGAGAATGAGTTCTCAAAATTTTATGTACGTTCAGGTCCACTTGCCCTGTTTCCCTTTTACAGAAGCGTTATTGTCTGTTTGCTGAATTTATCATCTCCAAGAAAATACAATGAATTATGCATATGAATTCTGTACATTTAATGATATTCCTGATTTGATTCTTAATATAAATGGGCATCAGAAATGGAATACATGCTGCAGTACATGCTTATACTATTCCGTTTTGACAGAATCTTGTGACCTTCATCCCTCTGGTCAGAAATGTCCTGATTTTTGAGGAAGATGGCATGTCAAGTTAGAGCAACACCAGTTAAATGTACTCTGTGCTGGAGATCTACTTCTGCTTGTTTTGGGGTGCATTTTTTTCCATTGCGTTTTGGAAAAACTGTTTTACTGTTGAAACAAGGGTTAAAGCCTTCTCTGTGGTTCCATTCTAGAAGTAAATCCAGCCTATTTTATGATTCCTACAGCTGAAATGATTAGAGGGATAGCACACATTAATTCAGCCTCACTCTTGCTAAATATATCAAAATGCGTAGTTTTCAAACCTCACTGTCCTTAAATTTTGATCTAAGCTTAGGATGCCAGACTGTACTTTCTGAGTATATTTCATGAGTCGGGGTTTGGATGTTCTGTAGTAGGGAAATAAAAATCTTTGAGTGTAGAGAGCTTATTGACTTAGCCTCCTAGTAGGTGCAGTTTTGCCAGCAAATAAGTTTTGTCAGGATAGGAGAAAGACATAATTTATAGCAGTCCCCTAATAACAGCAGCAAAAGAATAGGGGAAAAGTGCTTCTTAATGAATTTTAATTGAAACCATACCAGCATAAGAATGGTTTATAATTTATTTAAAGGAAGCTTCTGTCTGGGCCTTAGAGTGATGCTGATACTGGTATTGAAACTTTTTTCAGTTCTGTTTTACTCCTCTAACCTTTGGAAAGCCACTGATAGCTAAATTTTAGAAGGTATTTTGTTGACTTAAAAGAAATGTTTTCTGCAAAAGGATGATTATAGGATTTTCAAAAATGCTCAAGTGATTTCATTTCTGAATTCCCATTAGTATCAAAGGTAGAGGTTAAGTACTCCAGAAAAGGCCAGCTGACTATTTGCTCCTCAAAGAACACCATGGAAAATTTGGATTTTAGCTCCTTTTGGTTTTATTACTGACCAGAATCTGGTATTAACAGAGTTTGGACTCTTAATTAGTTAAGGTTTAAATCAGGCTGAGAAGATATATTATTATAAATTCCTTACAAAGGAGAGTTTTCTTAAATTTACCCAAATGATGACAGTGGGTAATATAGGTCTTTTCTGTTTAATCTCATAAATCTCACTGGAAGTAAAACAGCTCCAGAACCTGTAATAAAAAGATCCATCATTTCCCTGCAGCTATAATTGTTGGAAGCGTTAGCAGTAAGCTGCTGAGCGGTGCATTGAATCCTCCTGTGGGTTTGTAAATGTAATTTATTTTTTTTCCACATTGCACCAAGACACAATTAATGCCATTTCTGTAATAAATATCAGACCTCTGTTTTACAGTTTCCAGAATCCTCTAAGGCTTTGGTGGGTGACACATGTACATGGAGGTTTCCAGAAGAGGTGGGGCTTTCTAGCAGATTTGGGGTAGTCTGTTCTTAGATTCGTGTGCTTACACAAATAAAATCTACCAGTGAGAGTGTTGAAAGGTATTTGCATCCCTTTGTTTTCAGTCAGAGAAGAAACCAGATGTTGGCTTGGTGTTTGAGCATACTGAGAGACAGAGTCAAGCTAACAAAAGCATTAATATATATGATTTAAACAATTAAAGGCTGACGGTGGCCAGCTAAAGCAATACTATATTTTGGCATTTATTTTGTTTATTGAGAGGAAATTAGTATTTGGCTTTGTGTGTTCAGCATGTGTTGTATCACAAAATCAGCTATGTGTGTATGGGCATGTAAATGGTTTTCTGACATGGCAACTTAAATGACACTGCATTTGTGTTCAAATTTTGAAGATTTGTAAATTAGGATATTAAATTTTTGTTTCAAAATGTAGACACATTTACAGTTTGATATAGTTCTTCTAGTCTGTGGCTTTAAAATCTCAGTCAAGAATTATAAAGTTGGCCTAATAGTCCTGAGGTTTGGTTTGTTTGTTTTAAATAAGAACAATTACACATCTTTTACTTTTATTCCATTTCTTGGATGCTGCCACACATGCAGGTGCACTTTATGCCGTTTTTCTGCAGCTGAGAGACTGGTTGATAAATTTTAACAAAATTAATTACCCCACAGGTTTCACATGATCACCTTATTCCAGGACTTGGGACTGTCTGTCAGAGCAGTAACAAATATCACAAAGCTGTGAGGCTTGGATACAGAAACAAATATATTAAGCATTGTAGCAAGCAGTTTTTACAGAAAAACCCATTCTTTTCTCCTGAATTTTCTGTGCCAGAGGGAGCATGTGTAGAGACAGAGGTACGAATTCAAAGAAAGAAAAACCTGAAGATATAGAAAATATAGTGCTTTTGTTTTCCTATTTCAAAAAAATAGTCTTCTATTGCCTCAGCTGAGGAGGGGGAACTAACAGCACTAATAAAGAAGCTTTTAAAAGTGTTTTTGCAGAAAATATTTGTATTTTAATGCTAAAATAAACATACCAAGCTAATTGGCTCTTTGAAGAAGTATTTTGTTTGCAAATTTTGAAAACAGGAGTAGCAAGAAGAGTATGAAATTATACAGGAGGAAGCTAAACTGTAAATAAATACAACGATGACTATTCACAGGAAGTATGGCTAGGATGCTTTTTAAAAGCTAGTTTTATAAATATGTTTTAAATATGGAGTCGTTACTAGGTAGGATGTCTCCAAGTGATTCCCAGAAGAGAGTAAGAGCAACAACACACATGGATTTCATGTGGCACACAGATTTGAAGTCTGTGCTTAAATGGATGTATAATGAATACTTATTTAGATGTCATAAAAAATAAACCCACAAATTCAGTCGCAGATATACCCAGTGGAGTAATTATTGAGATGAAAAGCCAGCATATGATGTGACACAGTCTAGAAAGGACGTGGGCCCGTATGTCACGGGACTATTCATGCATCTGGAGAGCCCAGGAAGAATACAATTATGTGGTTTTCTGTGCTGCCTGCTGACTTGTTCACCTGTAGCAATGCCAGCAGAACCAGGTTGCAGAGTGGTGGGTTGTAAGCAGGAATAATGCTGATTTGAGTTGTGGGGAGTGGGGCTGGAGGAAGGATTTTCAGCATCTGTTAATGTTTTGTCCGGTGTAGGAGCTGCATTTGTCTGAGTGATTTACTCGATGTTAGGAACTGGACATTTTTCCTGGCTTAATGTTTAAGATTTTTATTCCATCTTCAAGGATGAATTGGTTTCTTGGGAATCCCTCTCTAAGAGGGGATTTGGAGTCTGCATATCTCAAAACCTGAGAGAGCAGGGCAGTGAACAGTCTATGGGTTTGGCTCTCCAACCACAGGCATTCCCAGGGACTGGCTAACCCAGCCCAAGACCTTTATTTTCAGCATTTGAACTCACCCATGCAGAATTATCCTTTACAATCAAAACTGACTCCTTTCAGGAAAATGGTGCTTGTGTATTTTCTGTTTTTTTTTGAAGCAGGTCCCAGTGTGGCTGTGCCTGCAGCTGTGTCTGTAGGAGGGCTGCGCTGCCCTGCCTGTCTCAGAGGAGCTTTCCAACCATGCTGATTTATAGGACATCGTTATGAGTAACTGGTGTAGGCTTGGGCTGAAATACACAGTTAACATGTCTGTTCCCTAGCTAGACATCCTAAATCAAGTCCATTGCCCCTGTGCATATGAAAGGCCCAAGGCGCTCCTCTTCTGTGAGTCCCTAAATTCAGCCCCCACTACCTGTTCAAACCCCCTCGATATCGTCTCTGTTGCTCATTGTTGCTTATTTAATCTCTCACTTTTAAAGCCATGGTGAAATTTGCTGTGTGATGGGTGAGGGCTGGGTACAGCCCCAGGCTGGAGCAGTCCCAGGGAGCAGCATTGGGCTGCTGTGTGCACAGCTGGCAGGGCAAGGGGCAGCACTCACCCCCTGACTTCCATAGATCCACTGCCTTGGAAGAACTGCAGTGGTAACTGGGTGTGGGGAAGGGGCTGCTGAGTGATACCTGAGCAAGCCAAATCAGAGCCGGGATAATGCTGTCGTTTCATGCAGTGTGTGAGGAACTGCAAACTGGAGGTTTGTACCTGAGGGACTCTAAATGAGAACCACTGGTGGTAAGGGCAGTTTAGTAAAGCCAAGTATTTATCTGATAAACAAGGTTCTTCTAGAAGTGTATGAAGGTTACACTGTCCCTTCTGATTCCTGAACCCTTGTCATAAATGCATTAAATGTGACAGATCTTACATTACTGTCATGATCTCACAAAGCAGTCATTGCTCAACTGCCTTATGGGATTTCATTCTGGGTCTTACATAAACTTTTTAAAAAACAGCCAAGTGCCTGATTTTCTAAGGTGCAACATATCTTATGTTGTTTTTTATTTCCTGATTACTGTATTAATCCTAATATATGAGCATTTAAATTATTCTGAAATATCTCTTACTCCCTCTTTCCATGAGCATGCTGTTCCAAATGCAGTAACCAAATAATCTGTAAGGTGTTTCAGTCTGCCATGTCAGGAAGACTGAAAAAAATGAAGTGTTGGTGGTGATGAAGAGTGTCAGTGCGCTGGATGCACTGTTTTTGGAGCAAAGGTAAAGAATAAGTTGAATTTCTTAGGTCTGTGCTCCGATTCAGCAGAATGGTGGTGGACAGGACTGAAATAATTCTTTATCTGCTGTTGAACTGCAGTAAGGGTCAGATGCATAATTGCCACAGAGCTTTTAGCAATGGCAGTGTGTAACCCCCAGCTGCTGTGAGTAGATCAGAGCCCAGGAAGAATGGGTGATGCTCACAGCCCAGAACCTGCTGGTAAGCTTTATGTCACCAGGAGCTGTGAAAGGGCAGTGCCTTGCCATCAGAGTCCAATCCTCTCGGGATTTGACAGTGGGAAAAGAGACTCTCATATTGCTCTTTGCCGTGCTGTAGCTGTGGATGAAAAGAAAACTTGAGCCTTTAGGACTAGCAATAACACCACTTTTATTAAGTTTCTATTGAAGGAGTATTTTGAGTAAGATAAATTGATGGACTGAACACAATAACCTTCAGTATCTCACTTCCAAATACTTACTAGGCAAGCATTACTGAATAAGAGAAGGAAGCTAAGACATAGAAAAAAGGTTACTTGGCAACATCATAGTGTTTGTGAAAAAGAGGAAGAAGGGTCAGGGACTTAATGAATTTTGATTATAGAATTTTCTGTAAGTTAAGTCATTGCATGAATAGAAAAATCCTAAACCAGATGTTAGTGTCATACTCTAATAGGGGTTGCCTCAAGCAAAACAGGGTTTGTTTGGCTGCAAACTGCAGAAAATAGCAAAAGCATAGCTTCTGTGTACAAATAAAATTGGACTCCCCAGGGCAGGCAGTGCTGGTCATAGCTCAAGCAGGGATATTCTGAACAAGTTCTTGGTGATGATGAAAGCTGGTGTTCATTTTTTTGTGTTGTCTGGAGTAAACCCTCTTGGAAGTACAGAAATGTTTATTTGGGGACCCCCATATTTTGGAAGAAAGAATGTAGAAAAGCACTATGGGCTTTGATTGTAGTTCTGCCCAGCTTGCCAGTGCAAATTCAGTGAGTAAATTAATTTTTCTCTGGACCAATAACCTTATTAATTTCAGACCCTCACTGAGGAGAAAAATCTGTTGGTTGTTGGATTTTTGTCATGGGTTTCTGCAGTGCTAACTAGTTGCCTAGCTCAGGTAATTGTACCTGGTGCTTTGGGTGAAACAGAAGGCACAGAACCAAACCCCAAAAAAATTATCTATGAAATTCTCTTCTCTCCAGTCCAGTTGGCAGTAGAATCTGTTTTTAAAGTAAGCCTCATCTGGGAGAGCCTGAATTTTGCAAACTAATTCAAGGGCTATGTCAACGAGGTATGGTACTTTTATGGTAAATACAGCTTGATTGGAAAGACCTAATTATGGTACCTAGGAAAATGCAGTCTAACAAATCTCTCTCCCCTACTGCTTCCCCCACTAATATTTTAGCTGTGAATATTCTAACAAATATAATAAATAAATAATATAATTTAAAAATTCTAACAAAATTAAATTCTGACTCAGTAAAATCTTGTTAGTAAGTGCATTCACAGGGACAGTTTTCCACTGGAGACCAGGACATACCCATATGGAGTCTGATTTCTGGAACCACTCTAAAACTCCCCAGAGCAGGGAACTGATTTGCACCCTGGAGGATGCTTCTGGTAGTTTTTACCTATGCAGAAAGCTGAAGTTAAAAGAACTGGTAGAAGTTTTCACGCAGTCCACTATATAGTGAAAACTAAATGCTAATTTAGTTTAAAGTTCAGTAAACAAAAGTAATACTTCTAAAGGCAGTATTTTCTTAATGTTTGTGCTTTATTTTCTATTACTGATCATACGTCTCATTATAACTGTGGGCATTTTGGACAAACAAGTTCACAGTGATGTCTACTGGTTTTTCTTTTCAGTGTGGAGAGCAAAACTAATAAAACCTGTTTAATTTTATTTTTAATTTCAGACACTGACTTTTGAATACCTGTTGTGCGTGCCAGTTTGTCCACATAATTCTTAGAACAGCATTATTTTGGGTGTTTTAAAGTAGCTGGAGCTTGGTTTCACTAGCCTGATAATTTGAGATTTAAGTGGACTGTTATTCTGACATAACTTCTAAATACCTCAACATTTCTAGCTGAAGCTAAGCTCTAACCATGATCAAAGTGGCACTTCAATGGAATGAGTTGAAGTTTTGTGGAATTGGGATGGGATTTTCTGTGGCACTAATCCAGATGCTGTGCTATTCAAGTGCTGAGAAAATCAAATTATGGAAAATCTGCAGAGAAATAATTACTATTCCAAAGTAGGCAATGGGTTACCTTTTGCATTTAATTTATTCTGTAACAAATTAGCGCTTCTAACCACTAAGTCTGCTTAGGGGGAAAAAAAAGTCACCAAAACCCAAATGACCAGACTTCCATGATGGGTCACATGTAGCTGATAAGATCAAATTACCAAATGTAGCTTGCAAGTAACCATTTGAACTAGATTTTTAGCATAATTGCTGATAGGAAAAGATTTTTTTCTGGTTGCATAGTGTGATAGCACATCAGTTTCTGACTTTATAGATTCTGGGAAGACAAGCTCAGAATTTTATATGAGTTTAGGAAATTGTCACTAGACTTGGTTCTGCAGTTTCCAGCCTTCATCAAAGCACCCCTGAATGTACCTTATTGTGTGTAAAAAATACTCTGTGCTGGAATCTGCTGGAGTATTGTCCTGGTTTAGGGCAAATTTGGCAGAAAACCTCCAAATGGGATCCCACTAGAAAACAAATTCAAATGGCCTCTCCTCCAGCTTGTCCAGGACAAAATTTCCTTAGAGAAAAGTGGAAAAAACTGTTTATTTAACAAGCAAAGTGTTCACAAGCATAAAGAATGAATAATATGAAACAATAAAATCTCTCACGGTTGTGACGGGAGATGGTAAATTGAGAAAGTCCTTGCCATGGGCTGTAGCTCAGCTCTCCCAGTCTCTTATCAGTTCCTTCAGCCCCGGAAAATGCCGAGGCCCAGGCCCCAGTGGGCCCCAGGTGTGAGCTCCTGGTGCTCCTCTGGGTTTTCAGCCCAGAGCAGGTTTGAAAAGTTCCAGGAAAAAGGAAAGAAACAAAACAGTCCAGGGAACTTCTCTCCCTCAGCTTGCTAAAACCAACTAAAAGCACAGGACGCCTCTGTCCCACTGTCTGTCCGTGCTGCAGACAATGCAGTCCAGGAGCAGAGTGTGGAACAGTGAGTGCAGTTTCTGATACAAACTGCGCGCTTCTGTTTCTCCCCCTTCGCTCCCGGAACCAGTCTTTAAGGTGCAGAACACATTATCCAACACAAACACAACAGACCATTGGGGATACAAGCATCATAAAGTCACCCTAGGACAAGCATGTATGCCCTTGAACAAAATCCGCTGCTAAGCTCAGGTGACAACCTGTTCCAAGCCCCCCTGTGAAACCTGGTATTTCATGGCCCCTGTACCTGCTCATGTATAAGGCACACGATGTAAAACATCTGAATTCCAAGCCTCCTAAATCCACTTTTTCCACTGTTTAATTACACTTTAGTATCAGAAGGTGGCTGTGTCTTGTGTATATTTTAATCTCTCTTTCCTTACCAGGTAAGTTAAGCAGCACTGTGGTCCCTCCTGGGTTTTTGGCAGTGTTGTTGCAGAGCACGGTGTGTGTCAATGGATGTGTGGCTGCTTTTGTGGAGAGAGATCTGTGCTGATATCTGCAATAATGGATGTGAGGGTTTTAACCTTGTGCCTGTTACGAGATCTTTGTGTCTGCTCTAGGGTCGACCCTATCCCGTATGACACTCCGAAACCAGCGGGCCACACGCGCTTTGTCTGCGTCTCAGACACGCACTCCAGAACAGATGGCATCCAGATGCCTTATGGGGACATCCTTCTTCACACGGGCGATTTCACCGAGCTGGGACTGCCCTCAGAGGTCAAGAAGTTTAATGACTGGTTAGGTAAGGAATTACTGCGTTTTGGTGACCCCAATTAACCTCTCCTGTCCAAGTGTCAGTCACTGCCTCCTAATTGAATTAGGGCACTCGAAAATCTCCCCCCCACCCTTACTTCACTTGTTCTCATGTGATGTGCTGTTTGTAGCCTCAGTATAATTTTGTTAATTAAGACAAATTTAGAGACTTTGCTGTGTTTCTGCATTAACTTGGGGAAAAGATGCTGTCATTGCACAACAAGAACTGTGTAGCCCTTTGGGAGTGCTGAGGAGGTGGTGGCACCTCATACACAGAATACAGTGGGGACACTGTATCCCACTGTATCCTTTTTTATCCTATTAGCAGATGCTGGGGAGTTTTGTATCCACAGCCAAAACTGCTGCTCACTGTCCTTTGGGTTCACTATAACTTAAACCAGTGCTGGAAGTTATAGCATACTTGGAAATGATGAAAGTCCTTCTTCCCACAGCACAGCCTGACAGAAGCAATAATCCTGTTTGGAAGAGGAGAATTTTTGGGGGGTGATATTCATGTGCTTGCCCCTTTGAGTTGGAGTACTGGCATTTTAACTTTGATCACAGGCAGTCAGCATCTCTTTGGTAGAATACCTTTCATATTCTGCTGTATTTGACAGCAGTGCCCTGACAGCATATTGATAGAATTGAGGGCAATTAAATAGCAACAGCAGAAAACCAAAACAAAGGAAGGAAACCTGTGTGGGAAGCTCCAGTTGTAAATGCCACTGGCAGGCTGGTTGTGCACTGTCTGGTCACCTCTTACTCTAGAAGTACCCAGAACTGAAGCTGACTTGACCAGCTGATTTTCAAAAAAACATTAGAATGCATTTACAGCATTATATAAAAAATATTTCAAAGCATAGCTTTGTCATCAGGTTTTACTGCATTCTCTCTTGCCTGCTGTGTGATGGCATCATCTGTATGTGCCTTTAATAGAATAATTTTATTGCATTGGAGTTCTTTGGCTGACCCTTCAAGACATATGTAAGGAACATTTGGATTTACAAAAGAATTTTTAAATAGAAGAACTTCTATGTCATGTGTCTTGACATCCTTCTTTGCTTTTTCTTCATACTCTTCTTTATACCTGACCTCCTCTGATTTCCACAATCCTATTTTTATGAATGTTTTTCCTGCTATTCACCTGGGAGTGGGGCTTTCTAGTCATATCACTGTAACTTAGCTTTATTGGTCTTATTTCTAGAAAGTGATACTAGGTTAGATAGGCTCAAAAACTATCCTTTTTCTAGGCATATATTTGCAGCTCCAGAAGAGGAATTTCCTTTTGAAGAGCACAGATCTCCCTGAGTTCATTGCTAAGAGCAGTGTCTGGCCACCTGAGTTCCTCTTTGGCCCTTGAGTAATTTCACAAATGCTGTTTTGATACCACCAGAGCCTGTGGCCAGTATTTGAAAACACTCAATGCTGCAGAAAGCCAACCCAAATAGTCTGCCAGGGTGCTTTCACCCTTCTGTGGGGAATCTTGCAGTGTTGGCAGCCACTTGGCATCCCCTGTATCTAACAGGGGGTTCATGATGATAGTATTTTAGCACATAGGTCCTTGGATTAACATTCCCAACAAAAGAATTATAACCCTTTGAATAGGTTGTGTTCCAGCCTCAATAATTTTCTCAGGGGCTTTCTTAGCCTGTATGCATAGTTCTTGTAGAAGACAGTATAGTATTTATCTGAGAAAGCAGATTTTGAAGTCAGTTTCATTGAAACTGGAAGCTTTAAGCTGTGTGAGGGTTTGCTGGCTTTGGCCTCAGGCTTTCATATTTCATATACAGAGAAAATATTTTTTTACATGCAGAAAGTCCACTTGCATTTTCTCTTAGATATATGGCAATACCAGTTATAAGTCTCCTGGCACAGGGCAAGATAGCAAATTGATTCACCTGTGGGAGTGCTGGTGAATATTTGCTTCAGTGCATCCTCACCAGGAATCAAAACACTAAAGTCAGGAATGTCCTTTTGCCTCTCTTTTCAGACTCCTATATGAAAAATGTGTTAATTGTGTTTTACCGTTTACTATGTTATTATTTACTGTGTGTATTGTGAAGACTAAATACCTTTAAGGATGTGAGGTAATGATGTGCAGTTTAAAAGAATACATACCAGTGGCAGGCAGGAGCAAGCAGGATTTCTTTTGCTTCTTCAGTAGCATCTTTTTTTCACCATAGTTGTAGGAACCTTATTCCAAAGCTACACACTGAGAACTGCCATCAAATACACGGTGGTCCTTATAGAAAAATGTTTTCCTGTCTTTCATGGGTCTGGTTTTCTCCACTGGCAATTGTTTTGTGAAGCTGCAGTGAAGACAAGGCATCTGTATCATTTATGTCATGAGGGAGAGAAGCCAGATCAAAGCTGGGTTTCATTCTGCAGCTTATCTTACCTACTCTGCTAAAAAACAGGGTCTTGCCTCCGTTAGAATTATGTCATGGGATAACTAAAACACAATAACTGACCATAATTTTTCCTGGCAGTAAAGCCAAGGGGAAAGTTAAAGGATGATTATTCTGAGCTCCTGCCTTGCTTGTACTTCATTGGGCATTAGATATGCCAGAGTTATACAGGGCTGAGAGCATTTAAAAGCAGAGCTTAAAGCTCTGCAGTTTCACATTTTTTGAGTCTTGTGTCCCTCTGCAACAATTTGGGTCTTTCACCTGGGAAAAAATGTTCAGCATCTTGTCTGTCCATTTCATTAACACTCATCTTCTTCCTTGTCCGCACAGCCAAGCCATGGAACTTGCTTTCCACACTCTCTTTCCCACTCTTCCAAGTTATCTGCCCTTCCAGCAACTTTTGCTAGTTAAATGCTTTTTCCCTTTGGCTGTTGCATTTTCATTATTGGTTTTGCACGAAAGTCATCTGGGCTTATACATTGAATAGCCTCTGTGGTCACTTAGTGATTACATACACTGGCTGAGGTAATTTATTCACTTTGTTTTGGTGTGAACATGTCCCTCGGGTCTTGTAACTGTTGTAATCACTTGACCTTAGGGGCTATTAAATGCTTTAAACACAGTTATTTTAAATTTATAATTGTTTTCATTAAAAATCTCTTCTACTAACTTAAGTAATTTTGCAGTAAGCACAGCATTATGTGCTGAGGAAGAATTGAGATGTTATTCTGAGCCAAATATATTTTTTACTGAATGCTTCAACTTACTATTATTATCTCTGTTCATATTTTTCCCATCCATTTTCATTCAGTCATATATGTGAAATGAAATAGAAGAATATCTAATTATAGCTCTGTCTTCATAGTGCAGTATTTCCTTTCCTGGGTGATGGGAAGTGATTGAATAACTCATAAGAACTGAAGAGAAAGCAAAGATAAATTCAGGCAGATAGATCTTTAATGAGTTGATATATTTATTTTGCTCAGTACTATGGGTCTGATTGTGCATATCCTTGCTTGTGTGAATAATTTGAATTCAGTTCAGAAATTTTTCTTGAATAGCCCATTTTGTACTTCTTTGTTTAGTGATTATATCATACTGTGTTCATTTTTTGGTTCTGGTTTGTTTGTTTTTCCCCCCATGCAAGGTTTCTATTATAAAGAATATTACTGCACAAGGCAGGCAAAATCTTGCAGTGGTACACTTGGATAAATTCAGTAGGTGACCTTAGTGCTGGTTATTGTCTGTGGAGCTGAAAGCTGAATTTAGCTAGGTTTCTCCTGAGTTGTTCTAGGATTTAGCAACTTGACTGTTTCATGTTTTTAAAGACTTGTTTTTGTTCTAACTGTTTATTTCTTTTAATTTCTTTGAGATTATGACTGCAAAAACTTTGTGAATGGTTTAGTGGCCAAATACTTATATGTTTGTATGGAGCAAATATTTCTTTGCCTGTAATATGTGCTTGCCTCTAGTGTAAACATTGTTGCTAGAGCTAAAAAAAAGATCAGCTTTTTTCTTTCTGTGCTGTACTTCCTTGATCATGTTATTTGAAGTGAGAAGAAAAGAATGATTAATCATTTTAATGTTACACTCTGCATATGTGGATGTGGTCCTCAGCAAAGTATTGTCAATTATTTTAAAGTTCATTTTTGTGTGACTATTAGTGATTGAAAATAGCAGCAACCCCTTGGAATTGCTGGTTGTTACGTGGAATAGATGTAATGTATTGAAAATGTAAATGTGGTGTTGCTCTCAGAACTATGGACAGACACTTGGTTCCAGTCTACACTTAAATTCATGCATTAATGCTGTGGAAATTTGAAATTATATTCAAAACTCTTAAGCCAGACACCTGCCAGAATGTGTTTGATATTGAAGATAGCGTAATTTAATTTGAAAAAAAAAAATGAACTGTACCAGAATAGCATAATAGTAAGATCAAGCTCTTTTCTTATCACTGTTTAAAAATGCAGGGTCACATTCCACTTTTATCCTTTCTCAGTCTCTCTGGTCTGGCTTAGTTATCTGGCTTCATCTCCTCTCCAGGCATGGCTCATTTAGGGTTTAGAGTAAGTGCGTTGCTTTTACTAATGTACACTGAGAACAGTTTCAGTGTGATGAAGTGTTTGTTCTCGAGGGCTTTTGCTCCATAAAAGTATATTTCTGATGTGAATTATTTTGGCATCTGACATCACACTATTTTATAAAAAAACCCAAACCAGTAAGTTCTACATTTCTCCAGATTCAGAGGGGTATTAGCTCAAAGTATTCTGGGGTAATTTAGAACCAGAAGGAAGCTTGTGAATATTTTAAAGTTAAATTATGGCAATAAAAACAAATCTCTTCCTTTTTTATAATTTGATTTATTTCTGATTTGTGTTTTTACCATCTGGAGCGTATTTTGAACTGTGTATTGCTCTACTTGTTATAGCTAGGATGAATAATTGACTAAACATAAAATACCATTTTGATGAACAAAACTCTGAGCACTTGAAAAAAAATTGCATCCATTGCAAGTGAAAGAAAATGCTGAGGTAGCTTTAATCCTGTGAGTACGTGTGAGTTTTGCACAGCTGTTCTGGAAGAGAGAGGAGCAACTACCTGGAAAATGTATTAGTCCAGTTTTGGAAACAACTCTGTCCTCTGTGATGGCCCTGGTGAGAAGCTTCCTTAGGCTTCAAACACTGGGATGGGGTGGAGATATTTCAGAGGTTGAGCTGGTGCTGAGGACTTGTGGTTTTTTACTAATTTAGTCGTTTTCTGGGTTATGTATCACACTCTGTCTTTACCATAAACTTTTAAAAGACTTCTTCCTAATTTATTTAAGGTTTACTACCATATTACTACGTAAGAATATTTCCTTTGCTTCTGTTCTGACTCCTACTGTGTTTAATGTCATGGTTAAATTCCCATTTGTACTTAGTTTTCAATTCCCATATGGCTCGCCTGAATTAATAATCAGTGCTCACCTTTTATTTCCATATACCTTTTTATGATACATTATTACTAATTTTTATCTTTGTTTTTTGTTCTCAGAGGAATACAAAAATTGTTTGAATGTTTCATTTTATTATATTTATAAAGTAGTGGGAAAATACAAACATATTGATTTTTGGTAATGGCTCAATAATTTTTCTTGATGTAGCAATCTATAGTGCAATGTGAAAACAACAGTAGGAAAAAGTACAAAATTCTCCTTTTGTGCCATGGTTGTTATAGCTGCTTCTTCATATTTGTCCTCTGTTCTGAGTCAGATATTAGATGCTTTGTGGGAAACAGAACCCCAAAAATATAACTTAGAAGGTAAAATAGAAGCAATTGGATAAAATGAATGTTGAGGTAGTAAAATTTCCACTGACTAAAATGAAATTTATGCCTGAGGAGCAGTGTAAGATCATTCATATCTGATCAGTTCTTTTTTGTTCTGAGCTTGTTATTCCTGGCAATTCTTCATAAAGAGATTTCTCAAAAATCTATTTTTGCTATCTCCTAATGGTCTGTACAGAAAGGGAGAGTTTTTAAACTGTGTTTGCTACTAAAGTATAAAATTCTCTTTACAAATTGCCATGGTCAGTCAAACCAAATATAAAGGTGTTATTTGACAGCCATTAGAAAGCTTGGCTCAGGTAAAATGTGCTTTCAAAAAGAATAATGTTCTGGAGTGAGTGGCTCTTTATAAGTTTAAACTAATATATTCATTTGGTAATTTTCAATGAAAGAAAGAAGCCAGTGAGCACTGCACAATTCTTGAATGGATTTTCAATCACAATAATTGCTTGGTCATTCCTTAGATCTGCTTCCCTGGGCTGCTAATGTTGTCTTAGAACGGGGGAGGGGATGATCAGGTTTCTTATAACAAGCTATAACCAAACCAAATTTATAAGAACCCCCAAATAAATTCTTCCTTTCAATTCCCCCTTTCCCACAAATCCACTTTGAAACAGAAAAGAGATTTATGGTTGCTGTATTGACCAGGCAGGAAATAACTAATGTCACTCAAATAGAAACTTTTATAGACATTTTCATCTGATTCTTCCTCCAGTACTGCTGCCACAGCCACATATTGTAATGAGAATGATTTCAATGGAGAGCAGTCAAAGGATGGGTTGTTTGTACACCATCAGTTTATTTCTTCACTTGCAAATTTAATGTTGCATCAAAAATACAAAGTGCAAAAATACTTCTCTACTACATTTTCACACCATACACACCATATTAACAACAGCTAATTAAAATAAGTCTTTCTGTTAGTAGAGCATCACATTCCAGGCTGGAAAGAACAATGATTTCGGGGTGGAGGAGTTGCTGTGAGCGAAGAGGGGTTGGGGCTGGGGAGAAAGCACTGCGGATTTTAGTATAATGTGTAGTGTTCAAAGAAATTTTATTTCATCATAAAGATTAGCAGGCTGTGTAATTCAATTTAAAGCTGGTTGGCAGTGTTCTGTCTATTACAAAGCCTTTTTCTTTTTTTTTTTTTATTGCCACTATTTTTTTATGTTGTATGTGACTACAAAACCTAGTAGACAGCAGGAATGGTCTTTGGGTTTTGTACTTCCCACCCGCCTTTTTCTATTCCGTTCTGCAAGTTATGAAATATGTGAGATTACCTTAAACAAAACAGCATATCCATGAAATACAATCCTGGGGTTTTTTTGGCTTGTATATTTTTTTTTGTGACCTAGCAGCCACTGAAAGTGAAGACCTGCTAAAAATATTCGATTGAGGGGGTTGAATCAAGCTTAAAACTCAAATGTTAGCGTTTATTCACACTGCTTGTGGACATTACTGTGCTGTAGAAAAGCAACATGCAGCAATTTATGGTAATGCAAGACTGGCAGACCTTTATCTTACAGTAATTGCCTATACTAGGGGTTTAATAAATGTTCCAAGAATTACTGACTTCTTTTTTTCTTAAAGAAAAACAGAGAGCTTCTTATTGCTGGCTGTAACCAGCCTGCGTAGCTTGTTAATTAACCCTCCTGTAGCAGTGGGCTGAGGCTGCGTGTTTGAGCTTGGACAAATCCTGCATCTGAAC
Organism: Prinia subflava; assembly: GCF_021018805.1. Classification (NCBI taxonomy): domain Eukaryota; kingdom Metazoa; phylum Chordata; class Aves; order Passeriformes; family Cisticolidae; genus Prinia; species Prinia subflava. The sequence goes on from NC_086251.1 coordinate 9,833,129, forward strand.
GATGTGTCTTGGCACAAAAGGGCTGTGAAAGAGACACCACATCTCCCATCCACCCCTGCCACGCCTGCTAGGAGACCTTCAAACCTTAACTGCCTGTATTTAGGGAATATATTGGTTTTGGAGGGAAGATGTTATAGTTGTGGGCACCAGTGGTGGGGAGAAAAATGAGAAGAGAACCCCTTTTCCCAGAGCTAAAGGTACTTTTTTTTTCTCTGTCCTGCTCTGTTGTGGGCATGGCAGGGAATAATGGCACCTGGGTGGCTACAAGACCCACAGGCAGCATCTTGAGCCCTGGGACGAGGCTGGGAGCACGCTCTGTGCTGCCTGACCCCGTGACACCAGGCTGGGCTCACAGGAGGGCTGGATGGTGGTGGCCCTTGCACAGTTTTGGGAAGGGAGTTTCTCAGCACTTGTGGTGGCTTTTAGGCTCAGGTCACTTCTGTGTCTCACTTCATTGAGCTGTCCTGGTCTCTTTTCTCATCCTGCACCCCAGCTGAGAGGTGACAGTCACCAAACCCTCTCTGGCTACTGATGGTACCTTTAGTGGAGAAGGAAGAAAGCAGCACACCAGGGGACAGCATTGTATGGAGAGAGGCCATGGAAAACCAACACAGGAGAACAAAATAACATCAAACTGGGGGCGGGATGGAGACAACAAAGGAGAGAGAGACAAATGAGAGCACAGGGGTATAAAGTACTGAACTGGCTCTTTTTCGCCTGCTTTTTCCAGAGCTTCATCTCTTCTTGAGTTAATAAAATTAAGAAATGAAAGCTCGGGAACACTCTGTATTTCAAATTTCCTGTAATTTTTGGTAAGTGAACCATGAACACCCCAGAATTATGTGCACCTTTCCTAATGAGCCAGAAGCTTTCACATTACAGGGGAGGCTGTGTATCAGAGTGCAGTAGCTCCTTCCTCTTGAATATTGCCATTACATTTTTTGGTGTAACCAGCCAGCACAAAAGGTTCATAGTTTAAAACAGAGCTACAAATGATAGAAAAATACCCACACGTCCTTACTTTTCCCTGAGCTGCTCTCCCCCATATGTTACTCTGAAGGCTCCCTGCTCCCTCAGCAGCACTTGGCATTTACTTTCACTACTGAGAGATGAGCAGAAAAGCTGCAAGGCAGACACGAAGTTTGCTGCACCTTTGTGCAGGTGATGTCGCATGGCAGGGAAGGAATTTGCTCCTTCTGCTCCTCTCTGTCCTTGCTGCAAGTTTCAGTGGTCACTGGGAATAAAACAATGGTCCTGAGAGTAAAGGTCCTGGACTGATGTCCCCTCATAAAACCCTGTGCAAAGTAATCCACACTGTACAGAAAACCACTCCCCATTTGCTGCCTCCTTGGTGTAAATTACAATCCTGTGCCATTAGCTGGAGTGGGAAAGGCAGGAGGGGATGCCCTGCTGTGATGGCACCCAGGCTGCACAGCGATGGGGGAAGGAAGAGCCTCTGCTCTGGCTGGAAGAGGTCTGGCACTGGAGTGAGTTGCCAGAGTGTGTCCAGTTAGAGTGGAAGCAATACAGCTGTTCAGAAACAACTGCTTCCGTGAGTCCAGCTGTGAAAACAGTGATGCTTGCCTGCAAGGTGAGGGGGCAAAATTGTAGCAGAAAGGAGAATAAATAAGGAATAAATTGTTACCTTTGTCTTAAGTGACTGAAATAAGTGCTGTCTGAATGCTTTGTCCTAATGAGTGGCTCTGTTTCACTGTAGTTGTCGTATTATTCAGCAAAATTTAGTCTGCATATCATGGCTTTTACAGCAGGTTTCTCATCCCATTTTTGTTTTAAAGGCTAGAAAACATGGCTAAAATGGGTAAGTCAGGAGAGATGCTACTCTGCAGAAAGCACACTAAATGAAAAATTGCATGGTCCAACAATTAACCATAGCTTTTAATAACAGAGAAATATTTATTTGTGGACCAGAATCCTCAGTGTCCTTCTCTGCATTAAAGTACAGATGCTGCATCATACGGATTTTCAAGCACCTTGTGAAAATGTTGCTCTAAATTCAAATGCACAAAGATAACTCTAAATCTCACACATTCATGTAACTTGATTTAAAAACACTTCTCTCTTAGGTTAGTGGCTTACAATTATCCTTATTGAAGAGCAGAGGTGGCAGCAGCAGAGGGCTTATCTCCTTGTAACAAGGGCAGGAAAGGTCAAGAGTTTTACCTGAATTCTGTCACAAATAAAAGCATGCAAACTCTCTGTTGCAGAATGAAGTTTACTTTGCATACACTGTTTTTCATTTATTCTGTTTTGTCCTGCCTTTGGAAGGACAATTAGGAGGTATTTCAGCACATAGTTTTCTGCAATGAAATTCAAAGGTTTGGATTCTTAAAAAATCTTCAGTGTGAATTTGAATGGTCTGTTGTGAGGTCCCGGGATGCTGTAACATAAATTACAACCAATAAACTAGTAATCAAATTCTGCAAAGCCAGTAGAAAACAGGAGGTGGCAAGAAACAGTAGCAGGGGTGAGACAAAGAACTCAGAAATCACTGGTGCCAATGCCCATAGTTACCACTCTAAACCTTTCTCAGGCTTCAAGCTTCCTTCTTTCTCTCCTTTTAGTGTTTAGTGTATGTCCCTCTGCTTAAACTCACAAGGAAGGGATATGTGCCCTCCTGGTCAAGGAATTGTGGATGGCCGGGAAAAAGACCTGCATAAGAGGAATTCAGTTCCTTGTAAAAACATGACAGAGCTAGAGTGATTTGGTTGTCTCTCTTAGTAGCTAAGAAACCTCTCTGAGCTGGGTTATTAAAAGGAATTTCCTTACGGGGCTCAGGAGATTCCTGGTATCCAAGTTCATCTTGGAAGACTATAATGGAACGTTTAGCTTTATTTACAAAAATAAATTTAAACACGGGGTTCCGAAAATAATGCTGGAGGTTCCTAAAGACCTGCCTGAGTATTTCAGTTGACCGTAATTTCTGTTTGCATTCTCTGTGCACTTTCTCTTTGTGTTCTATCCTCCATAAACAGTTCAGAAAAGGATCATGGAAGTTCTGGAACACAGTACTATCCATGCTGTCCCTTGGATATTGGACTCTAGAAGTGGAATTTAGCTCAAGCTTTCAATTTCTGTCTTTCCAGCTTAGAAAAGGAAGAAACAATTCCCAACAAGCATCAGCATCACCATGTGAAAATATGTTTAAAACTACCTTTGAATATCAAACTTGTTTCTTACAGTTTCATGTTTACAAATAAAAGCAAAAGCCTTGATCACAGGGTAAAATCTCAAAAGCAGCTAATTGCTTTAGCACACTGGAGAATGTTACATTCTCAGAGTTATTAAAATGCTGTCATCCTGCTTTTAGGCAGTAGTTCATGCTTTTAAAGCCTTTGGGATATTTAAAAAAACACTTTATCTTATTTCTTCTCTTTAAGTTTATTTTCTTTGTCATTATTCTTGTAATCCCTGCTTTTATCTTTCCTCTTACCATTATGGATATTGATTCACTTAACACTGGTACTGACAGTTGGTTAATTATGAACCCCAGTATGTTTTGTAGTTTACCAACAGTGTAATCATAATTTTAAAGGAAGGATTTCAATTCTGGTATAAAATCAAGAAGTTACGTAGAATATAATGTATCATAGAAAGAAAACAGTTTTTAGAAGCTTCTTGTTTGTGTATTGTGACATTTTTCTCTTCATAAGAAATGCTCTGAACACTTTCCTGGGATACAGAAGAAAGCAGATATTGGAAGGGATTTTTTCCAGAAATACTGACTGGGTTCTACCAGGCCACAAGAGAGAGAGGAAGGTGATTTCCTACTGCTTTGTGCATTTGTAAGTCTCAGAGACTTTCTTCTAAGAATGAGGGAACAAATAATGGGAACTAGCTCAAAGACTTGGGAAACAGGAAAATGTTTTGGCAATCATGTGTTTCCCTGGTTGGTGCATTTATTTGTTAATACTAAGATAGGAGGGTAGATACTGGGAGGATCCTGATAGGGTGTGTGTGTTGGTCAGTCCTGTGGGCAGAAAACAAAGTTTTTCTGCTGCTTGTTTAAAGGTCTCTGTCAAAAAGGTAGAAGAATTTGAGGCTGAAGCTAGATCTGGCTCCTGCTCTCATAATTTTCATGTCCTTCACTAAGTAGTGAAGAATTCAAACCTTGTTTCTCTTTTAAATAAAGATTTCACTTTGTTTGGAAAATCTTGTCCTTAGCTTTCCCTGGCGTTTTGCAGTGTGAAAATCCACGTACATTAAAATACCAAGACATTGTCTGTGATAATTATGATTAACTTAATTACTTTCTGTATAATTGTTTCTCAAAATGACCTCCTTTTTGGTGGCTTTTATTCATTTAATTTAGGGGGGGGGGAAAAAGACTTAATTGGAATTGTAGATTACAGAGATAAAGGGTATGTTATGGGAAATAGGTCCAGATCTGTTTGTTTCAGGCAGTGGAAGTTGGTTTTTATATTCTTAAGATTCATGGAGAAAAATAATTTAAATTGATACAGTATGTGTTTGCGCAAGGTAATATCAACAACCAATATATTATTTCAAAATCTGGTGAATTTCTTTATGGAGGATTAGGTTATATAGTGTGGGGGGCTCTGAAAAGAAAATAGAATTGTGTATTGATGCCTTTAGAAATATTATTTGAGGGCAATAAAATGTTCTCTGAAATTCCCTCCTGAGTGGAGAAAATGGAGTTTGTTTGCAGTAATTGCGTTTTCTAGCGTTTGCTTTCGCACTTTCCAATATGAGTTAAGCCAATTGGAACCTGTGATTTTGTTTTGCTTATTGGCAAAAGTACCATGTAAATTGATCTGTGATGCATTTAGAGAGAATGCTTTGAAAATTTTGAAAGAGAGATGCCTTTCTCTTCTTAGATTTAGATAGTATTAGGATTCATTTTTATGTTTTAGCCTAATATAATAGTAACCAAAATTGTTTCTTTTCAATAAGTCTAAATTAAGTCCAAGAAAGACATTTCTACATGCCCTGTGAAGGCAGAGCTTCAGTTCCTGCTCTCAGCCTTAGTATTTGGAGTTCAAGGTCGCAGCCATTTGAAACCACACAATGTGCTGAAATCGGCCTAAAATTTGTCAGCCCTGATTCATTAACATCTTGATTGCAAGAGAAAAATCTAAAGTTCTGTTGGACAAAACAGAATGTGTTCCTCTGTATGTACAATATACGTGTACTACAGGCCCTGAACTGCAGGGAGTTGATGCAAGTGTCTCTGTTACTGTAAATATAGGGTAATTCTGGTGAGGGAAGCACCCTTCAGCTCTGCCGGACAAAAGATGTTCTCACCTGAAAATCTCTTATAATTTTCAAAGTGAGCACCATTTCACTTAAAGGATCCCTCAGAAGGGGCACATGGCACCAGCACAGACCTGGGAGTCCTTAAGGTATTATTTTGCTATGGGAAGGGAGAGAGGAGCAGGAAGTACCATTAATGCAAGAAGCACTTGTGAAAATGAAAAGGGACAGACAAGGCTATTGCAATTTCCAGGTAGGGTGATGTCTCAGAATTTGCTAAATTTAAAGAGAAATTTAACAGCTGCCAGCTCCTTTGATTTTAAGTTACGTGATTCTTTTTTCCCTCTTGAAAGCTCAGTCTTTTAGGTTGCATAATTAAAAGCCTGAAAAGAAAGCCTTTCCAGGGACTAGCAAGCAATCTGTGCTGCTTGCGTTTCATATTTCATAATTTTAAAGTCAATTTGGGGGGACTTTTTACACCTAAAGTTGGCAGTGCTGTGAGCTGCAAAATCTGGAGACTTTTTTTTTTTTTTCTTTTGAGGTTAGACCAAACAAAACCTTCAGATTCTGTTTCAAAACAAAGAAGTGTCATATAATAATTGTTAAAACTTCAGAGAGGATTTCCATGCTTAAAAAAAAAAAAATACAGGTGTTTCAATAACAGTAGCCCAGTGGAGTTCAAAACAAGCTGGAGATCAAAACCCAGCACAAGTTATGTCAGAATAATGCTAAGGAAGCCGTGGAACACTGAAGGGAAACAAAAGCTTGTCGCTTATGTAGTGCTACATTTTTCATTTCCACAGACAGGAGGAAGATATTAATCACAAACAGTTACATTATAATAATGTTATGGTTGAGACATAAAAACATAAAAGCAAGGAATTGTTTCCAATGCCAGAGCGTGGTTAAATGAGACCTGTAGTGAGTAGGTTCTGCAGTGCACCTGGCCGTGTTGCTGGGTTCATGCTGCATGTGGGGATGTTTTGGCCCAGTGCCGTGCAAAATTCACTCCATTTACCTGTGGAAAAGAGAAGGAGTGGAAACACTTGGTATAAGGCACCTCTAATGCTGCACCTCAGACTCTGTGCAGTGCCTGTAGAGGTGGAGCAGTGCCTGTGTCCCTGGAAAGGGCCGTGTGTCCTGGCACAGCTCAGCACTGCTCAGCGGAGTTACAGGTGCTGAGGCGAGATTCACTCACTGCTTCCTTGCTTTCATGGGTTTATGGCTCAGCCTTGGCATTACTGTAACGTAGTTTTTTGTGTTTAATGTTTCTTAGACTTGGTTTTCCATTGCCAGCATGGAAGAAATCCTAATGCATGAGTTTCAGAGGAGAAGGTAGCAGACTCTGAACCTGCTGTGTGGCTCGATCCGCAAGTGTGAGTATTAACGCTAGAGCTGTCAGGCCTTGTGAAAATTAATGAAGCCTGATGGTTACAGAGGGAAAGGTCAGAGGCAGAGCTTGCACTTACCTAACATTTCTGTTTTGTTGTGTCTAACAGTGTTTTCAACAAAGGGAAGCTTTAATGTACAAGCTTTGGATTTATCACAGGAATTTAAGGGTCTCAGCCTTTGCTTCTCCCTGTGCTGCGATCTGATGTTTTCTTTGCATAAAGGCAAAACAGTTACATTTTCATTCATCCTCTCTTCTTGCTGTGTTGCCCATGTGTTCTTTGCCTTTATTTTTTCTTCTCCAAAACTGGAGGAAAAAAAAAAAGGCATCTGAACTGATGGTGGAATATTTTCACTGGGAAGATTTTTAGAGATCTTGTACTTCAGTTCTTTGTACTGTTTTAGAAGCATGCTCCGGTTTTGTGCATGTTCTGTTTCTTACTTGCTGCCTTTTGTTTGTTGTTGTTGCTTTTAATTGTTTCATTGTGTAGGTTTCTACAGACACGGGGAGCTAAACTGCACAGAAATCTATGGGCTACGTTTTCAGCCAGTGTGTTGGTTGATACCAGTTTGAGCTGTTCTTTTGAGGACATTTGTGAAGGCTCACTTGACTAAAACAGCCAAAATATTTTCATAGTCAGTTGGTCAGTCTCATCAGAGAAAATATGCTTTTCTTACCCAGATTTGGACCTTGGTATCTGAAGTGGGTTGTTGATGGGATAGATCCAGCTTATCCTGTAGAAGCTCGAGTCTTTATAACTGTGTTTACACAGTCTAATTCACTTATTGCTGCTGAAGGAGAACTAGCAGCTTTTGAGATACTCTGTCTTTGTCTTAAAAAGCTGAAAGGAGCCTCTGTGTGTTACTACTGTGCTGTAAATTCTGGGAAGAGAGAGTGACCGTGGCGCTGTGATGCCAAGGGCTTTCCATGAGAAACCTCTCCAGGAAGAGTTGCAGAGGTGCTGACCAGAGGTGGGCTATGCTGGCTGCCCTCGGCAGCTGCAGCTGTGGGGACTGGAATTCTTTAGGAGCAACCCAAAATCTGCTCCTTCTGTGTTTATCCCTGGACATGTATGGGGTTGGTTATGGGGGAATGCCCTATGATCCATTTTGCACTTTTGGGGCATAGATGATGTACCATAGATTTGAGGGGATTCGCTTGCATGCACATCTCTCTTTTTGGTTTTTTTTTTTTTTTTTTTTTTTTTTTTTTTTTTTTTTTTTTTTTTTTTTACCTCTTTTTGTAGGGACTAGGATTTATACTTCAAGGCATCTCAGCCTGTTTCTCAGCATATGGCCAAAGGGTTTATGAGGCTATGAAGCAGGCATGAAAAAAGCTTCATGTTTCATGGAAGTGTTGTGTGGTTTGATTAGTTAATGCATGCGTATGCATATTCAGAGCTTTGCATCAAAAGCACTTGCATATCATTTGTGTGTAAATACAGGTTTCTACCACTATATAGACAGCTAGTATCACATTATTTCTTATTCTCCTACTCCCTCTGGGGTTTGCAGGTAACAGTAGTCGAAAAATAATGTGATTTTCTATTTTTATAGGGACTCAGCAGTTAATGTTCACTGCCAGACACACTCCTTTTCATGTGTGGCAGCTCTACAGAACTTGGGTTGTGTGACTAAATGTGCTCATATAAAGCATGCTATTATAATGGGAATGGTTGTTCAACAGATTAAGGCTTCCTAGTATCCAATTGCTTAAGGTGAACTTAAAGAAACCTACTGAAACAACTACTTATGTAGGCTAAAAAAACCCCACAACCTCCCTGCCCCCAAGCATCTCCTCTTGTCCCATGTAATAGATACATTTAAAGTCAGTCTGTTGTTCAGCTGACACTTGGAGTGGTGTAAGTGGTTGCAGCCAGCAATACAAGCTTTGCCTTTGCAGCATTCACAGGCCCCCACTCCTTTTTAGCTACATCATTTTTCATCTGGATCAGTGCCCTGATCCACTCTGCCCTGTGCCCACCAAATCCTTGTGTTGACAGGAAGGTGTCATGGCACAGGAGTAAAGATGAACCATTGGGGAACAAAGGTACTGTAGCTTGTGGGTTGACTTGTTAGACCAGAAATCACAGAAATTTTCTGAGACTTCTAGATTAATGCATTTCCTGTAAACAAATCCATTTGTTTGCAAGTCATTCGGAGATAACCATTGTTGCCTTTATTTGAGCAAGAGCGGTATTGACCTTTCGGCTTCCAGAAGAGAACAACTTGTCTAATTGCAGCATTTTCTTGATCAATGATTACATTGTGCCCTTGTTTGTACTGTTGAGAGCAGATGTTGAAAAACATCTTGACCGAAATAATAGATATATTTTGAAGATACACGTATGCACACCCTGTGCATGTGTGTATATACACATAAATATGGGCTTCAAATACTCCAGTATAAGTGACTCTACTTCACAGACTTAGTGCCCTGGTCATTTTTGGTAGTTGTAATTTCAGCCTTTTGATCTCACCTGTTAAGCTGTTTAAGTATTTTAAATAAACTCAGTTATTATGGTGGGAGTTAATAATTGGGCTTTCTGAAGTGCTTGGCCCAGCAAACAGATCACATTTTTTCTAGTTTGGAAAAGGATTCTTCTAATTGTTTTCCAGAGTCACAGTATAAATTAGAATGAATGGTGTTACTGATGCATAATGGAAGATTTGGTAGTTAGGAAATCAGACTAATAAAGACCAAATGTGGCTAACAAAGATTTAGCGAAAGAAAATGAGGAAAAGCCTTTCAACCTGCGTGTTATGCTGTACAGGCAGCACTGATGCAGATACACAGAGATTAATCTGGTCAAGATAAAACTAAATTACCATGGAGTAGGAGATTTTTGAAGATGACTGTTCATGTTTCCATATTAAACACAAAGTCAACAGATTGTAGAGAAAGGGCAGGTCTGCCAAAAGAGAACACTCCAAAATATTTCAGAAATGATATCAGAGAGAGTGGATGTCACACAATGCCACAGGGCCTTCCAAGAAGGAAAAACCAGAATGTGATGAAGAAATAGCCAATCTGATTGCAGGTAATTTATTACTGTGATTAGTGCTATACAGTCTTTCCTCGGGGAAGGGAGAAGAATTGAATGAGACTTCCTCTTGTTGCTGCCCTGGCTTTTGATGTGTTTGCCTTTTGAGGAGAGGTGTTGCTCATGGGAAACTCCTGGGCCAGCACCAGAGAACAAGAACCAAAAGTGACTGGTGATGACCTGGGGGCCCTGGGTGGGGAGCAAGGCCAGGCCATGGTACCCTTCCTGTGGCAAATATTGCAGGGGGCACAAATACAGAACACAGGGCTTCTGGTCTGGCTGCTGGAGGATGGGGAGCCTGGGTTGGTGGCTGTCACACCCACAGCCAGCACTGGTTCCTCCCCAGCTCCCAGGCACGGGGGTGCAGCACCACTGAGCCACAGCTCAGGGGTGGGTGCTGATGAACTTTGGTCCCTGTGGGGTCCCTTCTCCAAGGCCTGTCTTGCCTCATTCCTTGGTCCTGGTGTTAGTCCTCAGTTTTTGTTGGTGCAGCCATGTCCTGGGCTCCCTGGCAGCAATGGGGAGAGGCTGCTCCCTGCCAGTGCCCCCAAGTGCTCCCCAGCATCTTCCCAAGAAATGGCCAAGTGAGCATCTCCTTAGTCCTAAAAATATCAACAGCTCTCTTCAATTGCAAGAAATACTGTCTGGGTTTCCCCTACAGATTTCAGATGCTTATATAACATATATATTATTACATTTATATGTTTAATAATTACTGATGTCACCATTAGTTTGCTTTTGCATGTCCTGTGTGTCTTCAAAGTAAACCCTTATTTTTAAAACAGCAAGTTAAAAAAATATTGAGCAAAAATGCTCTGGGCATAATTAGGCATAATATCAGCAAAATGTGATGGTTTTCAAGTCTATCAAAATAAATGAAAGTGTAAAGCTTGGATATGTATCAAGTAAGATGAAGAGTTTTCTGTGTTAAAACAGGCAAATGTTGATAACTTAGCAGAAACCTGAATTTAACTTCTCCATCCTACTTCTCTGAGAATATTATCACACCTAGCTTGTTTTGGGGGATTGATGGTTATGACAAGTGTATCAAATTTCATGCTGGTGGTATCTTTTATGTTTCCTGGGAGAAGAGAAAATAGCAATTTTATCTTGTGCCCAGGAGTCACAGAGAGCAGGAATTGTAAGTACACGCCACACAGTTTTTAAATAAAAATGCATTGCAAAGCAGCACGTAGTAGAAATGGGGAAGGGGAGGAAAGTGGAAAAGGAGTGAGTCAAAAACTGTAGAGCAGCATTTATTGCATCTCCCCAGCTTTTATTCTAATGCAGCACCACAGAGAGTTATGAATATGTACAAGCTGTATTTTGTTCAGATGTGAGGTGTCTGGTGTCTATGAAAAACATAGTCTACTTGATTTTTTCAAGGGATTTGTAGCTTTTTGGTTTTCCATCCAGAATTAACTGATTTTGCAAAGATGATGGTTTGCACACATACCTTGCATAATTCCTGTTTCTGTGCTGTAGATATTGAAAAAGCAGAGGGTTTTGACTGGTTCCCATGTAAGTCTTATTTAGGGGTAAAGTTAATCTTGTTGTATATACTTTATTTAGCTTTACTCTGAGACTTACTTGAAAAAAGAACCCAAACAGTTTCAAAAGTTGAAAGACAAGTTTTTAACTAGCAAAGCCGCTTTTATTTAGGAGAACTGTACTCACAAGAAATGTATAACATCTGATTCTGTATTCCCTGGGACATATGTTGAGAGTTCCAGAAGAGGAAGGTGAACCCATAGATTTCTACATACATTTTGTTGCCTTTATGAAAAAAACAAAGACAAACTGCACAAAATCCCCATAACAAGCCCAATCATTTCTAAATGATTAGTAATAAACATCAAAATGAAGGATAAGGTATGAGACTAAGAAATCAGGCGTATTGGGAAGGCAGTAGCAGTTAGCTTTGAGGCAATCTTACGAGTGATTTTTGGCAAGTCACAGTGGGACAGATTTTGTAAAAGAGTCTAACTTCTGTGAAGACACCATAGTGTGGGACTGTATTTTTAAGGGAGCTCAGCACCCAGTATGTTTATTTGGAAGATCTGGCACTGATTGCTGATACCAAGTGCTTGAAAATCTGTTCTGAACTCCAAAAATCTGCCTCTGTGAGCATGATCCATGCCTTCTTGCAAACAATGGTATTAGCTCCCCTGAATTGAGGGGATCAAACATGTAATTCTTTACTTCTGAGTCTGATGGTAAATGAATTAACCAGATTTTCCTTTTTCCTGATTTGTCTTATTTGGCTGAGTTTTGTGGTTGCTTCTACTTGTGTGCTTTTTAAAAGACATGAGATACTGCCATAAACATAATAACAAAAATAATAATAATAATATAAAAGTACATTGCAGATGAATTGAAGCTTTGGGGAATAGATCTTGAATAAATGTCACTGGGACACAAATTAACCCGAATAATTTAAAAACCAGCAGCCCCAGCAATCTGCTTTGGTGCTCTCAGGACATAGTTGGCAGGCATCCTGCAGTCTCTGGTCACACCTGCCTGCTTGGACACCCAGGTTCCTCAGTGCAGGTCACTCCTGGGGACTGCTGGCCCTGACCTGGATTAAGGCCTCATTGTCACATTCAGGTGAATAATCCAGCAGTGGTGTTTTATGGCACTGTTGGAGCTGGTTGTGTTGAACTCTGCAGTACAGGCTCTGTGTGCCTTCCTGTGCATTTCTGACACCGTTCCACTGAGTGGAGGAGGAGCAGCATCAGTATCTTGTGCCCAGCATGGAGATGCACACCGGCCCCGGGTGTTCCACTCTGTCACTGCTAGCTGTCTGCTTATTGTGCTAGCGTCGCTGGTGTGGGAGGAAATGTGCTAATTAAGTCCTCTTTTTTGTTATTTCAGGAAACCTACCATATGAATATAAAATAGTGATTGCTGGGAATCATGAACTGACATTTGATAAGGAATTCATGGCAGACCTTGTTAAACAAGATTACTACCGCTTTCCCTCTGTGTCCAAATTGAAACCAGAGGACTTTGACAATGTTCAGTCACTCCTGACAAATAGTATTTACTTACAAGATTCAGAGGTAACAGTTAAAGGATTCCGAATATATGGTGCCCCGTGGTAAGTCTCAATTTAAACTTTCTTTGCTGTTTATTACTTGAACCACAGCAGGAATCATTCCTGTTGAATGTGCATGAAGCTGCTTTGTTGCATTGTCCTGCAGAACAGCATCAGACTTTGCTGTAACCATTCTGAAACAGTTGCTTTTCTTTTTTTTTTTTTCCTTTTTTTTTCTTTTATTTTGGATAGAAAAATCTCTATTTAGCAATGAAATAAGACAAAAGGAATTGTAACTATTTCTATTCTGCTTGGTGAATGCACTTAAACTGTGGAGTCAATACCGACTCTGTGCTTGTGGATTAACTGTGGTGGCATTTTGGGATGTATTAGGGAAACTCCATTACATTCTATACTGCTGAGCTATTTATATCTGCTATGCTAATAGATTAGTGTGGTGGCATTTAACACCCACACAGCATAAGGGCACAAGGCAGCAGGTGCTTTAAGCCTTATTTTTGATCAGTTCTAGGCATTGTTTTCTTTTGCTTGTAAAGTTGTGAAAAATTTCAAACCAGTTCTGGTCCTATTCCACCCATGTGTCAAGCATGTCGTGCAAGAAAGATTGCTGCCCAGTTTTGTGCTAAGGAGATTCTTCCTTGTTTTTTCTATGTGTCATTTCATTGTGATGCCTGACATCTTTCTGTGGAGCCTTTGGTAGCACTTGTTCTAAATTCTCATGCTAAGAACAGCCACAGCCCTTTCAGGCTTTACCAGAGAGACTTGAACTTGAGTGATGGTGATAATCATTCTGTTGCTTGGCATTCTCAATTGTCAGCAGAAGTACTGAGATGCTAATTTATGCACACCTATAAGAAGGGCTTATTATAAGCTTATAACTTATTTTTGATGTCAGGCTTGCTTTAAGGGTGAAAGTAGGAGAGGAAGGGGGGATGACGGGGTTGAACCAGAAAATGGGACAAACCTATAAATGCATTAGAAATTTTCCCCTTCATCTCATCTTTGTTGTCTTGGCCAGCAGACCCTCGTGATTCATGTGACACCACACACGTTGATGCTTCTGACAATGCTCTTTCCTGGTCATATTGTATGCATTAGTGCTAGCTAGAAAACTGTGATCTAGCTCTGTATCTCACATTCTTGACTTGAGCTACTAATCTTTTAATTTAAGTCATAGCCTTTAGCTACTAGCTTAAATCAGCCTGACATTGCTTAGCTAAAAAAAAAGTAATGCTCTAAATCCTGCAATATCAGCAAATTGGGAAAGATGATCTTAATTCAGGTTAGGAATCATCTCCTGAAGACATTTCAAAGTAATTTTTTTGTAATAGCAGCACAGAAGGCAGGGCACGTAAGGCCTTGGGTAGTGAGGTGGGTTTGAGGCTTGCCTGCAGGGTGAGGAGCTGAGGAAGGTTTGCTACTAATGTTGAGATTGTGTTCAGCTGCTTTTGTATGTATGCATCAGACCTGGCGGGCCTCTGCAAGCACCCAGTGATTAGAAGTGTAGGCATATTTCCAAATTCATTTGGATCAGATTTACCTGAACTCAGCCTCCTACAGCACTGCTGGAGAGACCTGCAGAACAGAATCCAAGTCTGGAAGAGAGTGAGTTTGGTATTCTGAAAGGGAGAACCGTGTGATGCACCTTTACATTTATATGTACTGGCCATATATCATGTTCTTTTTTCTCCTCATTTCCTTCCCAAATCTCTAATGGAAATCTGTCATCCTTTTGTCTCCTGCTGCATTTAGAGGTTCTTTCAATTTGCAGGTGTACATGTGGATTTAGAATGTTTGTTCTGGAATATTACGGGACATCACATCAAGGCACTGAGTTGTCTTAGCCGTAAGAAGTGAATGGCATACGTAGCCTGACCTAGTCATGGAAGACAAACCTGAATTAATCTTTCCTATAATCCATTGACAACTGGATTTTTCCAATTAGTGATGCATGATAAATGAAGCTAGATTGTTAGAAATTGACACTGAGCTGGAACCAAGTGCAGACTTCTCTCTCTTGAACCATACTTCATTCGGGTTTAGCTGAGAAGAAATTGTTGTCAAATCATGTTTTGAGCAACTGTTGATGTGGAGTTGAGGCTGCCATTTTCAATACAGCTTTTTAGATCAATCACCCAGTCTGAATTGAGAGCAGAAATGTGGTGTTGTCCATGCATTTTCTCTCTCCCCCTGGCCCTCCCCTTTTTTTTAATAAAATGACAGTTTCTAGAAAATGTGAGAATTTACTAGTCTTTTGTATTTTAACCAGTCTTTCAGAGGAAGAAGTCCCATCAGATATTAGAAAAATCTGCTCTAATTTTGTTCTGTGCCTGCAAACAGAGACAGAATGATCAGACTAGCATTTTTCCACTTGTTAAATTTTTATATTCTCCCTTCCAATCACATCTTGCTCTGTTCCTATAAATCTTCAGCTTACCCCAAAGGAAGAGAATTTGTGGGGTTTTGTATGTATTTATGGCCTCCTTACCCCAATTAGTTCTGTCACAGAAATGGAACACTGGTCATTAACCCAGAAGATGTGCCAACCCTAACATGAGATAAGTTGGCAAGTTCAATTTATGTGCAGTTTTGTAAGTGTTTCCAGAGGGGGAAAAAAAATCTCATTTGCTGATAAAGCTACTGTTTTTAATTTAAAAAAGAGGGATCAAACCACAAATAACAGATGTGATTCTGGAGGTTTCAGCCTGTCAGGAGTTTCTAAGAAGTAATTGCCAGAGTACTGGGAAGGCTGCCTATAAGTCATCTATCTAGAAAATGTAAATTGCCAACTCAGTGTAAATACAGAAAAGAAATATCAGTTCATATTCATTACATGTTATTACTCATGGTACATCTAAAAGCTTTCTAAAGACCTGAGAGAATTCAAGTAGTGCCTCCTAACTTACAATTTAGCAGAATTTGTGAGTAAAAAATAACTTACAATACATGGGAGCATTCATGTGTATTTGCAATTGGAATGTGCGGTGGTGCATAACAACAGCCTCTAAGGAGCAGAAAATTTGAATTTAGCCTGATGGCTCTGAGAGTATTAAATGGCATTAGCTGGAGGGGAAGTTGAAAAGAAGAGTATCAGCCCCTAAAAGAGAAAAGTACAAGGGTGGAACATAAATCACATTCAGAGCTCTGCTCATTTTCTGAGGTGAAGAATGTAACTGACATTTTCACACCTTAAACAGGAGATTCTTTGATGTACCTTGAAGGAACAAAATGGCTGAAGATTTTCCATTTGGTCTATAGATAACAATCCACAAAAACATTCCCCTCCTTTCTCTTCCTTCTGACTTTGCCCTATGAACCTGGCTTGTTTGGTGGGAAAATAATTGATAGTTTATGCAGTAAAAAATTCTGTAAGAGTCCAGTGAAAACGTTTGCTTCTTGGGAAATTTGAGATTGAGATTTCCTATTTAAAAGGACAGAAAATAAAACCAGTGATGGATTTATGAATTTTTAATTCTTAAAACTCTCTCTGTGAAGTAAACATAAGCATAACTCGTACTGATGTATCTGTGAAAGGGTAAGGAGAGACAGTCTGTTTTTCCTGCAGTTTTGGGAGCTGAATATGCATAAGTGAATTAATGCAAGTTTTACTTAAATTCAAATGTTATTTTAAAATACGTGTTATTTTTTTAAATTATATTTGAAATTGTTCATCCATGCTAAGGGCTGAATTTACCATAGTATGCTGTAGACATTTGGATACAAATATTCTCACAGTGTGTGTTTTCTAATGAAGCTTTAAAAGCATTCAAACCACCAGAGAGCTGCAGTTAACTGGTGCCAGAATTTGTTTAAACCACATTTTGACAGAAACAATTGTTCAGGGAGAATATTTTTCGCTGTTTTATTTTGTTCTGCTGATCAGCTCTATAGGTAACTTTTGTGGTTTTTCACTTGTTTGAAAGAGACAAGTAGTTGAAAAGAAAAAGTATTCTGATGTACTTCATTTTGCTTGCATTGAAATTCACGATTGTTAGTTTTATGAATAATGAGGCAATAGACTTATTTATGGATTTTAAATTCTGTTCTGCATAAAAATTTCACAAAAAATGTCAAAAGGTATAAATGTAAAATAATGTAACAAAGCAACCCTTTACATCATTTTTAGCTATGGAAGTATATGAGCAAATTCCACTCATAGCTAACAGAATGCAAAATAAAGCTGGAGATCTGGGACTTTCAGCTTATGTGTTTGTTTAGATACCTGGAGATATATGTATCTTTTTGAAGGAAGAAATATGCAGTGTAAAAGCTCATACAGTATAAATCAATGTATGTTAATGGTTAACAGAATCAACTTTATGGGGATGACTGAAAAACACCACAAAGTAAAAGATGACAATCAATTATTTAAATAATGACTGAAATCTATGATTTGCATCATTGTGATGAAAATTAATTCATCCTGAATGAAGCTGGGAATAAAGCTCTTCCCCCCTGACAGGAACAGCGGCATTGTTCAGCAATATCCTGCATGTTTGTCAAGTTGTAGCTTGTTCGGGTCTCAAGAACAGAAGCACAAAGCTGGCCTCCCAGTTGCTTTTAATGAATACTAGTGGGTTTTTCCTATGTCCAAGAATTTGATCTGTAGGGTGATCCAGAGGTCAAGAACAAACAGCTCACTATCACTCACGTCTGTGGAGCCAAGGCTTTCATTTGCTTTTTTTAGTAACTCTAGAGGAAGTGCCTTAACTCTTTTTCTGAAGCAAAGTTTTAATTGGCATAGATAATGCAACCTTAAGCAAGCAGAGACAGGTTCAGCCATCTCCTTTAAAAATAATGTTTTGTGCAGTCATTTCCTTTTCTTTTTAGCCCAGTGTAAAATTTGGGGTTCCATCAAATGATTTTACATCAGTTAAAAATTATTTCTCTAGCTCGGTTTCTTTCTCTGCTTCATTTGCAATGATATTTTAGTACAAACAGCTCTAAGTTAGTACTTCTGCCTTGTTCTGATCAGTGTTTTCAGACTCTCTGTTTATCCTGTCAGAAAAGTGTCAGAGGGTTTTTTTTCTTTCCAATTATAAGTTTTGTAATGCATCATGGATTTTGCTGACAGTCTTCAAGTTCTCGAAATAGCAAGCAAATTAACAGCAGATATTGAGCGTGAGGACTGGAAAACCAATTGGCAACTCACATGATGGGATTCAGATACACTGATGGGTTGAAATGGATCTCATTTCTTTTATTTTCATGGTCTTAGTCGGCAATTAGCTTGTGTCTAAAAAAAGGACAGGCAGAAATTGGGCTATTCAGCAATAAAGTTCTTCTTTGCTATTTAATGGTGAGGAAGCCAGGGGAGACTGGACAGGACTGTGTGTGTTGCACCAGTTTTTCAGGAATCCTGGTGTTTATACAGTGGAAGTCAGCAACTGAGAAAATTATTGGCAAAGACTGAAGTCTCCTGTCTGTACGTTAAACAAACACAGCACCACTGCAGCGTGGTTGTGTTTAAAGGTGCAGGCTTCTGTTTCATTTTTCTTGGCATTTGTCCACCAGGTCTCTCAGTTTAGAATCGAAGAATGAATTCCCCTTGGTTTAGAATTGCAGTGGTTTGTTTACATTTTTTGCCTTGTTGGGAATGTAGCTGATTTTTCTTTGGTGTCCTTGATATCAGATCACTTCCAAGTAAAAATTGTCCTGCTTACTTTTAAAAGCTTTTTTTTTTTTTTTTTCTTTTCTTTTTTTTTTTTTTTTTTCTTTTCTTTTTTTTTTTTTTTTCTTTTTTTTTTTTTTTTTTTTTTTTAATAGAGTGGGATGTTTGTAATTTTAAATACACTCGCTTATAATAATTTTTAATCCTGTGGTCTGTGGTGCAAACCTGCCCTATTTAATTCTTTAGACAGCTCTGCATCCTGGCACTGGAGCAGATTATGAAGTCTTGACCTTTTCTTCAGGCTTGACTTCTACAGGAATAAGAACTTTAGAGTAGTCATTACTAGTGTTAACAAATAAACTATGCCTATTTGTGAGTGGAAATCTAGCCAGTTAAACAAGACATAAAATGGTAGCTCTCCTAGCCCTTTTGAATCTTTCCTGGTGTGGAAACAGAGATTTTAATTCTTCCACAGCAGTACAAACAAATGTTTGTGGAAATCTGCTCTGAGTCTCTAATTCTTGCTCTATTTTCCTGTAGTTCAGTTTTTTTGCTGTGCAAAAAAGCAGAGAGCCAGAATGAGCATGAGCTGTGGTGCTGGGGTGGTGATTACTTATGGTGGCCTCCCCATTTGTAGGTTGAAGTGTGGTTTGCTCAAACAGAAGGACATTCTGATAGACAAGTTGTGCTTATACTTGTAGTTTTGCTTTGGTGGGTGTGTTTTTACTTGCCAGGAACCAGCAGTTTGCTTTCCTTTAGCTGAACACTAGAATAACACAGTGGTCACTGTGGCATTCATGTGCAAGGAGCAGGCTGGAAGCATTCACACCCAGTGAGGAGGTACCAAGAGTAGGAAATAGAATACTACTAAACTCGTGACATTTTTAACTCTTTAGCATCAGACTTTGTCTTGGGAGAGGGTTTGAAGCCCCTTAAAGAGTGGGAGCTGGGAAAGAGGAGTTAAACAAGAGTTAACCCAAATCTGGAGATAGGCTGTTCTGTACAGGGCTGGGCTCCTTGCAGTGTTGATGCTTGCTTGAATAAATTCTCCCATGCAGCTTCTGCCCTTCAGGACTCCTGCTTTCCCATTTCCTTTCACCTGCACATGCACCATACCTCTTTGTGGTAGTCTGGTACAGAAGGGAAGAAAGACAAAGCTGAAAATACCATGCTGTTAAAGGTTAACTGAAAAATTACTTCGCTCTAGGACAGCCACCTTCATGATAGGAGAGTGGAGAGGTAAGAGAGGGGCTTCAGCTTTGACGAGCTGACATCCGACTGGATTTTACATTGCGTGGTGCTCTTCAAGCCTCATTACTTTCATTGCTTCATTTCCCCTATGCCCTAAGCAAGAAGAATTAGGGAGCAGGTGGATGCTTTGAGTGACAGGCAGAGAAACCTGTTGGAGGATGTGTGGGTGAGTGCAATTAAGGCCTGCCTGCTTGGAGCACAGGGCAGGAGGGTTCAGGGCTTGCTGGCAGAGCTGGTGGGGCAAAGGAGCCAGGACTCCACTGAGGAACTGGGTGGGATACCAAGACTTTGCTGTAGGGCAGGGAGATGACGCATGGGATGTATCTGTGGGAGGGTGAGGCCCACCCAGCTTGTGTTGGGTCTGGCTGAGCTGGGGCTTGTTTCCTGGCAGCACCTCCCAGTGCCTTGGGAGCTGGAAAGGTGTTGATAACACTGCTGTGTTTCGGCTCCAGCATCAGCACTGTTTGCTCCAACATCCCTCCCCTCCCTCAGTGCACTGGGAAGATTTTGGAAGGGGACACAGCTGGCACAGCTGACCCATGCTGACCTAAGGAATATGGCATACCATATGACATCAGCTCAGATATGAAACTAAGGAAAGCGGGGGGATGACTTTTGATATTTACAGTGTTTGCCTTCTGGAGCAACCATGTGATGAAGCCTGGCTTCCTGGGAAGTGAAATGAATGAAATTAGGATGGAGGAGGTGACAGGAAAGAAGGTGGTTGGGAATGTGAAACAGACACAATCTACAAGTGGTTTGTTTCACAGTTCATCTATTCGGGACAAACAGGAAAAAATGTGGAGGAATTTATCTTACTGCAGGTAGAGATGACAAATAGATTTGACGTGATGTGATGGTGATAAAATGCAATACAAATGGAAGAGCAATTATTTTTTATTTTATTTAAATCCAAAAGTAAGTCAAAAAGTAAGTGACTAGATTTTGGTAGGTCCCAGTGAAAGGTAAGCTTTCTCATGAAGGTCTTCCAGATTATTTGGGTCATATTTATCTAATACTTAATGATCAGAATGCTAACTTTACCCTGACATGTGTATAAAATGCTTAAAGTAATTCACAGAAGCTATGAAATAAAGCAAAAAATGCACATGCACTTTAAGTAAAAGACCACTGATTGTGAATCTGAGCATAGACATAAAGGTCAAGAGTGACAACTACATTCATCAGATTTTCATGAAAATCTGTTCAGTAGAATAGATCTTGCACCTTATTTCAGAAGTGGTCAACACTCATGGATTCAGCTGAAAATCAATGAAACCCATGGGTATTTATAACCACCTCTAAAACATTTAGGGGCCGGTCTATATTATGTTTTGTGTACGTGTAAAATATGAGTATTTCTAACACTACTAGCTAAATATCAAAATCTGTGTGGCTGAGAGCCACATTTGTGATGCACACAAAGAGAAGGCTTAAGCAGTGGTTTGCAAGCAGGAAGATGCCAACAGCTTATCCTTGTTCCTTCACAGATGTGCCTGAGCTGCACAGACCCGTAGTGAGTTCAGGAGGTCTCACAAGCCGCACCACCTTTGCTGCCTCCTCAGTTAATACTGCACAGACAAGGACATCATTTTCCAGTCTGCGTGCACAGTGTACCTGGAAGAAAGCACTGGGAGTTGCTCCTTTCTGTGCTCCTCTTCAGCATTTCAGATAAACACTAAACATAATATTCCTTAACAGATGTGCTGTTTGCCTTCCACACTGACCCTGTGCCCATGGCTGCTTTGACAAAGAGAATAATACTTCCCAGGAAGTGATCTTGTGATGGTTTGAAATCATCTGACAACTCTGCCATTATATTTATTTTGCAAGTAATGCCAGTACTTGAGTTTTGTATCTGCAGATCTGCCAGCCTGTCTGTCCTCTGCTTCTGGAGAACTCTCACCTTGAGTTTTGCTGCTTGGGCAGCATTTGTAGGATGGGTAGAGCTGGCAGGAAGGTTGTGGGGTCTGGTTGTTCAGAAAGCCACTTTATTTTTGTACGTATATGAATCAGTGTGTCTCACTGACAAAAACTGATATTTGCAGCTGCTAACTGTATTAATTGCTTGAGTGAGGTTTATTGGTTTATACCTTGAGAATATACTTACAGTTGTGTATCACCTCCGATTTTATATAAGTAATATATAAAGTAAGCTTTATGTAAGATGGAAGGATGTCTCTCAGTGTCCTTTTCCTGGCACAGATTTTAATGCATCTTGTTTTCAAAACTGGGAATGTAATAAATTTCAAGAAAGGTGTTCTCTTTAACACTTCTCTTGATGTTCCATCTGGGCTGCTTGGGACACTTCCACGGCCTGCACTGCAAGAAAAAGGAGAAAGGCAACCTGAGTTGCTAGTCTGGAAGCTGTAGTCCTGAAATGTTCCCATTTTTAATATGGGATGCCCTAAAACACTGTCATCTCAAGTTATGGCTACCTGAATTTGGTTTTCCAGTTTTTAGTAAGTTTGTCTCCTTCTTCTCTTTATGAATATAACATAAGTTTTGTGTTTCTTGAGAAATCTGCAAAGAGCCATTGTAAGGAAGATTGTCTTTCACTGCCTAACCTGCAGGTCTCTTTTTATAAACTTCTAGATTTATAGGGTTCAAGAGCTTATATTGCTGTATATGTAGAGGTGGAACATTGGGAGAGGTGGAACATTTGAGAAAGCTTAGAAAATGATGGAGTATAAACCAAGTATAGATCATTCTGCACAGCTCCTTGCAGGGCCAGATGGGGTACGTGGCATCTCTGCTGGGCTGTAGCATCTGGTCCCATATTGCAGGGTTTGTGTAACAGTCAGTTCCCTACGTGCCAGTATTATATTTCTGGTCCACATATGTATAGCTGAAAAGTATAGTGGCTACAAATTTTAGGATCACCTAACATCAACCTAGAAATTCAAGTGACCCTGAAAGAGTGAGATGAAGATGTGATTTGATTCAGAGAAGTAATTTGTTATCATTTTGTGGGTTTTAGAGATAGAATATTCAGAGCTACATAGACTTATGGTTCATCTGGAAATGAGCTGTTCTAGTACACAACAGCAAGACCTTGCTGTAAGGATGTGCCTTTAGCTGATAATTACTAGCAGTCAATCTGCCTAGGATGTACACCTTTTCTTATTTATATTCCAGTCCTGTAACCTTCCCTATTCTCTTGTGCCTTTGTTCTATTAATCTACAAAACAGGGCTTGACTTGTGATTAGTCCTCAGAGGTTGTTTCTATTAATCAGGCTGCAAAACAGGTCTACTTGGATGTTCTGTTGCAAGTGTTTAATGTGCTTTCCTCATCAGCCTACAGCACAGAGCTGCTGGGGTTGTCTTAAATGGCAGTGAAATCAGTGAGGTGTCTGCTGCACTTCCTTTGTGTTTACATCTTGATTTTGTTGCTGTAGGAGGGAGAAACTAGAGGGAAATAATTGCAGTCTTACAGAAATTGGGTGAGTAAGTGACATTTGTGGCTACATGTTGCAAGACAGATCTTGTCACAGTAGAACCACTGGTTACCTGCATTTTGAATGCAAAGAACCTGCTCAGTTATAAGTGTGGGGATTAAAATTCAAGCTTTGCTCACAGGTGGGACTAAGTTTTAAACCCTTTGCAGAATTTGAAGGATAAGTCTATCCCCATAGGATTCAGAGGGTCATTTAAGAGAGTGTGTATTTCTTTGCAATTGGTAAAAAACCAGAGAGATTTTTTTGTGAAATATATATGTATATAACAAAAGAATAGTCTGAGAGCTGGTTTAATAGGAAAAAAAAAACCAAACCAAACTGAACTGTTTGTAACACTTCAGTTATTAGAATTTACCATAAAATTTGAACAATAAATAGCATGTGTAGTGAGAAACTAATCTGGTTGCATTGTAGAAGAAACTACTAACTATAAAAATGTAATGATTTTTTCTTGTAATTAAATGCAGTATTTCTTGCCTGTAGGAGGAAAATACATATTTTAAAATGTATCAAAAGAAACAAACCAGATCGCTGGTTATTTTTTTCTATATTGTTCTTTTGGCTTTATTTATTTATTTATTTATTTATTTATTTATTTATTTAAGGGTTTTTTTGTTGTTGTTGTTTTTTGTTTTTTGTGGTTTTTTTGTTTGTTTGGGGTTTTTTTTGTTTGTTGGGTTTTTTTTAAAGTTTTTGTTATGTTGCTGACGTACCCCTTAGCCAGCTCAATGAAGTCTGTCACTGAACTAAAGAACTGCTGTCTGTCTGGAAAAAACCCTGGCCCCAAGGCAGCAGGGTTTGTCTCAGCTGCTTTGCTCGCCTCTCACTGTGCTCGTGCCCATTTTTTCTGTATTCCCCTGGCACATGCATCAATTTATCCAGAGCACAAGCTGAAATTACCAGCCTTGGCAAAACTGGCCTGGTCTTGATATCCAGTGACATCTGCACGTGAATTCTTGTTGGCTGCACTGAGAACCGGTCCCTTACGGCTTCGTGCCATCATCGAGCTGCTAATTTGAAAGGCCTTGTGCTGCCTGCCCCCAGCTACAAAGGGCTGGGTTAGGCTGTGGTTTTGTCCAGTCTGGCCTGTTGTGGCCTAAGGAGCGGATTCAAGTGGTGGTGTGACACCTCCCTCCTGGGTGACACAGTGGCTCTGGGGACACGCTGCGCATCGAGCGGCCAAGCGAGCAGCTTGTGCACACCCAGGTGCCCATTTCACAGCAGGGCAGCAGAAGGGGCTCCCAAACGAGGTTTTTCACAGCAGGGCAGGAGGAGGGGTTCCCAAACCTTGTAAACTCATCCTGCCCAGCCTTCACTGTGTGGGTGGAGCTGGGATTTTGGTGTGCCATGACCTTGTCCCTGCGGCAAACCCAAGGTGTTCCAGAGGGCTGACCAGCGGAAGGAGACGGAGAGCAAAGCCATTTTTCAGAGGTTTTAGTCACCTAAATTAGTTGCTTGGACAGTTTGTAGTGTCCAAGGTGACTTATCTCAATTCTAGCCATAGTTACATAACACTTTTTCAAAGCCACCACTGTGCAATTTTGTATATACTATTCTTATTAGGATTAGAGAAGAAATAGGCGCTCTAATATGGTTTTCTCTAGTGAAATTCCTTTTGGTAATTTAGTTTGCACCAGCCATTTCTACTTTTTTCTTTTTTTTTTCTTTCCTTTTTTTTCTTTTTCTTTTCTCTCTTGTTACTTCTTTTTTTCCTCCCTCCTGACCATTTCCCCAATTATCGGAGAAATCAGTCTTCCTGCATTGATTCATTTCGACCAGAGTCTGGAAGGCACGGGGAATCAAATTAACTAATATTTTACTTTTGCATGTGATTAATGCTAATGCTTACAGAGAAGAAAATACTTCGCTGTGATTTAATTTTCATTCTCCAGTTGAATCCCAGTGATTTAATTTTGCAGAAGGTTGTCTCTCTGCTTATTGTCTCTTAAGGAATCATAGAAGTTAGGGATGGAAAAGGCCTATTAAATCATTCTGCTATTGCAGGATTGTTTCCTAGACTATATTTTTGAATATTATGCTCAATTTTAATGGATGAAGAAATGCAGTTTCAGTTAATTCTTTTCAAGATTGTACCTCAGTGTAGTTAAGATGTTACTAATGGGAGCTAATGTTCTGCTTATATACTTCCTCTGTTTATTATATATTTAAAAAAAAAATTAATTGTGCCCTGCTTGAGATAAGCCTAAAGATTTCTTTTACCCTTCTAGCCTTGTGTCATTTATTTTCTTACCTCAGTCTTTGTAAACCTTTCAGATTTTTCTGTTTTCCTCTTTGTTATTTCTGGTGAGGTATCTGGTATTCCAGGGTGTTGGTATTTGATTGGTTGATTGGCTGGGCTGGTTTGGTTTTTTTAAAAAAAATTTTCACAAGTGGTTTAGAACCAAAGTGCAGAATTCTTTCTCTGCTGTATGAGGAGGGAAGATCCTTGGCTGCTTGGAACACCAGTGAAGGATGGTGACTGTGTTTCACTGCTTCTGCACGAAATGCAGGTTTGCATCACGCTATAACGTGGTACAACCACATGTGTAGCCCAGATCATCTTATTCTTTTCCTCATTCATGTGGCAAGCCCATGCATAATTTGTTGTCAGCTGCTGCCCCTGGGTCTTTTATTTTAGCTTAACAGGTTTGGGTTTCTTCCTCTCACTGATTAGTTGTGGTTTTCAGTTCTCTTCAGATGTATTAGCCTGCATTTTTTCAGAAGGAATCCCCTTTTCTTACTTATCTCAGTGTTTCTAACCTCCTTTGGCATAATTTCTTTCCCCACTGTCATGTTTATAACACTTCTCACTATATTGAAATCTGTGAATTTAATTAATGCACTGTTTACCCGTTCTTCCAGATCATTAATAAAGATGTTAAATAAAACTGATCCTAATACCAATCCCTGTGGCAATCTGCTAGCACCTCCCTTGTGCTGCTGCAATCTATTTATTTATAGCCCTTTAGCCACTATTCAGCCATGTGATAGTCATCATAAGCAAGCCAATTTTAGAATTTTGAAAAGGGATTGTGTCACATTTTGCCAAAGTCTGGGTTGATACAATCTACTATATTATTTTAATCTACTGACTTGGCTGAATTTAATATATGTACAAAAATTAAATGTGATGAAATAGAGCTGTAGTTTTGGAGCACTTTGAGATCTTGGCAGCTGAGTAGCTATAATTCTCCTTTCTTGGAGCAATTACACCTCCTCCACCCCCACCCACCCCCCACCCAAGTTACACCATAATTTTATTCTGTGCTGCATTTAGCCTTACTAGGAGAGGATTCTCAGTATTGCTCCGTAATTCACAGTGTACTGATCAGTGCCATGTTCCTCACTGTTTGTCCAGGATTTGATTTTAAATACAAAACTGCTATAAATGGAATTGTTCTGTTAGTATTTGAATTGTCTATTGACGATTTTAATTGTCTACTGCTTGTTTGTCTGCAGTTGTCATTTTGTAGTTTATATATATATAAGTATACACATATATTTGAAATTTTATTTATGTGTTTGCAAATGCAACAGTGTCTTAATTTTAAGTGCACACTTTCATCCCTGTGAAATTTGTAAGATTTATCTGTTTGCTTAAGTTCGATATGGGTTAAGTGTTTTCTTGCTGTGAAGCTTGGGGGTATATCAATTGTTTAATAGCACACTGAATTTTTATTTCTTTTAAATTCAAAGATATTTAAAGTGGAATAGGAAAAAGTTTGCACTTCACAACTTCATTGTGTGCATCAGTATAAACTTGAATAACAAGTTGTGCCATCCAGCCTTTGAATGAAACCAGTCTTGTGAGATTTCACTTCCTCTTACTATGTTTGGCTTGATTTTACAAACTCTGTGCAAAACCTAGTTTTTACTCTATAAGTTGTAGTGTGGAGAACTTGTTTATGCCACCTTGGTTGGAATGGCATGCTCTGCAAATCACCACTGAATCATCTGGGATAAGAAAAGCTGTTAAAATTTGGGTCAGAGGCCTGATTTAGGTCTGTGCTAATCCAGAGCTCTACAGTAGCACAAAAGCAGAGCACTTGTCACTGCCTCCTGCCTGGTTAGGGCAGTCTGAATAGTGGTGCTCAGCCCTCACTGACCACTTGGAGCCAGGATTTCTTCCTTTTCCCTAAGCAGTGAGATGCTGCTTTCAATGACTTTAAACACTGTGATTTAGATATCACCCTGCAAGCATTTCAAACCACTGAAACTGGGGAGAGGAAGGAAGACTGGAACACTGCTTAATCTCAGTTCCACAGTTATACTGAGTCTGAGCTCTGCCAGCCTCAGCATTACCCCTTAACACAGCATCCTCCAAGTCAGCTGGGTCTCTGTTTCATCCTCCAGAATACAGTTAGGAAGTGTATGCTCCAAATTTTGAACTGGCCAGGTTTATACTGGGTAAATGCTTTGCGTCTCATTGCTGCACTGCTTTGGTTTGGGGTTCAGGGGTTTGATTGAGTTCTAGTGTCAGGTGCACCAAAATAGGATTTGCTGTCTTGTTGAATGATGACTTCAGAAGAGAATTAGTACTTCAGTAAGATCTGCTAATGATCAATAGCGAGTGGTGGCCCTTGGAGTGCAGTGAAACATTGGTACAGGTTGCCCAGAGATGTGGCAGATGCCCCATCTCCGGAAATATTCAAAGTCAGCTTCAATGGGCCCTGAGCAACCTGCTGAAGGTGTCCCTGCTCATTGCAGGGGGGTTGGACTAATTTTGGTGTGTGATGTCCATTAATTGGTACAGACTGTAGTAAGAGGTGGAACTGAATTTTTAAAATTTGTTTGTAGACTACTAGGCAGCTGCTGTGCATGCTGT
Organism: Prinia subflava; assembly: GCF_021018805.1. Taxonomy (NCBI): domain Eukaryota; kingdom Metazoa; phylum Chordata; class Aves; order Passeriformes; family Cisticolidae; genus Prinia; species Prinia subflava. The sequence continues at coordinate 9,860,998 of NC_086251.1, forward strand.
GACTGTGCCTTCAGTTAGGAGAAACATGTAGGTGCCAGAAGGGTGGAGCATGTGGATGAGGGAGCAGGGAAGGGGAGTCCCAGCTCCAGCACTGTCTCACTGTACAAGGTGCAGGAAATAACTGGCTTCTTTGTTTAATTTCTCCATCTACAAAATAAGGCTAGTAACAGTTATGTGATTGCCATTTAGACAAGAGTTTCAGCACATGAAACACTTTGAAAGTGCCAAGTATTGTTGTTAACTTATTTTTAGCAGGGTGATCCGGCAAGGTCTTGAGCAAATGCAAGCCTTTCCTCCTTGAATGATTTCAAAGGAGCCAGAGGGAGTGTTTGCCCCCTTGAAGTCTGTGTACTTGCTGGGGTGCTTGGCTGGATCATTGCACTGGAAAGCTAAGTAGGTGTCTATTTTTTGCAGGATAAGAAGGGGCGTATTTGAGATACTGTTGAAGTGGAATAGATAGCTGTGTTACTTGAAGTGGGAGCTGATAACGTGTGATTTCAGGACACTTGAAGCCCTCTTCTGCAAAAGAGGAAGGTTAATAAAAACTGTGCTCTGAGTTTACTTCCTGAAATGTCTGTTTTGGGTGATAAATGCATCACTCATTAAGATCTAGTTTATTAAGAAAGGTTGAAAGAATGCAGACAGGCTTCAGTCTGTACTGAAGTAAATGGAGTCAGGGAAAGCCATCTGACACAGAAATACTGTGCTCTCATGTTGCTGTCCAACCCCAGCAATGGTGGGCTCATGTGCCCTTCCTGCAGAAACTGTTCCTGGGCTAAGCCTGTGTTTGATTGACTGCTGAAAACTTCAACTCCCAAGGCACAGATGAGTTGACAAAGATGTGGACAATCCCAGCCTTCCTCTCCCCACCCCAAACTCCAAATCCAGCCCATTTTTTCTTACACAGCTGTTATGATGCTGTGTATTTTTAAAACACACTCACCTTGGCATTGACTATCTGTGGGGAAGATGTTTAGACTTCAGAGGAATTCAGGGTGGGCCACACGTGAGTGCCTGTGGAAAGAAACTCACGTTTGTATCTCACAAAATAATATGAATATTCATTCCTACCTACTAATAACCACCTCCTGCACTTTAAATAAAGCCAGACTAAGAGTAGAAGATTCAATCTTCAATCTTCAATGAAAAGCACTTATCAGGTATATGGGCAAAGAGTCCTGCAGTCCAGGCAGTGAAAACTGACACTGCTTCTTACCTTCTATCAAAAGCCGTGTTGAAATGTAGGGCCTGTTATTGTATATTTATCCAGGCATCAATCACAATCAAGCCTCCTGCTAGTTCATCTGTGAGGGCATTGTAATCCTATTTTTATCAGTTCCTTCCTGTACAACAGACAGTTAAAATAGCATGAGTAGGGGTCACAGATATCTTAATGGGTTCGGTTCCCAGAGATATCAGTGACCAGAGGAAGAGTTTTGCCGAAATTTCTTCCTGAGCTGATAAGGTGGATAAACAGGGCTGAGGTGCAGGGCGAGGGCACACGGTGGGAAGTGCAGCCTTGGATGGCACCACAGAGGAGCTGCACAAAGATTAGCAGATAGCATTGCTTAGAGAAAAACCTCGGGAGCAGATGGAAATAAATGCCACTGTTTGGGGAAGAGTTCTTTCTTTTATACAGGGTGGGATGGGTCAAGCCTAAGTGATTTTTGTAATTAATTGAGGTCCTGTTTTTGCTATTTTACTTCTTAAAAATCTACAAGCGATTGTTTATGTGAAGAAAATTGAGTGTTAATAATTGGCAATGTGTAATTTTTTTAAACTTGGGACAGTATGCTGCTGACTCTTATTTAAGTGGCAGCATAAAAACATTATACATTAATATTTTTGCTCTTCTTTTTGTATATACACTTAAATATTTGCTTATTATGAAGTGATGAATTATGCTTTTTAATCTCTTTTTTTTTCATGGATTCCAGCTCTTTTGATGCAAATTATTAGAATTAATTTATACATGAACATAGAGAATCTTTTAAAATGCATTCTCTTACCAGAATGAAACCAGCTTAGGACTTGTAAATGCATAAAGAAAAAGTTCATTACAGCAAATTTTATCTTAGACAAAGTATTACCTTTGTCTCAGCTTTTTAAACTAATCTATTGTTCCTGGTTGTTCCTGGTCAAGCCAGTCTTTAAGATTACAGAGATAATGGACATAGTGTTTTATGCTTTGTTTTTTTCATAAATTGTAGGTGGTACTTTCCCTTTTTTGATTCTCAGGTTTTTGGGGATTTTTCCTTTTCATTTTAATCAAACGTTAATATGTACTACTTACAGGAACTAAAAAAAAATATTATCTTCTAGAAAAGCAGAAATTAATCCTGTAGAAATCTGTCCAGCAAACTGTAACTCTTTAAGAGTTTATTTGAAGACTTTTCAATTAAGGGGCTTGACTTTTAACTTTAGGAACAGGTAAATACTGCTGCTTTTTTTTTTTTTTTTTTTTTTTTTTTTTTTTTTTTTTTTTTTGTCTTTTTTTTTTTTTTGTCTCGCTACCACCATTTGGTTTTTTTTAATCTTAATTTCTGCTGCAAGTCTGTGAAGAGAAGCCACATGTCAAGCTACTCTTCTACTTGCTGTAGTCTTTTTCCCCCATTGTACCAGGAGTGGCAGCTGCATGTGAGCCTTGGGTTTATGTTTAGCTACACCATCTGAGAAGGTTGTACCAACAGGGTGTTGAAGATTCTGAATGGAGCACCACCTTATGTTTTAGTTTTAGCTGTTAATCATTCTAATTGTGTATTCCAAAACATCCTTTTCCATGGAAACTTATTTAAAATCATTTGTGCAAGAAAGCAACCAATCAGTAAAGTCTAAAATATTTTTGGAGACTGAATGCCTTTTTCAAGTGATAAAGGAGTAGAGGTGTGAGCATTCTTCCACCATGAGTTGTGAAAACTAGCAACAAATAATAATGAGCCATCCCACTCACTGCAAACAAACCCTGCACACACAGTAGGCTAAAATTCAGTATTCCTCTGCTTCTGGAGCTCTGTGATGCCTTCTAGAACACAGCTAATGCCAGCAGAGATTAACACCATGGACTTGTGTCCAGGGGCAGCTTCTGGAAAGCTGCAGTGCCCTTGGCAGTCAGAGGGAGCTCCTGGGCATGGATGGTGCTGATGAATTCAGTCCATTGGGGCTGACAGCAGCAGGCACTGCAGTTCAGTCTTCCCCAGGGTTTTCTCACAGATTTTCTTGTTTGCCTCTTTTGTTTCTGTAATGGAAAGGCTCTGTGTTTTTCACCCTACCTTAAGCTGCACCAGGGGAAGTTTAGGCTGGATATTAGGGAGAGTTTCTTCACAGAAAGGGTGATTGGGCACTGGAATGGGCTGCCCACCGTCGCTGGAGGTGTTGGAGAAAAGGCTGGATGTGGCACTCAGTGCCATGGTCTGGTTGATGAGATGGTGTTTGGTCACAGCTTGGACTCAATGGGCTCAAAGTTCTTTTCCAACCTAGTTAACTCTGGGATTCTTTTGTAGGCACTGGCCTTTCAAACAGAAGCATCATGCTGAATTGTGCATTGAAAACCTTAGATAATCAGAATTTTGTAGCAGCTGACCTTACATCAGGGGCAATTAAATCTTTCTGTCTGAGGTTAGGTCAAGAAGAAATTCTGCTCATTTACAGTAATCTAGGTTTTTCTTTCCTTGCTGTTCTTAACTATCCTTTCAAGAGATATTAATCATTTCTGGAGGTGTGGTACGTAAGTTAATTTAAAAGTTGGTCTGACTTTTTTTTTCTCTTCAAGTGACAAGAAGGTGAATATAAGCTTGAGCAAAGATGTTATTCTAGTTGGAATAAATAGTGGGGGTGGAGGGGGTTGTGACTTTCATATCACAGCTTTCACTTTGGTCCTAATAATATTGCACTTTCTTCTCACCTCACTCTAGTGGTTATACTTCAGGTGAATTCATTTTTATTTCAGAAAAAGCTGACAAGAAAGGGCAAACTTTGCAAAGGAACAGAAACTGCTCATTTTGATATTCTGTCCCAGCAACTAGATTTTTTTTCATTAGCGTGGCGATGCCTTAAAACAGCTGCCTTCAAGGCAGCAGAGCAGCACAGGGAGCCCCCTGGGCTCTGAGCACAAGATCTGTGTTGTGCTGCTGCTCCGTGGCTGCTGGCCAGACACGCTGCGCCTGGGGAGCTGTGCAGGAGGGAAAGGCTGATGCTAAAACTCCAAGTAAAGTCTGCACACTGTGGTTTCTCTGCTTGATTTCTCAAATATGCAATGGAGTTGCTGAAAGTAGGCAGATGAATCTGTCCTGCAAATTGCGGTGTGAAAAATTTGACTTGCAGCTCCCCTGAATGAGTGTCAGTAATTGTGCTTGTGGAAACATGGTCTTGGGTCTCCTTCCACTCCCTTGCTGTGTTTTCACTATTCATATCTACTCTTTTATCGTTTTTTTAATGGGGATTTTATTTCAATAATAGGTAACATGCCCTAATCCTTTGTGTAAAATTTTACTACCTCTGAAGAAGGTGTTACTTTGTAAGCAAAGTGGCGTCCAGAGCTTATTTCCATTGACTCCCGTGAGCATTTTGTCTAGTCTTTCTGATTCCACCTTTATGGATTTCCAATGTTTTAGTATCATTGTCATTAATGAAATGTGTTTTGCAATAACTCTGCAGTAAATGTCTTGTCAATATTCACCTCAATTAAATCTTGATCCACTTTAAATCATTGGGCAACCTCTCCTCATTTCAGTGGGAGATGAATTCCCAGTCTCTGTAAATGACTGTCAGATCTGGGATGAGAAGATAGAGGAACGTTGTTCCGCCCGTTGTTCCCCCCACTCCCCGGATAAACAGGGAGACTGTTTTGATATATTTTGCAGTCAAGCAAAAGTTAAAACCTTGTATAAACCTTGCCTTGTGTGCCTGGCGTTCTCCAGCTAAAGAAAGCCATTGTGCCTGTAGAGGTTTTGGTAAACACATGCCTTGAGCTTAAATGGTAGATTATAAAACACAGAGAGTGGCAAAGTATTTACCCACAGCATGCGTAGCTCTTGTAAGACAGCACACTGACCCAGGAGGCTTTGGGCAAGGGAATGGATTGCAGTGGCCGTGTAATATGGATACTGCAAAGAGAAATGTGTCTGGATCTGAATGGGACTGCACAGGCTGCAGGGATTTTCACTCTGGTAGTGCCAAAGGAGACCCTTTTGGCTATGAAGTAGTATCTGATTATGGTATCATGCTATAAAACATGGCACTTATTATAAATAAATGTACTGTTCATCATAATGAACTGTCAAATAATTACCCTATGTGAACTGCTTTTCATAATTTAGTATCTTTAAATATGGTAAAAAGTATATCTGCTCCCATGAATACTGTGAGCAGAAGCCTCTGATAATTAAGTCATTTTCTCTTTGGGAAGAATAGAATTACCATCTAAAATATTTATAGGAAATATTTCAATGACTGTACCAAGTTCACTTTGAAATCACCATTTCCTATAGCTTGAGTTCAGCAGCAGTTAAAATATCTTTGCGTAACACTAGAAGAAGTTAAAAGTGTTATTGGTCTCTATTTTATCATAAGTTCTTTTGTCAATGATAAAATTCCCAAATGTACCAAATAGAGAAGAGAGGAGAAGGAGAGCAGAAAAGAGACACTAGATTTTTGAACAAAGAAAATATCTGTTTAGTAAAGTTTGGGATTGAAATGTAGAAAAGTTGAGAAAAAAGCTAAGATGACCAGAAGTTTTGGTGCTGGGCTACAAAATTGGCCTAGAACTCACTAGATGCATTTTCCAGCCCTTTCTGACTGTGGTCCTCTGAGTCTCATCCAAAGCTCATTGAAGCCAATAGGATTTTCCCACTGATCTCAGCAGGCTTTAAATCGTGTTTGATCCTGAAGTTCTTAGACAACAGATGAGAAAAATTTGAATACTGTACTTGGAATTCTGCCTGACTGAGGGCTGCAGATTTACATTGTTACAGCGTGCAGGCTCAACCATGTCTCCATCTTGATGCCAGCTTGGGCATCTAAACAGCTCAGAAAATATACCTTGCAGTATCCAGGCCTGTAAGAATTTGAAAAAGGCTTTTTCTTTATGCCTACAAAGGGTCCTTCATTGCAGCTATAGTCTGAAAAGTCATGTGAATGCTGTGTTTTCCATGTTTTTCAGTATTTCAGTGTATTGTTTAAAGAACCCCCTTATACCGAGCAGGTTATCGGTTCATTATATAGATGAAAAAGAAAAGATTAAGGATGAAAGTCAGCTCCCTCTGAAATCAGTAGAATTTGCTCCTCAGTTCTCTAAAGAAAGGATGTACAGTTGTGTAAAGAAGGGATGCAATTTCAAAAGTTAGTTTGGAAGACAGATTCTTTTCGATAAAGGCATGGGCAATAATGTTTTATAGTAGAGGACTAAATTAATAGAGTACTCTTCTAACTCTGACTGCTTTTCAGACATACTTGTTGGAGATGTCAACACAACTATTTGAAACAGTATGTGAAATTCCTCTGAGTTTCTTAAAACCTGTCAAAACATTCAATAAATAATTTTAATTCAAAAAGAAATTGTTTTCAATTTCTGCTTGTGCTTGTGATGCAGCCCAATACAATCATTCTTTGGGAAGGGTAAGGGAAACATCTAATCCACACTCCACCTTTATAATAAACCTATTTATAATGTGGGTTGAAGAAGAGAGCTTTTTAAGTTAGATTGTGTGGACTTGAAAGCATCCAAGCTGAATATTTTATGTGAAGCTTGTCAAGGGCCCTTGCTAAAATAGCTTAAAAGCAGTATCACAGTTGCCTTCTTATAAGCGTTGCACACAAGAAACATGCTGAAGGGTTTTCAATATTGCCAGAAGTTGATATATATATTTTTTTAGGTGTCAGATTTTATGTGCTGTATATATATGTGCATGCTCATGTGAACAAACACCTATCTCACCACATTTTTGCAGAAGCTTTATTTTATATAATGTATGACGTCCCTTAAGGTACAGTAAATTTGGGGTTGGAGGCTTGATGTTATTTTTTTTTTATTTGAAAGTTACAGGGTGAAACTAAGCAGGAGTTTCTCAGCTCCCTATTTTCATTAAAGGAGACCAAAAGCAGCACATGCAATCCATCCCAGCTGCTTTATATAGTAGCCTGTGAACTAATTGTACCCTTTGCAAAAAGGGCTCGTCTCTCTCTGTTGCCCATATGGGAGCCAAGGAAACTGCCTTGCACCAAACATTTGACTTCTGAACAGCTGAATTTAGCTCCAGTATTAATAGACTTGCATGCACTGTAGCTAATGAAAACAGGTCATATTTGGTCCTGATGCATTGTAAGAAATTGAACTACCTCTGTAAGGGTATCCTGAAAGTGATTTAAGCATTGCAAAATGTTAAATACTATGGAAAAATGACTGACAGCAATTGCTTGTGTTTTAAACAGTTGGCTAATTCATCTGGCCAAATACACACTGCAAATTAAGCCACTAGGCAGATCCACGACAGTGAATGCTGCTCTCCCTTTTATAAATTTATATTTGCAGGCAGAAGTTGAACTGCTCTAACAATTTGATGAACAAAGTTTGGTAGGGCTAGTATGTTTCGATACGCAAAGTGTGTCAGACTACTTCAACATGCCAGACCATCATGCTGATTCCACTGCTTGATTGCAATTGCATATTATGCAGCCCCTTGCCTATATATGTAATAGGTAGGTATGAAAAAATATATGGATTGTATTGCATATAAGTGTATTTCTGCATAGAAGCATAGAGGTACTGACTTTGATGAGATGTCAAGGCTATTCCTCTAGTTTTCTGTTTGGTTTTTAAAGAGTGCTTCGCTCATACCTCCTGAATGAGACCTTACTGAGGAAATTTTTTTAACCACTGAAGTATTGTATAAACTGAAGTCACCATCCCAGCAGTCTTCCCTTTACTCTTTTTTTTTTTTTTTTTTTTTTTTTTTTTTTTGTAGCAAGGCAATGGTAAGCTAAGGAAGTGGCTCTGGCGATGGGTCTCCAGGGGGCAGCTGTAATCTGCATCTCTGCAAGAGGAAGGATTCAGATGCATCCCACTAAGCTCTGAAAGTATATCCCCAAAATATGGTATAACTCAGTTATATCATCTCAGTCATGGAAAATTCTGGCCATCTGGGGCTTCGGTTTTGTACTTGTAAAGAAAAGAGTTGTATAGATTAACTTCTTCAGGAGAATGTAGCCAAAATATGGTGCAGAAGTTGATTTTTACCCTACCTTCTACTAAAAAGTTTGTTTCCTAATGCTTATAAAAGACATCATGATGACCTCTGGGTTTTATTGTGCTAGTCAAAATGATTTCTTCTAATGATAAAGACAGGAGAAGGCTGAGTAACAGTTTGTATTAGAGAATGGAAGGCAGCAGGGCCTTATAAAGAGGGTAGCATGCGAAGTTTTTGAAGTGGATGCTGCTAATAGAAATGCACTTTTTCATATCTTCTGTGCTCTCAGAAGCAAAGCAATATCAAAGAGCAGGACAGCAAGAGATGACTTATTGAAAAATAAATCATGGGTGAAATTTGGAGCCCTGACTTGGGTGAGAGCAGCGTTTCACACACGCTGATCCCGGCGCGGGGTGCTCCTGGGTGGAGGTTGCTGCATACCAATGCTCCCTGCTCCTTCCAGCACCACACACAAAGAGTCACTGCAGGGAGTGGCAGCTCTGCCTGTCTGGTGAGGTGAGGCAAACAGGAGTGGCAGAGGGAACAGTGACGTGAGCAGTGACTCAAATGGGAGAGAGTAAGCAATATCTAGGTGTTAATTGGTAATATAACCCCATCTAGTTTTCTTCTACTGTTTGTCAGCTCTATGACATGAGCAAGCCTCTATAAAGAAGTTGCCTTTTAGAGGCAGAAGATTATTATTTCGCTACAGCAGGAAAAGGTGATTCAGCTAAGAGAAATCCTAGTTCACAGTTTGGTCTTGAAGTAGTCCTTAAAACAATTCACTGTAGTTGATAGAAATATGTAAGTTATGGCATTGAGAAGTGTTACTGTGGTCTCCTCCCCACTGTCACTGAAGGGATGTCTGCAGGTTCTGAAATCCCTGTGAGCATGAGGCATCATCTCTTACAAAAATGTTTTCTGAAGGATGTTTATTTTTTTTACCACTACCATCCAGGTCTCAGTCTATTAATCTGCATAAAATACGTATTATGGCCATGTGACTCAATCTCCTGTATCCCAGGGTGTTTATTGCTGTCAGTATCTGATAGCCTGTGGTAATAAAAGTAAAAGATATTTAGAAGATTTGACCCTTAGTGGTGTTTTTAAATAATAGGAGTATATGTATACATACGTACAAAGTTTTCTTACCTCATGCTCTATATTTCAACCTGTGTGAAGTCACATTACTGAGCTTCCCCCTGTTACCATCAATACCTGGGAGTGAGCCAGGAGCCAGGGGCAAAAGTGAATTTTCACATTTGCCAGGCATGGTTCATTGGAGAAAGCAGCTCTGTTGCTTTCTTGTGCCTTTGCTCATCTGTCATTGTGGCAATGCATAATGACATTTCAAACTGCTAGCATGGAAATAAGATAAAAAGTGTTTGGGACAACTGGGAAATTTCATTTAGACAGAATGTCAGACCCTAGTCTCCAGTGAAAATTCTGTAGGTTTACCATGTCCAGCTTTGCGATATCATTTGATGTGAAATTAAATCAGAGGCCAGCCATGAAGAGGAAAGCATTTGAGCCTGTTCAGTTTTGGTTTGTTGTACAATTCTGGTACTCCTGATCGCTGTGCCTTACAGGAGTAAGTTACAGTGGATAACCATTTATAGAGGTGTTTTGAAAGCTTGATTCCCACAGAAATGTCTTTTAATTCCTTGCCTTGCCTTGAAGTTTGAAAAGTTTGTTAAATCTCCAAAATCTTATTGTGGCCCTCATTGTTCCCGTGGATGGAGTCAATGCTGGCTCACAGTGATGTTGCTTTGCACAGTAACCTAACACTGATATTTCAGGACAAATAGGCACCAGCGTGGCTCCTGAATGGGTGAGTTACATGTATTCATAAGCTGCTCCATTCATTTCTCTGACATGGAAAAAAGGGTAGGGCTGCTTTCATCTGGCTGCCAACCCTTTTATCTCTAAAGAATCAAATTTCAGGAAACCTTTCTGCCTAGGTCAGAATTTCAAAGGGTCCTGTAATATTTGAAAAGTTTAACATCTTAATTCTCATAATTTTAAGCAGAACGTTTCTTTTCCCACAGAGAAGGCAAAACAAAGCAGCCCCCCAAAACAAAAGAGAAACCAATAAAAAAACCAAAGCAAAACACAGGTTTGGAGATGTGGGGCTTAGTAAAAATGTGTTTAGTGGTACTTCACTTCCTACTATTCAGGACAGCGCATTGTTAGAGCTGATGCAGTGTTTATACACATTGTGGTTATGGCTGTAGTCAGGGCTATTGTTGAAGGATGTTATACAGACATTTATCATAGTATGTCAGTAAACCCATTGTAAAAATGTCCTAGTAGTTAAATGAGGCTTAGATTTAATGAGGCTGTAAGAAAGGACCATTTTTTAATCATACTGTAAATAAGGTTCCTGTAGCAATGTCATTGGGATTAACGTTCAGGTTTTCTTTTGTTTCGAAATAAAAGCAGTATCTCCATGAAGTTAGGCAGGCATTTTAGAATACACTTTGCAAAGCCTTTGAAGCAGGAGATCTGTGGTCATACTTTGACTACACAATGTTTGTAAATGAAGGTGTGACGTTACAAAAAATTCAGATCTCCCCTCCAATAAGCTAATAGTACAATATAGGTAATAAAATCCTAACACTAACAGAATGCTGTGATGATGGCTAAGTAACACACTATCAGCGACAGAAAACCCTCTTCAGTACTTTTTCAAAAGATGCTCAACATAGTCTGAAATTTTTGTACCATTCTATTTGCTAATAGTGAACTGACTTTAATGTTTTTGACACCACTGCCACTGAGAAATATAAAAATGTGCCTCATAACCATTAAGATTTTACACATCAACATTTATTTTCCTTGTAGCTATGCAAGCAGACATCTAAAACTTTAAAAGGTAGTTATTTTAACTGCATTTTAGCTTTCTGCATATATTTTCAATCTAATGTATTTTCTGTGATGTATAGGGGGTGTGCCTTATGTTTAAATTAAAAAGCACGAAAGTGTAAGGGAAAATATAATTTTGACTGTTCAAAAAGGCATTGTCAACAGCAGACAATTAGGACAGGAAGAGTGGCTTTATTGTTCTTCATATAGTTGTTTTACAGCAGGAGAGCATTGTTCTTTAAAGCTGTAGTTTGATGGTAAAGCTGTGAGTTTTGCTGTCAGGGAAGCAGTTCCAAAATCTGGAGTTTTTTTTCCTGCCCTGAACAACCAGTCCTGAGCCCAGTGCTAAGACTCTCCAGTCCCATATTTGGGCTGCTTGAAGTTTTGAACCCTGTAAAACCAAATAACCAGAAAGATCTTCCCATTTTTGTCGACAAGGGTGTTGTCAGTGGTCTCATCTCGGGCTCATCAGTACCACCAAAACAGAGCAGTGCCTGTGGCAGCGAGGAGCAGGGAGAGAAGCAGGATGTGTTCTAAGTGGTTTTGCTGATAGAGAAAAACACCTTTCTGCCAGCTTCTCTCTGTGGCCTCTGTAGATAGAATTGTGCTTGTACACTTGCAGGAGCAGCTGTTCCCAGAGGGAGGGCAGGGCCACCCTGGGCTCCTGTCTGCCCCACAGGCCTGCTCAGAGCTCTGGGATGGAGCACAGCAGCCCGGGAGGCTGAGCCACCCCAGTCAGAGGCACAGAACTCGGTTCTGAGTCATTTCATTCCAATTCTGGTACTGCTGTCTTTAAGAGGAAGACCCAGACAATGGAGAAAAGAAAAAGAGAATTCAGGATGAGGATATTTGGATCCATGGCAGCAGCCAAAACCACAATAGCTTTCCTTTTCCACGAAGAAAAATTTTTACACAGCTCGGGACTTGCATGCCCTGTTAGTGTCCGAGGTTTCCCTTTGGCAACATATTTCCTTTCAGCTGCTTAAACCTTTTGGGGGGCATTGCTAGGGTAGTGATTCCAAGTGCTTTATCCTACAAGAGTAGATTCTTGCAGCTCTCTATTTAGAAGGCTATTTAATGTTAGTTCTCTATTCATTTGGAAATAATGGTGTTGGAGGGGGGAAATAATTAAAATGGCTTCAGAAAGTAGTTAATTATAAAGCCTACCATGGCCTGAAGTATAAAATACATTGCAGTCTGAGAAATCATGTAGGGGAGCATTACTAAAATAATTAATTTAAAATTTTACATATATCACCCACACAGCAAATGCCTTGGCTGCTGCTAAAATGAGTCCAGTGCCCTTCAAAAACTGAGCATCTCTTATATCTCCCACTCCCTTTTAGATATCCTTGTTTTCCTCTTTACTCTGGGCACGCATTTTGTGTTAAGAACGTCAATTTTGGAGAAAGGCTTTGGGCAAGAAATTAAATCCTGGCTGTGTTTATTTTAGCATTATCACTGTGTTTTGTGGAGCCAGGGCTGAACTCACTGAGTGCCTGATCTGGCACAGGCAAGAGGTGCACAGACCTGACTCCTGCCAGTGCTGTGCTTCCTTCATCTGGTGCATCCTGCACGGATCTGGTTCAGGTAGTGTCAGCTCTTGTGCTGGTCTTGGAGCATTTTCAGTCCTGACAGCTCTCAGAAGGTATCAGTGGTGTGCTGGCCTTGCACCTTGCACTGCCTCCCATCAAGGCAATTCTTTAAGTTCAGCACTCTTGCACCAAATTTAGGGTTCTTTCTGTGCCACTGTGCTTGCCTAGTAGGCAAGCCAGATAGGCATTAAATATTGCAAAGCCTCACCTCTAAGTGCAGGAAAATAGCTGGTAGGTTATGGTATTTTAGGGCAAGGGGTAGTTTGGTTTGGGTTTGGGGTTGTTTATTGGTTTTTGGGGTTTTTTTTGTTGGTTTTGTTGTTGTTGTTTTGTTTTAATTTACTTTTGAAGAGACGAGACTATGTCCTGTGCAGGCTCAGGTTCTGTGCTCACCCCCAACCCCTACCTGTGCTCAGCAGCTGTCATCACTATGTGGTGATTCCTGCCTCTTGTCTGCCTGATTTCTGGTTGGTGCAGGTTCTTGACATCCAGTGCTTTATCAAACATAGGCTGCTTGGCACCTATTACTACTGATCTCAGCATTGCTAATAAACAGCAACATCAAGGCCATATTTTCTGGTTCCTGTCAGACCACTGCTTTCCTGGGTGAAATAAAAGTCCCATTAACATGCTCCTCCTCATCGGCTCTGACAGTTTGATTAATTAGGCCCCCTCTTTAGATGACCTCTGCACTGACACGACAAGGAGGTGAATATAAAATGAATAGTTTGCCCACATAATGGCCTATTGCAAGTTTCAGATTTTTATCAGATCAGACTGAAGTCCAGGGCCTGTATTAAAACCCCCAGTGTACAGCAATATATGGCTGTGGGTTATGAACTGCAGGCTTTACAGCATGCTTAAAGAATTAAAACCAAACCAATCCTAGCCATCCTGATATATTGACTTCTTCTCTAAGAATTAATCTTTCCTTTACTCTCCTGGCCATACAATAGAAATCTAATTCATTTACATTATCAAATAAAATGACCTTTTGTTTTCAAAGGATTTTTTATTGCCAGAAAATACAGTATGTTAACTCTGTGGTTATTCAGCCTCCCATAAAATACTAATGTAAAGCCATTATTCTAGTGCCACTCTATTTAAATGTCAGTCTGTCTTTCTATTATAAACCACCAGTTCATAGGCTGGTAACTCATCAGTAAAAAATTTACTTCAGCTGAGAACTTGTAATATGAGCTCACAACTTTTCTTTGAATGCATATTTTTTAAAAATATGAGTATATAATATCCCAAGGGGTGAATATGTAATTGTGAAACTACAGCATGGCTGGAACACCTCTCCTGTGGAGACAGGCTGAGAGAGTTGAGGCTGTTCACCCTGGAGAACAGAAAGCTGCAGGGTGACCTTCCAGCTTTCCAGTACCTGATGGGGCTGCAAGAGAGCTGGAGAGGGACGTGTACAACAAACAACAGAAGGTAGAGTTAAATTAGAATCTGGGAAGAAATTCTTTGCTGTGAGGGTGGGGAGGCCCTGGCACAGGCTGCACCATCTCTGGAAGTGTTCAAGGCCAGGTTGGATGGGACTCTGAGCAACCTGGTCCTATGGAAGTTGTTCCTGCCCATTGCAGAGAACTGGAACTAGATAGATTTGAACGCCCCTTCCAACCCAAGCCATTCTATGATTCTGTGGATTGTAGCACCAAAAACACCAGTTGTTGCCCGCTGCATGGTGTCTCTGGCTGGAGCTGCTGCTCTGTGGTTCCAAGAGGGGCAGTTTCATCAGCCTTTTGAGCTACATTGCAATTCTCTAGGAGGCAACTTGAGCTTTTAATAAAATCTGGAGTTTTGGCTGGTGGGCACTGAGAAAGACATCTTCCCTGCATCATTTTTCTCCTGTTTGTTTCCACTGAATTATTTTCTATTAACACTCTTGAGACGAATTAGGCCTCAGAGAGATGTAGTGGTCAAATCTTCTTTCCCTCAAGGTGAGAACTGGGATGAACATGAATAATATTTTGTTGATCAAGTAACTGACACAGATGCAGAAGTTCTGCTATGTTGGTTTCTAATCACTCTATTATTAGAAATAGTATTCTATTATTAGTAGTTTTTTCACCAGAAGAGTCAAATTAACTCTCCTTCAGTCTGTGGTAATCCACATCTCCCACGAACCTCGTTGAAAGGACAACATGAAGGTGGGGGACCTTAAAATGAAATGCTGTGTCAATGACCCAGTTGTCATCAGAGTTCCTTGTTTAATCTTGAAGGCAACAAAAACGAGTGAACCATTGCTTAAACAGATCCTTTTCAATTAAAACAATGCTCTGTTTACCTCTGTGATGCCGAATGCTCTCTCCTGTCTTTTCAGCTGCTTTTCTTTTTCATGACCCTTATGTTTTTTCCTCAGTCTCTTCTGTCATATTTTCCCTTTGAGTTCATCAGTTGATCAAGTAACTGCATTACTTTAATTGATTTGCTGAATTGACTCATACATAAGACAGCTCCTCCAGGTAATAACCTGAAAATGTTTGCTCACATTACTGTGGCCATGCTTGAGTGCTGCAGCACTTGGAGTTCTCATTGGTTTGGGAGTGCACTGCACCATTTCTGCAGGTTGTTTTTCAGTTTCCCTGACACAAGCAGAGCAGCAGGGAATGAATGTTTATTTATACTATACATACATATAAATATATCCACACACAAGTGCACATGTTGTATGCATCAGGTATGGGATTTTCTATTTAGGTGGACTTCACTTGCAGTGAAGTCTCCTGAGGCTTCCTGAGCTGAGAAGGAGGTGTGATATGCATTTTGAGATCCATGATCATCCCTTTCCCCAGATGACTTCAAAGAAAAAGTTTGTTGCTATACTGAATTTGGCAAATGAGGTAGCAGTGGTTTTTGATGAAGACTGGACAGGAGCTAGTAACTTGCCCTTCCTGCAGATTCCAAAGCTGGATCACAGTTTTCAGCAATGGTGAAATTTTGAGTATGCCAGACGTTAAATTTCTGCATGAAGCAAGGTCTGTAATAAATGAAGAAAATGAACCCAACCTGCATAGCTTTCAAATAAAGGACAGTTCCTAAAACTTATAACTGAACAGTAAACGAGTAAGTTATGGCTTAAGATCAAGCTGTGATATTTTATACTGTACCTAAATGCCAATTAAGCATGTATTGTGACACTGGAAACTCAGTTTTTGTCTGGATAGTGAGGGTTAGAGTCTTTACAAGCTTGAGCTTCAAGAATAAGCTGGAACGGAAGGTAGCACAGACTTCAGACAAACAAGAAATGCTGGGAGTATCCTGTGACCTAATTATAATTGTTTCCATTCTTTTCTGTAAATATTTAGAAGATTACGTTACAAGTTCCTACAATTAAATATTGTGGGCTGTGCATGTCTGGAAGATTTAATGCATGTAAGCTTTGTTTGGTTTTCCTAGCAGGCATTCTGGAAAGTTTCAGTTTCTTATTGAGGAATGTTGGCCAGCATTTTGAGCAAAACATAAATAAAAATAGTGATAGTATTTATAGATAAACAGCACCATCTGGCAATAAGCAATCTCAGTGTCTTATTTTAAGTCACTGGAGTAGCTAACAGTAATTGAGTTATTAGTAAAGATCAATGGTGAAAATCATGGCCGGCAGAATTCTGTGTCTACCATCTGATTGACTTATGCAAGTTACTTAGGCATATATTCTGGCAAATTTATTCTTGGGTTAGCCAACCTAGTTCTGCACAGTACATCTATAAACAGTGTTCTGTCTAGACTGTTCTGAGCCTAAATTATTTATTACTTCTAAAGCACTTGAAAGAGTTTTTGAAAGCCTTCAAGTTCCTGTGATTGTGGTGTAGGTTTGTGCTTAATGTGTTCCTTTGGGTTGGTTTTGGTTTATTTCTTTTTCAGAAACATCAAACTTGTTTGATAATTGTGGAAGTTAGAATGGCAAAGGAATGGGCAACTAAGCCAGAACATAAAGGCACAAACACCCAGACCTTTTTCTTCACAATGTTGTGTGGTAGAGCTCCTCAATATAAAAAAGACACATCTTTCCTGTAGGTGTCATTAAATGTTGTGTATATTTGGAGAGTACAGGCTGCAGATATAAACATATAAAAAAGTGCTGAAACACCACATAAAAATATGTGTCTGGAATATGTCTGGTCTGCTTCATTAATTAATGAATAAGCTATCACATCTGCTGACCCTCACAGCCTTTTGGAGGAACTACTGAGACTTTATCAATGCTAAAGAATTCTGTTTTAAGGAGCATTCCAAATAATTAAATATCCAGAGGCTGTTTCTTAGGAGCAAGAACCAATTTCTCTAATAGGGCAGGTTAACATAACTACTTTGAAGTGTTTTATTTGTTATACTAACTTATATCTGGCAACATTTCTTTCATAATTCACTGACATGTAGCTTATTTGTTTCAAAGGTTGACATGTTTCTGTTAATATTTTCCAAATGCTGCTTTTTCAAATATATAAAATATTCAACAGAAACTACTGGATGTAATTAGACCTGTTCAGATTTTGCTTTTTTATGTGTCAAACACACATGTCAATCCTACCCCAGTGGATTGAAGAGATGCACTATTAAGTGTGTATTGGGGGAGAGGTGGGGTGTTTTTTTTGGTTTTTTTCTTTTCTCTCTCTACTTTAATGTGTGTTGTCATCACAGAAGCAGGACTGCTAGTAAAAGCCTCTCCCAGACTGACCTGGGGTGGAATCTTTGTCAATTTACATTTCCTGCACAGATAGTGAGAGGAATGCAAAAAAATAATTTAAGATGTGATTAAATAGCATATTATGATCACATTTACTGTAAGAAATCAAACATCCAAGCATCATTCTTAAACATGCTCAGCTGTTGAACAAAATTGAATCAAAATTTTAGCTGCTCTTTTTTTCTTTTGTTTCCTCTTTCCCTTGGTATGTCCCTGGGAACAGACATTCAATTTATGTTGTGGTGAGCTTGAGGACCACAGAGCTCCTTCCTTTAGACTGATATTTTAAGATTCTTTGTGGTTTTATGAAGACCACAAAATTTTACCATAAGAGCTTAAGTAACTTAAGTTCTTTTCAGTGCTGCAGCATCCTTTGATGCTTCAAGGGTGCATGCACCCTGCACTGGGAGGCAGTATGGGAATGAGGGAGTAAATGTGCTCCCTCCAGATTGAGAAGCAGTTCTACAAGTCCATCCAGGGTGTAGTCTGTAGGTCTGAGCTGCTGCCACAGTGCAACACCACTGCCATGTGGGAAAATGCCATGTACTTAGTGTATGGATCCATTTGAGTCTGGTCCTAACTTAAACCAGGCCTGTCCTTCAAGCCAGACCCAACTATACGCAGCACAGAAATATGTAAGGTCTGATACTTGCTCCTATTCGTAGGCCTTTGTAATTCTGTTCTTTTTAAAAGTAGAATGAAATTAGCCCTTGAGTCAAGTTTGAATTATTTTCATATTTTGAGGATATTAAAATATCTCCCAGATCTCATTAAGTAAAGCCCTAAATAAAATAATTGCAATACAGTCAGGGATTGGAAAGCCTCAGAAGGTTTGGAGGAAATTTCCGCTTTGATGAGCAATTCAGATACTTAAGCAAAGGTTGTCTGGATCATAAGCTTGAGAAATTCACCCAAGAAATTCACCTCCTTTCCAGTATCCACTGGCTTCCTGGTGGTGTCCACTGCTCTGCTTCATTGTGATCTCTACTGCTGTCCTCTGGGAGCCCTGTGCTCTGCAACCTGCTGTCCTCGGTGTCTTGTGATCCTCTGTGACCTTACTGGGGTTTCAACCTCCTGCCTGTCTGTTCCTTTGCTCTCAAGTCTCTTAAGCCCCAGTGTATTTTCATGTGTTTCTTTACTCAATTTCTTTTGGTTTTATTAAAACACATCTTTCCCACAGATGAGTGTTCTTAAATACTTTCTGTGGTGTTCTGTTATTGTTAACACAAAACATGTGAACTGAATGGACAATCATCTGCCAAAAAGGATCACTAACCATTCCAGACATAGGGCAGAAGATGTCACTGGGTGGCGTGGACCATCAGAGAAGAGAAATAAGTGAAAGGTATCCACAGAGGTAGCAGGCTGTAGATTTGGGGACCAGAGCTCAGTTACCTGTCAATAGCAGCTGGGGCAGCAAGGGCAGAGATGTGCAGACATTGACAGAGGAAAGATGCAGGAGGGAATTCTTTTCATGTGCTATTTTCCCGCTGTATGGATGGCTAAAGCTGCACTTGCCCTGTCCTGTTCCTGTTTTATGTGATAATCTGGTCCAGATCAGCACACCCATGGAACATGATGTATGGCAGCAGTAAAGATCCTGGATTTTTCTTTCTTTTCATAGCTTTCACAGATCCAGGCATGAATCTCTATCTGACAGGAGTTTAAACTAAAACCTGCACTGACCAGTTTGTACAGTCTGAGGTAGAAATTGAGAATGACTTGGTGCAAGGAGTATGCCAGGTCACGCTGGCCGGGAAGGTGATCCTGCGGTTTGTCATTGTGAAGGACTGCTCCCTAGGGAAAAGGCACTGCATGGGCTCTTTCCCTTCAAACACGGTGGAAGATGGGAGGTCGTGCTTCTCAAATGCTTTGTCATTTAGATAACCAGCATTCAGAGGTTAGAGACTGTAAGTTAAAAGAGAGAGAAACCTGCAAAACAAAACCAGTCAAAACAACCAGCAGGTTGTTGAGGTTTCAGGTTTTTCTAACCTTGTGAAAATAGCTGAGCTATGTTTTAGAGGCTTCCTGACTTGAGTGCAGGCTGGTAATAAGGAGGTAGGTATAGTAACACAGTAACATAATTGCAGTACTGATAATTCACTTTTGTGAGAGCTTTAGCTGTTTAAAGATGCAGGGTAAGCAAAATCCCAAGGAACCGGGCTCCGTGATGCTTCTTTCTGTTCTGTGTTATTATTCTCACTTTCTAAATGGGACACTGAGGCACAGCAGGTAAGTGCTAGTGGGAATGACATTCAGCTCGAGCCCCCAGGCTGTGCCTCTCACCGATGTCACAACACTGCATATAATGAGCACATTTAGGAAACAATTTAGCCTTTACCATTTCCTGGTGGTTGTTACATTTATGAAAAAGCGTTTGCATCTTCACTATAAAAAGGAGCTTAACCAAAAAAGTGCTTTTGTGGCACTGAAGGCAAGTTTCAGCACCTTTACAGGAGCTGTTGTAAAATGCGCTTCCTCAATCCATTGTGCACTTGCCCTGCTCAGTCCTTTGTGTGGATGATTGCAGAGGCTCTCTCCTCCCTGTGGGCACTCTGTGCGTGGAGTCAGTGGCAGCGCGCGTGTGCTGCTGGCCCTGGCAAACTCCTGTGTGCCCTCAGGGCCAAGGGGCACCGAAAGGCTCTCCTTCTCCCTGCACAAAGGCCACTGTTTGTGGCTGTCCTGTCACTTTGCAGTCTGGGCTCTGCTGCTCCGCTGCAAGCTCTGCTCTGCTGCACAGCTTTGGCCCAGGCCTGGAGCAGGCGCTTTGGGGATGTGTTTGTAGGGCAGTCCCGCAACAAAGCGAGTCGCACATCTGGGATGCACGTCCGTGTCCTGTCCCAGCATTTCTGTTCTGCTGCTGGAACTGTCTCCCTCCCTCGTGAGCCAGGTCTGTGTGCTCAGTTTGAATGCTGATAAAAATAGAAAGCATTTTGTTATTGTTATTGGTTGTGTGGAAATGTTTCCCACTAGGATGCCTTTGAGACGCTCCCTCAGCTGTTATCCTGTGGAAGGAGACAGACTAAGAGTTTTGCCTCCTGTGCACTTTACTCATTGGATTAAGGGTAAAATTGAAGCTTTCCTAAAAGACTGGTAGCCTTAAAAATGAGTGAATACTTGGGATTAAAGGCCTATGAGATAATTTATTTTTTCTAATCCTGTTTAAAAGTAACTATTGAAATAAATGGATTTGCTGGTGGAGTTAAGAGGAAAATGTGAATCTAGAAGGTCTCATTGTACATTTACCTTTTGAGTTGTTGAACTCTGAGGATAAGGTAATAAAATGCATGAGTCAGAGAAGGGATGAAAGTAGGTTGTAGGAGTTACCATCCTTTAAAAGCATTGAAGTTCCAGAAGGAGTTGACATTTCTGTGTTACTTGGATGAACTTGGCTGTGGCTTTGTGTCTCCTTTCCTCATGTGACAGTGTTGCTTCTGAGGTGAATGCACCAAGGAGAAGTTGATTTTTTGTGTCATGAAATGATGCTTCATTCTCTGTGCTTTTGTTGTGGGTTGGTTTGGGTTTGTTTTGGGTTTTTAAAATGTATTAGTAAAATAATAAAGCCATACAATGCTTGCTTGGGAGAAGGGAGATCTGATCACCTGCTGAAGCTGGAGCTCTCTGCTGTTAAAAGCAGATGGATTTATGTGTCCTGTCCAGGGGTTCTCCCAATGCACCTGTAAAAGAAGGATGAGTCTTGTTGGGAAGCTTAACATTCCCTCCTTCCTGGCATTATGTCAAGTAATGTCTGCATCTCTTGCAGCACGAGGTGTAAAGATAATTTGCAGCCTCCTGCGTAAGCATTCTTTTAATTGCAGAAAACATAGCTTCCAAAACGCCAGGTGGAGGGGGATCTGTGGGGATTCCTGTGCAGAAATGAAGAACTGAGGAGAGCAAGGATGGGCCAGGTGTCTGCCTTTCACGAGGATATTCCCTGTGTCACATCTGGTGCCAGCATAGCTGCTCTCCCTAAATGAAAGGGAAGCTTTGCAGTCGAGGCGAGGGCTGAGCTGTCAGGTGAGCCAGGATCCAGGAATTACTGTGCTGGTTTGATGGCCTGTGAGGGATGCTGTGAAGTGTGGCGTGGTTCTGACGAGCAGAGCCTCAATTAGGTTCTCTGCACATGGCTGACATGCCGGGCATCGAGTGTGAGGACGTGTTCTGGTCCATCAAACGTAAAATGACAAAATCATTTGTAATCTCTCATTACCAATCCCTGTGGGCTTTCCATCTATGCCTCCCTTGTGGCATTATTCAACCAAGCCAATAACTTTCTGTTATTGCCAGCTATACTTAAAAATGAAGTTTAGGAATTAACTGAAATCTTTTACTTAGAGATCCATAGGAAAAAGAATTAGGTCAGATCTGAAATATTGCTATTAATGACTAAGTAGCCTTTATTAATTACTTGTGCTTGATTGTAATTTACCACGAGTGGATATATGTGCTTTTACCCCTCTGATTCTCTCTCCCACCCTCTGATTCTCTCTCTCCCTCAGGTAATGAGCAGAGGGCTGTGTAGTGCTTGGTTGCCAGCTGGGGTTAAACCATGACAGTGCAGCCAAAGTTCATTATCTACATTTCTTCCTAGATAGGAAGTGGATTCTCACAGTAAGTTATCAGCTTAAAAATACATTGCAGAAGACACCTAACTCCGTGCAGGTTTTTTCTTCTAAATTATTTAGACGTTGAGAGTGACTCTATTTAACACTTATGTATGCAAAAACGTCACCAACAGGAGTAAAATATCGCTCTCTGAGACCCCCTGATAGGACACGACCTACCCACAGGGCAGGCTTTGTCTTTCCTGCCCGTATTTAAAGTTTTCTGGGATAACTAGCCGTTCATTGTCCGCTCATGGGATTCACAGCACACCGACCCCATCTCATCTTCACTGCAACACAGCAAACATCGGGTCACCTTCCTTGAGATCCCACCTAAACCTGAGCCCGTGCCATACAGAGGTTTGGCTTCTTGGTGGTGTTCTGAACACGTGCTTGGCTTTCTGGCAAGGCCTGAGCTCCCTCTGAAAGGCAGGGACCCTCAGTTTGCCTGGCCAGCGTGCAGTGCTGTCAGGAATTGTGCAGTTTCATGTTTTTAATGCCTGAAGCCTAAATCTGTAATCCAGGTGTTCTTCCAGTCATGCTTGCTCTTCTCTTTGATTTACCCATTTTGTATGAAAATCTTTAGTATATTAAATAAGTACTTGACCATCTTTTTTGTGCACGTGCTTGCATAATGAGGAAGGTTTCTCAAAAGTTTTTTTGCAAGTGAATTCCCATGTGGTGCCTGTTAGTCACAGCTAATTACAGAGGTTGGTGAATGAGGAATATATCTGAGCTCAGATTCCCCTCCTCCTCTTTCCACAGTGCTTCAGAAGAAAATAAAATAAGAATCCTGCAGACAAATCCAGATTTTTCTGTGGTCGTAGTCTCCAAAGAGCTCCAGAGAAATCACAGATGTGGTTTCATGTTTCAGGTTTAACTATGTTGTAATAACTACAGTCTTATCTGCAGGAGAAATGCAAGTGGGGAAAGAATCATTAATTGACAATGAAAAGTTTGACCCAAGCTCTGTGTGTGTGTTTGTTTGTTTTAAGCAGCTGAGTGTTTAGCCAAATGATACTTTAACTTCTGACTGCAGCCTTGAAGGTTACAATCATCTTGACAGGTTAAAACCTAGGAATGTTATAGGAAAGATACATGTTCCAGGAAAGCCAGTCCTAGAAAAGCAGAAATTCTTGTGGTTTAGTTAAAGCCAAGACACAACCTTCAGTTTAAATTCAGCTGCGTACAAACCTCCTGCAAGGTGCACCGACCTTGCTTTACAGCACAGGAAGGTTTTTAGGTGCAAAGCGAGGCAGCTGTGAGAGGTGAAGCTTCGTGGCTGAGCACATGAGGAACCCACAGCTCACATAAAACGTTTGACTAACGTCTAATTTTCCTACCTTTTGTCAGTGTTCATTCAGGAAGTCTGCTAGCGTGAATGAGTTCCTGTGTGTGTGGAGTATGAGTATTATCCAGCAGGACTACATGGGATATGTCTATTATTTGTTACAAAGGCACCAGTGACCTTCCTGCCCCTATATTAGCAGCGCCTGCTGTTTTTCCATACTGCTGATTGTCAGGAATGCAGATCATCCATACAACTGGGTACAATCCTCAGTGGTCAAATTATTGTCTCAGGAAAATAAAATGCTTTAATTATAAAAAAATAAAAATTAGAGATGTAATCTCAGCAGGACATTCCCACTTAAATGCATATTTGAAGCTGGAAAAATGAATAATTTAGTGGGTAGAGAAGGCAGATTACATAATGAAATTACAAAGGACTCTAATGATTCCTGTTTTTAACAGGTGTGGGGTTTGTTCAAGGTTGGTTTGTGGTTGCTTTTTGTCCCCAGTTTTTGTTTTCTGTTTTCAGAACTGGAGCACACAGAAAACCCCAGGTGTAGCTTGAATTTTCACAAATATGACTAGGGCTAGGACAGGAGTATCCTACCTAGTAAACAAAGTCTAAAACTGTTGCCTGAGCTCTAGGAAACACACACATGGATGCAAATTCTTAAAATTAGTACAGCACTAAGAGCTGTGTAAAAGGTTATTGGTAACAAGTCTAAATATTCCTGTGTTTCAGCAGAGCAATTGTTTTGTGTACTTATTTGATAGGGAAAGAATTCATTAGGATATATCTCTATCAAAATTATATGTGTTGAAAAAGTTATATGTTTAAAAAGTACTCCTAGAAGATGTTCTTTTCATTGCTACATGCTTGGGTTGGTGCATAAACCAGTGTCTCAGAACAACTCTGATTGGATGAAATGCTGGAGAAAACTGAGGGTATCAGTTTTCCTTGAGAAATACTAAATGAATTTTAAATAAGGTCTCTTTAAAAAGTCACTATGAGGCTAAACATTGATGATGGAGATTTCTAGGAGGCTCAGGAGCTCAAAACCCAGTTGGGTGACAGTGTTCTGGTATTAAAAGTGCAAAAAGGGGCAAGTTTGAGTTTAGTGGCACAGATGGTGCCTCTAGCTGCCACGTCGAGCCTCTTGTTGAACTGTTACTGCTGCCCTGTGCTGGGAGAAATTGATTTTTGCCTCCAAAATTTTTTTGGGGTTGTTTTGGTAGTTAGCATAGGGAAGGAGTTCTTGTGTTTGAACATTCCCAAACTGTGATAAAAAGCTTGAGATTTAGACTTTGTTATTTTAGTGTTTTTTCCTTTCTCTCTAGTGAGTAAATGCCCCCAGGGCTAAATGCTCTTGAAGTACAAAAATAACATCACACATTAATCTAAATTGAAATGTATATTTTAACATATGTATGTATTTGAATCAGTGTGTGTTAGAGGCATCCTCTTCAAAAAGGCAGTCTGCGGGTAATCTCCGAAGTACAGAAATAGTTTTAATTCAGAAAAAATTGGAGAAGGGGAAGAGATTTTTATTTTACACTGATGCAGTTTGTCTTCTTTTCCCCAAAGGACACCATGGTTTAATGGATGGGGCTTTAATCTACCCAGAGGTCAGTCTTTGCTAGACAAGTGGAACCTTATTCCTGAGGGAATTGATATACTAATGACACATGGACCTCCCCTTGGTAAGTGAAATGAAAGTTCCCTGTGATTTTTTGCATGAGAATTTTACTTTCAAAATAAGCAAAGTTGATAATGCTGTAGATATACTGTAATTGCACCTAAATTAAAAACTATGGATTAAAAACCTTTCTGAAAGGAGTGGAAAATTATGATTAGGCTTAGCTGATCTGTTGAGTTTCCATAAAAAATTTGACTTTTTTATTAAATTCAAACTAGGGAAGATCAAATATCTGACTCCATAACCATTACGGTTTGACATTTTATTTAAGAATAGTATTCATCTGACAACCAGTTTCCAATCCCGTGTGACTTTTTAGAGATTGACTAAAACTTTTGAAACCTTTTCTCACTACAGTGTCATGTTATTTTAAGGTTTGAGAGTAGCAGTCAAGAGTTTGGAACTATGTAGTCACATATTCTCCTTGATAAAGTCCTTGTAAACTTAGAATATGTAAGAATAGTTTTAAAGGTATTAATTGGCTTATAAAAAATTTGTGAAGGAATAAAATTATGTTCTTGGATAATTGTTCCTGACTTGATCTAATGACAGGTGAGTATCAGTCTATGAATGCATAATTTGTTTCTTCATTAGGTAGCTCAAGTTTCTCATTTATTTGAATTTTGCTTGTCGTGTCAATATGAGTCATTCGCCGATCTCTGTTTTAACTCTTACGATCTAAACTAAGTTCTGATATCTCAGAAGGACACCAGGACACTCATTCAGCAGAGGCATGAGTACCCAGTTTTGGCATAGCTGAAGTCATTAAAGCCCACTCTAAAGCCATTTGGAAAGTCCTGCGATCCCTTCTCCATCCTGTGCCCCACAAGGCATCTCTTATTATTTACTGCCTTTCCTCAAGATGCATGGGGCAAGCAGCCTGGGACTGTATTTTAAGTGTCTCAGTTGGGTTTACAACAACTGAGCCTTTTATAAATATGACTTACCAGAATGAGGAAGTGTGGCAGTCTCTTCGTTGCCCTTACTGTGAGAAGAGTGATTTTTGTCAGGGTTTTAGTAAGCTCTTTAGTAAGCAATCCAAGAGGTCAGATCACACAATCACAGGAAGTGACCGAATCGCAGTCACTCACTACATTCATGGAGGTGAATATGTAAAATCTTCTCAGAATTGCATGGTGCCATTATAAACCAGCATTTTAAGTGCTTCCAGGCTGGCTCAGTGTTCTCATAGCGTTTCTTGGTGACCGTGGAGTCAGGAATTAATGCGTGCTTGTGTTTTTTACCACTATTAAGTTAAGAGTCAGCAATCTAAGCCAAGATTAGGAAAAAAAAAGTCCAGAAAGTTTTTGACCAATGTACTTACTGCTCCTTTTATATTCTGGTTCATTTTTTATTATTATTTAGAGAATGCTGTAAGATGATCAGCAAATTCTCTTTAACCTTCCTGGAGCTCACAGCGTGCTGCTGTGTTACAACATCCCCTGACAGCAGAGCCACCGGATATTGCAAGCCAGGGCCTTGAACAGCGCTCTCTTAATTGTTTAATTTTCCCAAAGAAGCAAAAAAACCCATGCAAGTGTGTTTATAATGTTTCATGGGTGCTGTTTTAAATGGGTTGTTCATCCATCTGCTCTGAATTGGGTTCATACAGAAATACTGTGACGCTGCAGACACTAACGAGTGCTGTAATTGAATATGCGTGCTTAAATTTTGTGTTTGAAGGAGATAATGAAGTTCAGCTTCAAAAGGTTGGCACTGTATCTTAACTACAGACACAGATCAGGTGTCAATACTGTGCCTAAAATGAGGGGCTCTAGCTCTCAGCCTGCATGATAATATTGCATAAACACTGCTTTTTAAATAAGTGTTTACTTATTAATATTAAGTAAATATTAAGGGAGGTAGAGCTGTAACCGGACTCTTTGGTCACTCAAAAATTTAGTCAAGTTCATGTCCTGGCATGTTTTTACTACCTGGGATTAACTTGGCACAGGCTGTAATTATGCTAAAGTCAGTAGAATGGTGCTACAGCTGGACATGGCTCCTGATTTCCCTTTTATTACTCCTTGTTCACCTTGCCCTGCTGATCTTTTCCATGCTAGTCCAGGCAGCAGGCTCCTGTAGGCACTCATGTCAGGTTTTGTACATTTTTCTGTATTATCCATAAGACCAAGTGGCAATGTGGCCAATTAGCACTGATTTGTTGGAAGCTGTTTTGTAGTTTTTGCATTGCTTGAGCCTGGTGACAAGGGCTCAGAAGTAACCTGATGCTTGCAGATCATGGTTCTCCAGAAATTGTGGGAGTCTGTATTTTAAATCTTTGGGGTGGCAGCTGTATTGAGTTGTAGCTCACTATATAGTTATAGTTATAGCTCATCATCCTGAGCTGTTTCATTTCTGGACTAACTACATATCTGGCTTGGGAAGCTGACTGCTCTAAGAGCCAAGGGAAAGGGAAGAAAAATCTGCAGCAGTGCCAGGAATAAATGTCCCAGGGTTTCAAGGTGGAAGATGAGTTTAAACCTATAGTTTAAAAAAACAAATCACATCCAGAAAAATATTAATGCAGATGGAGGGAGGAAATCTTAAGGAAGACAAAGTGACAGTGAAACATTTCTTAAAAGCTATTGTGTGCTCTAATGGAGAGGTTATGACTAGAGATAATGTAATAAACCCTGTGTGAATAATGACTTCCTGAAAGACTGTGTGAAACCTTACCTGAATAGGGAAAATTAATAGTATTGATTGCATTTTGCCTTCAGGTTTTCGAGACTGGGTTCCAAAGGAGCTGCAGAGAGTGGGTTGTGTGGAGCTGCTGAACACAGTGCAGAGGCGAGTAAGGCCCAAGCTCCACGTCTTTGGTGGGATTCATGAAGGTAAGGAGCAGTGCTATGTCCTGCTTCAGCTCAGATTTCAAGGAAGCACATTTTGATGGTGTATTGCAGTGGATAATGGCATATTGGATTAAAGTAGGGAGGGAGTTCAGGGAAGTGATTGCATATGTGGCACTTTGTAAATTTATTCCTGAATTAAAACAGACTGTTTCAGGAATGTGTGCTACATTTAGCCACCTACATCTTTCACTGTGCAAAGGTTGCTCTATACAGGTTATTTGAAAGCAATTCAAATTTTGACAAACTTGGTTAGAGAAACAGATGAGATTCCCCACACTTGCAAGCCAAAATGAAAATTATCCCCATTACTCCAAGTACAGGAGCTAAGAAAGCTGCTAGAGAAAAAAAGAAAATGCAAAGACAACTTGCTGCCTCTGCTCACCTCCCTCAGGGTATAAGGAGAAGTAGAAAGCAGGGCATCTCAAGTCAGGCATCAGGAGGAGCCACTGCCAGAACTCACTTTGCACACTTTTCTAAAAGCACCCTGTAATACAGTTTATACTCTCTGTGTTACCCTCCAGGAGTCTCATGTTTTAGAAGAGATATTCCCACTCTGTCAGGGCCAGCACAGGCAGAGTGTGAAGCTTCAGAAACAATGAGCTCAGTTTGTGGCAGTGGAAGAGACTGAGAGATTAAATACATTCTGGAGATACTTAAATATTTAATAGGATTTTCTAGCTTTCATGTGGCTGAGAGACAAACACTAGGAGTTCTGCCTGAGAGTGTAAGACTTCATGACCCTAGAACTCAAAATTACACATTAAATGTTTTATATTCTCCCCCCTGGAGGTTTCTCCATTGTCTCTTAACTAGGTTCTCCACAGGCCTAAAGATTTTGAGGACTTCATAAAAGAAAAATTTAAAAAGGACAGCTTTCTCTGCTGGTTGGTTTTTCTGAAACCCTTGTGACTTCATACAATGATTCCCATGCCTGGTATCTGTAAATAAAGAGTTTATACTGGGAATACTGACATGACCCTCTGCATTAGAGGCATAAATAACAGTCCTTTAATGCACCCAGGAAAAGACTGGGTATTTTGTACAAATATTAGTCCTTGCATATTAAAAATAAATGAATATTGCAAGACTTCCAGCTAAAATGTGTAAATTGTCCACAGCCTTTGTAGGCACATTGGGTAGGGAAACTCGGGGTTGAAATAGTGCTAAGGGTGGGAGAGGAAGGTGTCTGAATGTACAAGACCATCACTGTGAGAAAGCACCAAGGAGCCATGTGCAGCACCTTACAATTAAATCTCCTGGGAAAGGTGGCAGGACATAATAAAAGTAAACATTTGAATAAATTCTTACAAGAATACCAACAAAAATTTAAAATCATTTCTAGTACTTACACAGAAGACATAAGAATGGCTTGTTTCAGTACAGGAAGAAAACTGCAAAGTGTTAAGAGCGTTCTCTTACACTGCAATTAATTTTTATCGTGCTCCAGCTGAGATGAATATGCACCACATTCCCTTGAACCAACAGAGGCTATACATACATTTTGGTGATGCAGGTTTTTTCCCCTGGTTGATAAGCAAAACAACCACAAACAAGTTTTTCCCACCATGAGATGATCTAGATCAAAATTGCCAGTCTAAATAAATAAAGTAATACAGGTGGACAGTGCAGCAATTCTGAAGTGATTATTCTTTCTGATAGGCACTGCGGGTAGCTGTATTTATCTGAGCTTTCAGACAGCAGTGATCTGTACTGTATCATAATAGTTTGAAAGAAAAACATTTTTCCTCTGAGGGTTTGCAATGGAAACTCTCTTCCTCCTTGAAACTCTAGGGTTTTCTTCAAATTTTTTTTTTTTTTTTTTTTTTTTTACATTTGAGGCCAAATACTTCCTAGATGTTTTCAAGCTTCTTTGTTAGCTTTTTCTGGATGTCAGCTGAAAACACACATGCTTCTATAATTTTTATATAAAAATAAAAATAATGCAGTCATAGAGTGGCTCGGATTGGAAGGGACTTTAAGGACCATCTCATCCCAAATCCTCTGCTGTGGGCAGGGATGCTTTCCACTAAACCAGGCTGCTCAGAGCCTGTCCAGCCTGGCTTTGAACACTTCAGGGATGAGGCAGACACCTGGGCAGCCTGAGTATGTGCATGTGTGTATTTTTAACCTGCTGATGAGTTCCTCGGGTCTCAGAAGCCAATGTGAGCACCAGCTTGGCAGTGCTAGGAGGAGGAGCTGGGTGATGAGGGCTACCACAGGAGAGGTGACAGAGCTCAGGTCATTTGTTGGAGAGAGGGTGTTTAGGCTAAACCAAAGTTACTTCTAAATCTTTTACTTCTGAATAGTCTGAATTTTCTTCTGACAGACGTGACAGGCATGCAAACTATAGCTCCCTAATTAAGTAGTTAGAAAAAGAACATGTGTGGTTTGTGTGTCTGCCACACCCAGTTGCAACAGAGGATTTTCCAGGGGCGAAAAGGAGTTTGTACATAAACCACAAGCAGCCTTTCTTATCTCAGATAGAGTACACTGTAGTTTTTTCAGTCCAGCCTTTGTGGCAGAGACACCAGAAGGGGCTGGTGTCATTTCGAAGGGGTTAATTTGGCTTTATTGCACAGCATGGCTCCCCCAGCAGCGTTGGGTGCTGTGTGTGTCCCTGGCAGTGAGCGTGTCCCCTTGTCCCCACAGGCTACGGCATCATGACAGACGGCTACACCACCTACATCAACGCCTCCACGTGTACAGTCAGCTTCCAGCCCACCAACCCTCCCATCATCTTCGACCTGCCAACCCCTCAAGGATCCTGAAGCACTACTGGGGAAGGTCTAGAAACTGCCATTTTCTAACTACGAAACTCACATTCGGTTACATGTTTATTTCAAAATAGGGGCTAGGGGGGATTCTGGGGGAGCCGTGGGGGTTTTTGTTTTGGGGTGGGGTTTGGGGGGGTTTTTTGGTTTTTTTTATTTGTAAATTGCTGGTGCAAAAGAAACAAGAAGAAAAGTTAGAGGTTGTGCTTTTTGGAAATGCAGCATTCATTTTAAATTGATAAAGCATTGTGAATTTGTAAAATGAATTTTGTTTTTCAATAAATTTGCCATTGTAAATTGTTATAGTGTTCTTAAAAGGACAGCCAAGCTTTCTTTTAATAAGTGAGAGACCTTATTTTAATATTATATTATAAGCTAAAAAATAGGCAGCATTTAAATACACCCAAATTTGCACAACTTATGTTACTGTTGGGGTTTTTTTAAAGTGTCTTCTTTTTCCCTAGGTTTAAATGTTAGCTTTTTATCTCCATTTATATCTTTTTTTTTAGTAGCACAATGTTTTGGGGTCCATTTACCTCTTGATATGTGTGCATGTACTTAAACTTGGTTCTATTCACAGTAGAATGCAGCAAGGGGAGAATAGACCTCTCAGTTGTTTGTCTCTACCTGCTGTCTAGATCTGACTGATCTAGATAGCCACAGCCTGTATGTGATATCTACCTTCTGTTGTTTCTTTTTTAAATTATTTTAGCTTTAAAAGACTGGGGGTGAAAGCTGCAAAGAGCAGGTATTTCATGCAGTAAAAAAAAAAAAAAAGTTGTAAATGCGGACTCCTTTTAAATATGAATTTATATATATATGTATTTTTTGTGCATTATAACTAAGCTAGGATTTAATATTGCCAGTATAGCATCTGCAAAATTATGCTGTACAGCACATCTAAATTATAAAGGATGTGACACATTTTTCCAAGTGCTCAAGGCCTTCAAGAGCCCGAGTTAAATCTTTGTTGTAGTTCAGGCATGTATAGAGTCAAATGGATACAATCAAGCCTAAATAAAATAAGGCTTAGTTGTCCTTTATATTTAAATATTCTTCTTGTCTTTTTTATTTCCTTTTTCTTATTTTGCACTGTGTGTAAATGCAATCTCACTAGCACAAAATATTGTTGCAGATAGTTATTTCTGTTCCACCACTGTAAATGCTATTGAGCTTTGTTCTGTTTTATGTTACCTTGTTAATGGAATTTAGAAAAGCAGTTGTTTCTTTAAATTTATTGTGATATTATATCTAGCGGCCTTTATATGCAAATAAAATTGCAAGATTTTTAAATATGTGGTTCAAGGGAATTTTGTGGTTTATTGTAGCCTGAACAATTTTGGGGAGTGATGGTAAGGGTAAGTAAGAACTTTTCTATTTCTCAATAAATTTATATTGCAGATTATTCATCAGATGTCAGTTGGTCAAGAGAGCACTCAGAGTTTCCCTTCTGTTTCTCTGCCATCCATTCCTTTCAAACAGAAGGGATTTTATCTTTAGGTGTTGATGGTGCTGCCTAGCCTTGTAGGACACTGTTCCAAATGACACGAGGAAGAATTGATCAGGCAGTAACCTCTTTGCTTCCTCACTTGGTCATTAGCACTGAGCTGCAGGTGCCTTATGCTCATCCACTCTGGGTTAAAAAATGAATAGTCAATAGGGGAAATACATCACTTTTTATGTAATCTCTTGTCAGTTTTGTGGCTACGGCGGGATCCACCACTGGCAAGGGACTCGCAGGGCAGTGTGGTTCTGTGTATGCCAGTGGAATGACAAACACTGCAGGACCTGCTGCTGTTGCTGCATACAGTCATATAGATAATAACAGTCTTGTTCCAAAACAGGAGGTACGGCTGCAAAAATCTGGTTTCAAACTCGAGAAAATAAGGCACAGTTTTCATGAATCTGTATCTGCAGTAACATCAACAAGACCTGGAGAGACACAGAGTATCCCCATTTATCTTAACAGGTTGATAACTTTTGACATTATTTTGATACAAAGGTTATATAGACAAACAAATCCAAGGCTCTTACAGCAGAATACAACTTAGTGGCATTTTGATGCCACGTGCATGACACATATCTCTGGAGTAGGCTGAAATATTCAGATTTATAAGGCTGCTATACCAAAGTCCTCTTTGGGAAAAGAAGCTGCTGTATCTCTTAAATCTAGCTCTTGTTCTGTACATGGAATTTCTTGCCAGGTTTCCTTATGAAACAGATAGGTTCCTTCACTCCTTAATGATATGTGCCTCACTTTGCTTGCAGTGCTGGTTATTTTATCAATTGAGCCAAAGGAAGAAAGGTCACCAAATATTAGTCCTTATTTTTGGATGTAGATGTCTTGTGGGCTTTTTTCTGCTAGCAGTGAGAAGACAAGGAAATTGATTTTGACAACCACAGCTGTTTTCTGGCAAAGAACTTTTGAGATGGCTGTCCTTGAAGAAAAGCACTTCTTGGAGCACACAGAAATCATGAATGTAGCACACCTGAGATGATTCTGTTTCACTGATCTCTTGCTTGTTTTCACTGCATTAGGAGGAAATATCCATAGCCTTAGATGCTCTGTAGTGCCATGAACTTTCAGCTGAGCAGAGAATAGCCACTGTATCTGTGTTGCTCTCCAGCCTTCTGGAGAACCTGGCACCTCTTCATTAGCTACAGCAGGTATAGTCCACAGCACCAATCTGTCATGTCTCTGCCTCTTATTGAAAACTGGGTTATTCCAAAAGCAAAAATTCCAAGCCAACAACAGCTTTGTTCCAGGATTTGAGCAGACTTCTGTCAGCAAAATGAGTGGGTGGCAGTGGAAGTTCATCCAGGAGTCTGCCTTGGGTAAGACTGGTAGCGAGAACAGACCACAAGCAAAGCTGTGAAGGAGCAAATCTGTACAAACTATGCCATAAGCTCTAAACTGGTACGTGTAGCCATAGATGTCCTAAGGGTGTGAGTCTTGGTTTCAGCTCTTTGCCATGTGGTTTTTTGGCTGTGTGAGGCAGCAGATGTGTTACTAAGTGGTTCTGCACTGGGATACAGGGGTCTGGATTTATAACAGCAAACTAAGACTTCCTCCTTCCATTTAGATGCCTCGAGGATGGTCACTGCTTTGTCATCAGTTGATGCTGGTGCTAAATGCAGCTGTTCATTTACAGAAGTATGTCTTCAGGGGTACTTTCTAACCCTGGGTTTTTTCTTGATTTTTTTTCCCCAGGCTCTGTCAGCTTCACCTTGCTGGTGGTTCAGCGCTGAGCTTGTTCTCCCCCAT